>NC_084725.1:13715550-14044717 GCF_033807575.1 Cydia pomonella | reverse complement strand
GATCTGAAATACGCTGGCAGCTGACAATTCGAGTCTATCTCGTTGGATGCGATTCAGAGGGAGAAGCTGTTACTTGGGTGCCCCTGCACACAGATAAGAACAGTATTCCTTGTGTGGGCGAACCTGCGCGTTATAAAGCTGTAGGTATACGTTTACACATTCAACAATATCATCGTGACTCAACACGTTGAGAACTAATCTAGCGAGCTCCTTATCAGCTCCGTCCTGTTATCAGTTCCGTTGGGACGTATAAAAACAACACACGGTAATTATAAAATAACATGATGTATTTATTGTCTTAGTTATCAAAATAATTTATAATAACTGGTATAAATGGCTATCCCCTTCGCAAACATTCGGGTACTTACAGCGGGTGTCGAGAGATGGCAGGCCTAAGAAGTGATAATGGTTTAGGTACAGTAAACGCATATATAAACTTAATAATGTATATACATTACATAACACATTATATACATTCATGTATCCACGATGACCCGCAGATTTGTCAAATCTTTAATAACGTGAAAATGCGAGTCAAGGCGCGCGTCTTCGTGAATGACACGATCTATACTCGAGGGAAATGATATTGTGCCTTTCCTGACATTCCATACATTGTTACTTTTCTATCAACTGGCGTTTTTAAAAGATTGTCATTTGAGTAGGCGCCCAGAAAGTCAACTCCCGCGTTTGTTAAGGGATCTCTTGAGGCGGATGGGAGCTCGAAGGGGTCCAAGGAGGTTTGGTGGTCGGAGGGGGTCTCAGGAGACCTCCACCTTCTCGCGGACCTTGCGTAGGATGCTCTGCAGCTCTGACGCTGATGTCGTCTTGTACTGATGTAACAGAAAATAACCAAAATTTTAAAATAAGTAAAGTATAGATCAGAAATGGCTCCAAAAGTCATACAATACAAAGGTAGCTTAAACAGCAGCAGATGAAAGAAGGCACCAAAACTGTCTCCGAATGGAATAATTCTCCAAATAGCGACATATCTTTTTTTTGCGATTGGAGAATGGCAGATACTTTTGACGCGTAGTCTGATCAGTGGGGCTCTCATAGTGACAGGTGATAAAAATGGAGCCATGCTGTCTCCGCGGCCGCGTACCCAACGTGCCAATCGTTGACGCTCCGTAGCGTATCGTAGTCATCTCTCTCTATCATACAGCCATATTAGTGCGACAGTGACAGTTAGCTACGGAGCGTTAACTATTGGCAGATTGGCTAATACGCACCCAGCTACTTTTGATGCCGACTGTAAATTTTTTAAAACTGTGCTTTTTAGAATTTAGTAATAAACAGATAGACAGACAGACCGTCAGAGTTACTTTCGTATTTATAATTATTATAAGCAAGTAGGACTTTATAGAAGAAAAATACTGAATTACATCAACAGGCAGATTGGCGTGGTAAAGCTAGTCGTACCCCAGACACGTTCCTCTGCACGAGGATCTGGCTGTAGAGGCGCTTGCCCTCGTCGGGCCCGAGCAGATGCTCGAGCTGCGCGCGCGGCGTGCTGAACAGCGAGTGCCCGGGCACGCGCAGCGCGCGCACGGCGGTGGCTGAGAAGCCCTTGGCTTCTAACCATTCGGCGACCTCTTCGGGGTTGGATTTCTGAAAAGGAGAGTATTCGTTCATTGTCGTAGACAACCGTGTGTAGGACAGAAAGAAACAGTTCAATAGATTACGTGGATAACAAGATAGCATGACTATTAAATTAAAATAAAAAAAATCCCTACGCATTATGTCAAAAAAATAAATTTTATTTCAATAATGCCTTCATTTGGAAAAGAGCTGATACTGTTCAAACACTTGATCGATTTCTATCAAATATAGCTAAGAACCACCGCAAGGAAACTCGCTCTCACGTAACGAAAATCGCATCGAAATCGGTCCATCCGTTTGAGAGCTACGATGCCACAGACAGACATTGGCGTTAAATATATAACACCCCCTTTTGCGTCGGTGATTAAAAATACTGTACTGTGTGTCCCAAACTAGCCTAAGCCGGTGTTTGCAATACAAATAGGTAATAGAAAATTTGTCAGAATAGAAAGAATTTGGTAAATTTCAACCAGTAAATCGCCTCGTTAAAGTCTAATTTAGGCGGTTCAAGAACTTGCATGCAATATTCGTTACATTGCGAATCGCAATTTGCGATGTTTGGTTCGTTAGACCGACTGAATTCATTTTACTCTGTGAGCAATGTAATTATCGAATATTGCATGCAAGTCGTTAAAATGAAGTTAGCAGTGTTACCTGGTGAATAAACACTTCAGGCGTTTTCTTGAACTCAAGAAGTTTCCTCCGCTGTTGGATTTGGGGCAACACTTCCCGTAGCTCGTCTGCGAGGTCTCCACCGCTGGTCGCCGTGCTCACTGCCGACTTCGTCGCTGGAATCAATAGTCAGGTAGGTAACTGGGTTGTTAGTTGCTTAGTCTCTGTTTGGTCCTACAGTTAATTGAGACTGGTAAAAAATAGTATTTTATATCAAGACCGCTTTGTACATTACCTGAACTTTAAAATAAATAAATAGATAAATACTTAGGTATTATTTACTACTACTTGCTCCAAACAAAAAACAATGGTCACAAAATGTTACACCTGCTTATAGAATAGGTAATAACACACATAAGAACTTATCTCTGTAAATGGACCACTTAATCTTATCTTATCGTAATTATTTTAATTGCAACCAGTATGTGCATTGTTAGTGATTATTTGGCGTTACTAGGTAAAGGAGTAGAACTGTTCCTCGATATCGATCCTTAGAGCTTTAATGTACAAAAAATAGTACAAAAGGTGGCCTTAATGCTACAAGGCCTTCTCTACCAATCAACCGTCGGGCAAAGCAGATAAGTTGCAGATGTGTAACAAAACTGTGGTAGAAATTTGCACACTGTGTAATTAAAAGTAATCATGTAGATTTTTTTTACTATAGTAGCAGTTAGTATTAGACTACTCACACTTGATTGTGTCAGTGGTGACAGGTGCGGGTGGAGGCGGGGGCGGCGGCGGCGGCGGTGGCGGAGGCGGAGGCGCCTTGTCTGCAACACACACTTCTGTACTCGCTACGATCAACCACACTAGCATTGATGACAATGATGACAAACACACTCACCGTAATTTACAGGCACACAGCTACACCAACAGCACAAGTTTGCAACGACACAAATAGCAAAGAATTTTGCACGAGTCTTAGAGAGACAAAGCACCACGCGTAAGCAATCTTATGAGTTGATTTGAAGATTTCAACCATCTCGCAATTAGCTAGGGAGTCAGACAGATTTTTCTGGCAGATGTCCGCGAACAGATCTCTAGTAGACACATCTGTGGCATGTGATGGCCGTCTGAATTAATGTACAGGTCTGACTTACGAAAGTTAAACTACCACGAAATCTGCTAACTTTTGTGGGACTTATTAAGTTCCCTTTTGCGTAATCACAAATTATTTAATTTAAAATTTCTTTGATTTTTCAATTTAAAAGGAGTTTTCGTCCGACATCAATTTTCCTTGTGCGTTATTGTAGTGATATTTTAGTTTACTCGTTGAAATTATTTCTACCTTGTCAGACAAACGGGCGTTAGAATGACTAAGGCAAATCGGCAGGCATATGATGATCGTCCTTTTTGATTAGTTGTAAACAATCTTTGGGTAAACCGTTATGAAGGTAGCCATAACATGCCTGTAGTTATTAGCGTTAACGCCAAGCTTCACGGCACTTACGTAAAGCCACAATTATGAAATCACAAAGTTCAAATGTAAGAGAGTGCCTTTGCGCGAGTTTCCTCAGGGAGGGAAGGACACAGGGGAGGAGCGAAGCACAAATAGACACACACAAGTTTCAATAAAAAATTTAATGTAAAAAATGTATACAAACAAGGACTGAGCAGCTAGCCGCTCCGACAATATATTAGTTAACATTTATAGCCTTACAATTTGTATCTCGTACAATAAATATATAGCTGCCTATAGAATCTGACTTGAAATATAAAAACAATAATCTAACGATACGTATACTAATTTGTAGAAATGTAAGCTTCACACCAAAACACGGCACTCGCACCGGCTCACATCGAAACAACTGCTTTATCAAATGACAAAAATTGACAAAAGGTTTGAAGAATTTCATAATGCTTGCCGAGACTTGGCAAACGTCTACAAGCTCGAAGTCTGTACAAATGCTTGAATGCCATTTACAAGTTAGCAAATACGTTATTGTATTCCTTTGATCTGCATTCAAAAAGCGACTCTGGCCGGCAATAAGCTCACGCAAGTCAAGCCAAACACCCCCTCACACGCTTGTGATTGTAAATGCTTGTCGAGACTTGCCAAGCGTGTAAATGTAGCATCTCAAGAAGCCACTCCCTGATGTAAGTTGTGTCGTGTCGATGTGAGCCGACGGCAGTCTTGCAGGCAGAACGATTCAAACGTTATTAGCATCTGTTGTTTTCGCTTTTCTTTTTCATTAATTTTTAGCGATTGAGTTCGTTCTGCAAGTATTGGGACTACATGATTTCTGGCACTGGATGTAAGAAAAATGACAAACGATATATTTTGTCTTTAGTGATGTCGGGTTAAGTGAAACCCTAGTGAATATTGATCTGAATGTGTACCCTCTGTTTATCACTAATCTATTGTCTACCCACTATATTATGCATGCAAAACGAGAATTCAGAGGGTATTCTGTAACGCATCCAGTGCCTTAAATCTCCACAAGTTTATATTTGTAAGACACAGAGTTGAAAGATAATAAGAGGTGGAGTCTTCAAGACATAACTGTGATGTCATAACACGCTGATTTCCTCAAATGACAAGTCGTCAAGTTGCAAACACATAAGGTTCACTAATGATCACCTTCCCATACAAACGGAGTTTATTTGTTCTCATTTTAAAACTATGTTTTGGATTGTAATTAAACTTTTTGGAGAAATCGCGAAACGTCTGGTTAACGTAACTGGTGACCGAAGAGCTGGCGTCTTCCTCGCACAACGTATCAGTATTGCGATACAACGAGGAAATGCCGCCAGCATCCTTGGTACAATGCCTCAAGGGCCTATTTTAGATATAAGCTAGTTATAGTAATCAGCTGTATATATCCATTATGTATATTGTTATTGTTAATAAATAAAGCGTTATATAAAAAAAAAAACTTTCTACATGACGTATATAGTGACTGAAATTAGTTTATATAGCTCCAGCTTACAAAACAAACGAAATAGAGCAAAAACAAGTTTTGTAGAGTCTGTGCGGAAACAGAAGAGTCGTAGAATGTATGGGCTCCCTTACATTTCACGACTCTTCTCTTTCCGCACAGATTCTATGAACTTATATTTGCTGTATTTCTTTAACTTTATACCTTATCCTATTGTAAGTACAAAGTTCCAGAGCAATCTAGCTAGTCGTTTTAAAATAAGAGCGCAACTACGTTTGTATGGGGAACCGAGCTGGCTAAAGACTCTTAACTTTTGTTTAAGTTTGTGTGCGTGCAAAATGGGCTTGCCATGAAGCTACAGTTTTGTTTTAGCGACCCTCCCTCTCTCTGGCTCTGTGCAAGGACATACATTAGCACACACACGGACAGAAGCACACACGCGGGCTCCGATACTAGCCGACGATAAACTACTGATATGTTATTTATAATGGATTATGCGTAAAATAAGTCTGAGCGCGGGCCACTTTGGTTCGGGGGCGCTTATTGCGCTGCACAATCTTTTAAGCCAAAACCTATGCCTAATCCACGTAAGAATGAATAAAAATCGATAAAAAAATAGGTATCGACGTGATCGCTTTTCTAGTAGATGTAAATTAATACTCTGTCTTTGACAGGCATTTTAATGGCTCCTCTATACGATGGGCCATCGTACTGGCCCACTAAGATGGGCCAGCGTGTAGAGAGGGTAGTGATGTCGGATGGCTTATGGCGCGAAGGGATGGCCACGATGTCGGTTCGCGGTCCGCTCATCAAAGGTGCGTACGCACCTACATTTGGGCTCACTTGTGTGCACGTGCGTGCTCTCAACCATCGCATGGCTGAGAGCACGCACTATGCTGGTCCAGCGCTGGGCCATCGTGTAGAGAAGCCATAAAAGGTTTGTATAAATAATTGAAATCTAAGTATTGTTTGGTATAAAAAAATATGCCTCTACGAAAGATCTTTCTCTAAATGCTCAGCTTTAACTCTTACGTTAATACGTCGCAAACCTAGCACAGGCATAGGTCATGGCATACATGATTAAAGAGTAAAGATTCGTTCATTGTACTAGATGTGTAGGTTAGTATGATAAATACATGTTTCGAATTTGACAGCCAATGTTGCTGTAAATACATTATGCGGTAGCTGCTGTCAAAAGTTGACGTTTGACTACTCAGTACCACAAAGCATACAGCGTTATCTTCTTCAACTCGGAGTCACGATATTTTTAGGCCGCAGCGTTTATGGGTAGCGGAGCGACAAGCGTCCGTTCAAAGCCGATCATAAATTATAAGCCCCATTTAGACGGTTAAAGTCAAGAGCTTGCATGCGATACATTGCGGTCAAGAGTTACATTGCGGTATTTGGTCAATCGACTGATTTCATTATACTCTGTAGTTAGCAATGTATCGAATATTGCACGCAAATTCTTGAACCGTCTAAATATGGCTTTAAGCTCGATCTGTAGGTACCCAGCTGCCCTTAGGCGTTCCGCCCGCGGCGTTTGACTTTACAAATCTAGTACAACAAATAAATCGTTAAAGAGGAAGGAGCGGACAGTCTCGGCTAGAAATATCGGAACTCGCCCTTCTTGCCGAGGCGCTCGCGGCGCACCCAGTCGGCGTTGGCGTCGCGCGCCTCGCGAGCCCTACCCGCGCCCGCTCCCGCGCCCGCGCCCGCGCCCGCGCCCGTCGGGCTGCTGCCTCCCGACCCGCGACCGCCGCTCTCCTGCAGGAATAACCCAACATTAACACATCGTCTATGAAATGCACGCTCCGAGCGTACACATTCGACGTTCACACTGACCGCCATAGGTACTTAGGATTTTAGGATAAAATAAAGTAGGTACTCTGAAGAGCTGTCTTTGGCCCTCTTATTAGGTTGGATATTCTAGATCTATTATATGACCGTGCCGCAAAGTGTCTTATTGAATTACCGAGAAAACAGTATTACGGGAGAAAGGCTCCTGCGTAATGATTTCGTCAAAATTACACCACAATGTCCAAATGCATTAATGTTTTGGTTTATGATGAAGACGTTACCTGATAGTGCGTGTAGATGGAGTTGGGGTAGTATATGATGAAGACGTTACCTGATAGTGCGTGTAGATGGAGTTGGGGTAGTATATGATGAAGACGTTACCTGATAGTGCGTGTAGATGGGGTTGGGGTAGTATATGATGAAGACGTTACCTGATAGTGCGTGTAGATGGGGTTGGGGTAGTATATGATGAAGACGTTACCTGATAGTGCGTGTAGATGGGGTTGGGGTAGTATATGATGAAGACGTTACCTGATAGTGCGTGTAGATGGGGTTGGGGTAGTATATGATGAAGACGTTACCTGATAGTGCGTGTAGATGGGGTTGGGGTAGAGGTTGGGGTCGGGCTCCGCGGCCGGCGCCACGATGGTGTGCGGCACGTGCGCCGTGACGCCGCGACGGTTGCGCGCGCGCCACCATTTGCGCGAATCGTCTAGCACCTGTTTAAAAACATTTAAATTTATTTATTTCATAAAACAGATTACATTATAAATTGCAGGTAAAGAGTAAAAATCTTTTATTTCAGTTTTCTGTTTACAAACATACCAGGGGTCTCCGCACCAGGTAATGCCTGTATCACGGGGAACCAATTATAGTTTAGTTTAGTTACAATTATGTCAAACTACACGAATCAAACTGAACAAACGAATCTGACATTCAGATGTCAGATTCAGATTTGACAGGTAAATCTGTCAATGTATGGCGAAAATTAGGCGTAATGTATCTGCGGACAGATCACGGACAGATCTACGACAAACACATTTTCGCCCTGTGTGGGCTGTGTGCCTATTTCCCGCCATGAATTCAATCTGCTCCCTTTAGCAAATTCAATATTTAAGAATTTCAAGCACCTCAGTTTCGAGTGGTTTGGTGGCCAATTTCGACGAATTAGCTAGAGCAAGATTCGGCAAACTTTTGAAGAGAACAGCTAACCACAATAGGAAGCATCGGTTTTAGAAATGTCAAAGAGCAACAATAGCATTATTTGACTGGCCTAAGTCCACTAGTATAATTGTTTGGGTGTCTTGAAGAGCTGCAATTGGCGTTTCGAAGATTCGCATGCAGCTCGCTAGCCTCGGTTTGTCGACCTCTGGGCTAGAGCATAAAATGTCGTAGTTGCTTATTTTATTAATAACTACGACAACGGTTCTGTACATCCAGATAACTGTACACATATTTTTTTTATCAAACTTACCTCTAGGTATTCTCCTCTGACGACACTGAGTTCTTTGTCGTTGTTGGCAGTACGCGGGTACGTGACGCGCACGACACGACCGCCGCGGGCCGCTACGCCTCGAGCCCACGCCTCGCCGAGGTCATCTGTATGTAATGTAAAGTTAATTGATCAGTATATTAGTAAGCTGGGGTCTTTAATTCCCTCCAGCCTGCGGCTGTCGGGCCCCTCGCGTCCAATGTTTCACTTACCCCCCTCGTTGCATAATGTACTATAGTAATACTGACCCTCGTCGTCCTGTCGATACGGCTCGCGTTCTGGCGACGACGCCGCCGAGCCGGAGTCGTGCGCGCGCGGCGCGGGCGACCTGCGACACGGAACACCTGTTAACCACTACTTACTACTTTCTAGGCTGTATAAAGTAGGTATAATCGAGCCTTATTACATATGTATCTATTGGTTATATATCCAATATTTTAGGTTAATTTGCCGTAATTTTTCAAGACTAAAGAAAATCGTACTCACAGGCCGTTCGCGGGGCAGGGGCGGGGGCAGGCAATATTGCAGATTTTGGACGTTATAGCTAATAAAGGTCGTAATAGATGATTTTTCTTTATGCTCTGGTACATAATTAGAAATTATATGTCGCTTACATGCGTACGAGCATGAGAAGTGAAAAGTGAAGTGTTATTTATTGAGAACATTGGACACGGCGACGATCTGTGCTTTTAGCGTCACTAATATAATTATGATGTGTATTGACATCTCGAGACACGTCTTGGTGATGTCACCGAGTCATTCATAGTGAGTCCTAAAGAGCATATAATCACTACGTTGTGAGTCCGTCGATGTCATAACGAGAAGGAGAGCGGACGTGTCATGTGATGTTAGAGTTGGGGAGCCGTTACATTATATCGTATAATTTACTGAGGTAAAACCGGTATACTATAGGTTGCTCAATCAATATGTAGGCATTAAATAAGATACCAACACAATCACAAAAATGGCTACGGAAATGTGTAGGGCATCACATAAGCTTTACCTATCGTAGGGCGGGTACTGCTGCTCCCCATACAGCGAGGGCTCCTCGCGTTCATAGTAGGGCTCCGCTGGCGGCTCGCCCGCCGCTGACACCCGACGGGGGGATGATCTAACACACATACATGTAAGGCGACACAATGATAACACAGACACAATGATAGGGGTGGAAGTGATTGCATTTGTACAAACACAACATTAAATGTGATAAGGTTTGAACGATCAGGTCCTGGCCGTGGCTTCCGACACTTCGTTTTCCAGGACGGGTTTCGATGACCAGGTTTTTTTATTATACTAAGTCGGTGAGAAACAAGCATACGGCCCGCCCCTATGGACGCCTTCAACTCCAGAGGTGTAACTAACACTCCGCACACTCGCACAGTTCTGGCAACCTCACTCACCGGCAGGAAGTGTTATTTGGCTGTGGTTTTCTGTAAGGTGGAGGTACTTCCCCAGTTGGCCTCCGCTCTAGATTTGAAATGACATCTGCTGTGCTGTGTTCTACCACACAAATGTTCGTGGTTTTTATGAAAACGAAGTGTCGGGCATCGACCCAGAGCGTTCTAGCGTGAGTAGTAAGTAGTAGTAAAACACTTTATTGCACAAAAAGAAACATAAAACAGGAAAACACACACATCATTTGTACAAGGGCAAACTTACCCCTTTCAGGGATCTATTCCAGTTAACCTTTGGAAGACGTGAAGGTGAGGCGTGCTTTGTTGTCACAAATGACCAGGCTATTGTGGAGATGAAGCTGATCAGAAGATAACGGATTGGTCAAGAGTACTGATCTCAACTGTCAATAAATGAAGTGGGTTTGTACCTGCGTAGGGGCTGGTCGTCCACCTGGTAGTCTGGCGACCATCCATCCATGAACACGGGCTGATACGGCGGGATGCTCGTCTTCCATTGCTCTCTGCAAAACAACATTTTTACTGACAACGAATACAAACATATTAGAAACCAAGGGTAATAGAGAGATATCTTTCCAGGGTGTGTGCATGGGGACCGAAGCTCCGAAGTATAGACGAAAAAGAAAAGTAAAAGCATTCGAATATAAATATATAGGTACTTAACGTGAGTATAACTTTCCGACAGTTTAAATTCGATACCTTTGTACCATATCCTTTCCTTCTCTTTCTCTTCCTTCTCCATTCCTTTGTTACATCCCCAGATTTAATGTATTTTTAAACCATAGAGACTATACATCTCTGTTATAGTAATTATTTATTTTAAGATTATTATAATGTAATGTTTACCCAGGTATTGGCTGTTGTATTTATAAATGCTTTTATGTATTTTTCATGTTACTATATAATGTTACGATAAATGTTGTATTGACTTGTAAAAGAGCCCTTGAGGCCTATTTGCAGATTTTTTTTTTGAATTGTTGAAATTTGAATATCCCTTTTCATATCACCTATTCGGAAAAGGGCTTTTTCTTGCCAGCTAGGAGGGATCAAAGTGGCACTTTTCTATTCTAGGACACTATTTTTTGGTATACTATATTTATTTATGCGTAAAATAATTTTTGAGACATAATTATTTCAGCAGCAGTAAATATGTGTCACATGGTAGCAAAATTATTTCCACCTTGAGCGTTAACACTTGAATCCCTATTTTATATTAAAGGAAAAAATGGAAAAAAATTACGCTTCCGGCAGGTAAGACGCAGACGTATCTGCTTGTTAATAAATTACTTGAATCCCTCATCCTCCTACGCTCAGGGTTCTATTTTATAATCCATGGCTTCATTCAGTATTCAATGTACGCCCTCGCCGTAAATATGTCACTTTGCTCCCTAGAAACACAATCTACTATTGTTGTGTTTTATTGTTTCTTTAAAAAATAAGTTCCAACTTTACTTATATTCATTTATTTCTGGTCTAAAAGCAAATCCATGTAAATAAGGATTATCCGGTATGTCCCGAGCTTATCGTCGAAGTTTATCTTGTTCAGTTATGTTAATGCTAATGTGTTTTTATCAGGGGATTAGTTTAAATACAAATAATCGCGCCACAAAAATAGTTGTGGTTGACGCAACCATTATCATTTTATGGCGACTTCTGAATTTTTAAACGGATCCTTTTCGCTATACGGACGTCCATATATTAGGTAATAACTATTGTGTTGTACTTGGGTATGAGCCAAGGGTCGCCGACCGAGTGCCACCGGACTATACCCGCGAAAATCGAAGTACGTAAATTGCGGACATCTTTTTCTGTCATTCTAATTACGCCTTCATTGGAGTAAAAGAGAAAATTCCCCGTTATTTGCCCTGTTCTGTCTCTTTAAGTACACTTGACAATCTACGGGACATCGCGCCACCACAACACCAGACCTCCGGAGAGGTAGGCTCGGGACTGGCCCCGAGGCCTCCTACACCAGTAGCAGAGCATCAGCAAGCACAACACACACACACTCACCAGCATGCTGCACACGCCAGCTAAGCTACCGGTCGCCTTCACCGCGGCCCCGAAACCTGGCCCCGCTCAAACGGTATCACCAGGCAAGGGGTCGTGGGTCGGGATAACGATCGGCAGGGAAGAGCTGGCCTTTACCAGCAGCACACACGTCCACACAAAGACGTGGAATGACCTCCCCACATCGGTGGGGAGCGACCCGCTACTGCCGTGTATCGAACGACATCCAGGTTGCTATCACATCAGGAGTACTAGTGACAATTCGCCAGCAGATTTAGTGCATCCCTCGTTGGCAAGGGCTGCACCGGTAGGGGTCCCGCCGCTCCTGCGTCTTGTGTTCCTCTATTAACTACTGTAACTTGTGGGGACGAGTAGAGAACTCACCTAGGTATAAGCCAAGCATCACCGAGCGAGTGCCACAACTCTGTCTCTTTACTAGTGACACAGTTCGCCAGCAGATTCAACGCATCCCTCGTCAGCAAGGGCTGCACAACTCTCGCCGGTAGTGGCCCCGCCGCTCCGCCTTCTGCATCTTGTGCCGCGTCCACTATCAACGCCAACGGTGTAAACAGAAAATGAACTAGCTCCGGTGCGTTCGGGTCGTGGATGTGTGCACGAAGACGCGCCAAAAGGTTGAACGATAGCTTGAACTTCTGCAGCACATCAACAAAATCCCTCTCATGCGGCGGCCGCGTACGTAGCGCTAGCATTCCATCGCCAGCGCCGGCCTGTCTTTTTCCTCTCGCTCTTCTCCTTCTTTCTAGCTCTCTGCCGGCGGCGGCGGCGTGCTGGAGGCGAGCGATGAACTTCTCGATGTCGTCGAAGCAGCGGTTGAGGATGGCGATGTCCTGCTCGTAGAGGCGCTCCGAGCCGGTGGACGAGGCGTCGTCGCGCTCGCGCTCGCGGCCGAGCTGTGCTGACATTTGCTGCAATGAACAACAGTGTTTTCTTTAAAGATATATATATAACCACTGTTTTATATGCTATTGAAATTGTGACTAAGAAGTTGAATTCAGTTTCAAAATTTCGCAGTGTCCTATCCGATTCCGGATCCAACTTCAAATGTTAATTAATGCATTAACATGTACCTACAACGACATGCAAAAGTATATGAACACATAATTAATGATAACCATTCATATAGTAGAAAAGAACGCGGGGCACTTTCTAGCAGCAGTTTTTTCCAAGGGTCATCCAATATCCCATATCGAATGGGATAATGTGAAAAGTCTCTAAAGCAGTAGACCCTATAAGTGCTGGCTTGGCGTTGCAAGCTCAGGCGCGTCAGTAACCTCACAAAAGAGGGTGGCAAATAAGCAAAGTGAAGAAAAATGTTGGAAAGACCTTGGGCTTCAGAGCTGAGGAAGCAACCGGGATAAACTCTAACATGTGAGTAATAATATGTAGCTATATTTTTGTTCACTAAAACGAGACTAAAGGCACCCACTGACTATCAGTTTGCCGCGCGATATCGGCCTGTCAGTTGTTCGGAATTGTCAGCTTTTGCGAGTAACTGACAGGCCGATATCGTCGGGCCGAGGGGTCCTTCGTTTAGATCAGTGATCGCGAAAACAAAGTGTAGGACATCTCATCTCGGACCCGGACTGTTCTGCACGTCATCCTTTAAGACAAAAGTGCACGTCACCTTTTCATACAAAGGTAGTTTTCATTTTCCTCTCTGGATATTAACATTATTGAAAATATTTAGTCACAATTTGTTGTATATCAACCATAGCTGTGTCCCAACGTTTGATTTTATCGAATTTTTAATTATTATACGAGTTAGTAGCATTAAAAAAAATGAAATCTGTTTTTGCTCCTAATTTTTACAATAATCAAAAAATCTAAAAAAATTAAACGTAGGGGCATAGCTATTAATATATATCAAATTATATAAAAATATTTTTCATAATGTCAATATCCAGAGAAGTAAATGGGGACTACGTTTGTATGGAGAAACGGGCGTCCCCTTTCCTCTAAATAGCGAATAAATAAAAAAGTTTTAAAATAATCTCCGGCGGTTTGAAAACGGCGTTGTTTTCGTGGTTGTTTTAGTAAATAATATTGAGTGAAACTCGTAAAAAAATTCATCAGAATACTCCCTATATTTTCAAGAAACTTACCATCATGACCGCCTCCCATTGCTGACGCGTCAACGTATGGTACATCCGTGCCATATTGCCAACACACCCTTGGTACAATGCACCGTTTACAAAAACATATTACAAATTGCTTGACATTGAATTCCTAGCTAAGTAATATTACGGGTTCCGAACACTTTACATATAAGATGAGCTTATGTTGTTGCCCATAGTGCGAGCCCGCGCTGTTTGCGGCGTCAACTGAGCCATTATCACAAAAATTAAACCTCGATAGCTTATCGGTACCGATTGTATCGATTACTTCGAGAAGCCGTATGAAATGAAACAATAATTATCGGAGCATCTAACTATGCTAATTTGCATTTTTATCGAGATCGCTACTGCTTGATATTTGTGATAAAATCTTTGAAACACGGTAGCCTTTTGATGTGGCGTCATGGAACTTATATCAACTCTGCTTTCAGAAAGATATTTGATTTGCGGGGCCTTGCACTTTGACGACCGGTCTGGCCTAGTGGGTAGTGACCCTGTCTATGAAGCCGATGGTCCTGGGATCGAATCCAGGTAAGGGAGTTTGTCGGTGTGGTGAGCACAGATATTTGTACTTGAGTCTTGGGTGTTTTCTATGTATAGTAAACACCCCTAAAGTGCAACTGGCACCAGTAATGGTAAAACAAGTATTTACCATCAGTTTTTAAACGCTGACAACATTTTACCATAAACAAGAGCCAAAGAGGTGCTTACGTTTAATTTTTTATTGATATTTGTTAGTTTGAAAATTAATGACGCCATACATTCCATGACTGGAGCAACAAAACCATAGTTTTAATTGGTTACTAATGTTGAAACCAATTGCAGTAGCTTTCATTAAATACATAGAAAACATAAAGGACGAATTGGACATTCAACTTTTAAAGCATAAAGCGGTAGAAATTTTACAGATGTCGGTGAAATATCAAAAATACCCAAATTTTTCTCTTAAATGTTTGTATATTATATATGTATATCGTTGTAGTGCCCACAATACAAGCCTTCTTTGAGCTTACAGTGGGTCTTAGTCAATGTGTAAGAATGTCCAATGGTCATGGGACTCATGTTAGAATGGTCCGGGCTCAGGCGCCACACACTTTTTTAATACTACATCGGTGGCAAACAAGCATACGGCCCGCCTGATGGTAAGTAGTCTCCGTAGCTTATGGACGCATGCAATTCCAGAGGAGTTACATGCGCGTTGCCGACCTTAACACTCCGCACCCTCGTTGAGCTCAGGCAGGAACACGACACTATGTTTAGGGTCTATTGTTATTTGGCTGCGGTTTTCTGTAAGGTGGAGGTACTTCCCCAGTTGGGCTCTGCTCTAGATCTGGCATGACATCAACCGATACAGTTGTAATGCTTCCACAGAAAACTGATCACGTAATGCTTCTATCTTTAAGGGTAGACGGGGTAGACCAGAAAGGCTTTTGCTAAATACAGCCCCAAGAATATGCAGCAGGAAAGTAAGAGCTACGAACAACTAACTGGTTGGTATCAAAAGGTATACTAAATATGTATAAAGTAAAGTTATCTAGAGCAGAAACGTATAATTTTCTCCAAACTTTTTAGAACAACAATGACCCACTTTCAGAGCATGAAACATTTCTCATTTCTAAATACGTTTTTTTTTTCTTTTTTTTTTACGATAAGCAATTAAAATTTTGGCTATAATAGATTTGTTGTACAGTTTCCATTCTAACAATTAACTCCCCATTACATAAATAACAATATTTTTACCTAAATTGTGAATTGAAAGTACCCTCAAAAAGGCCTGGTTTTTTAAATGCACATGTTTTTTTTCTCGTATTCTAAATGAAAAGTAGAGTATTTAACTCGGGTGAAAGGTACCATTAAACTACCTCGGACTATTAAACTACCTCGGCAGAAATGGGTGCCTTTCATCCCTTGGTCAACAATCCACTATATCCACCTTATCCCAGGGAGCCTAGCCAAGATGACAATCGTTGATGCCAAAATGCCAATCGAAGCTTAAACAATGTGTGGAAATAGTCGCCAGACTTTTCGTAGCCTCTGTCATGACATGATACATTTTTAATTTTAGATGATTTATTTCATGAAAGACAATTACATAATAAATTTGCTCTTATGTCAAAAATATAAGAATTTCTGTTATGATCGTAAAAAAAACGGAAATAATAACAATACTAATTAAAATAAAATTATAGCTCCAATAAGGATTGTCAATACAATTAGAATAAGAGTAAAAAAATATTATCCATCCTCCATACACGCATATAATTACGTATCAGCCCAGTAAGGCGGTTGTCACACTGGATGCATTAGCACTGGACCCAGGTACGTCCTTAAACTACGTCCAAAAGAGAGGTATGGGCATTGTGAATGTCATCTCCCTTCGTGTGGTAGATCTAGAGCGGAGCCCAACTGGGGAAGTACCTCCACCTTACAGAAAACAGCAGCCAAATAACGCTAGACCCTACTCATAGTGTTGTGTTCCTGCCGGTGAGTAAGGTTGCCAGAGCTCAACGAGGGGGGGTCGGGTTTAGGGTCGGCAACACGCATGTAACTCCTCTGGAGTTGCAGACGTACATAGGCTACGGAGACTGCTTACCATCAGGCGGGCCGTACTCTTGTTTGCCACCGACGTAGTATAAAAAAATAGCACGTCCCTCCCAGAGCGAGACAACGGCACATCGGATCGACGTGTATCCAGTGTATGAAGAGCTACAAACGACTGAGTCATTGGTATGAAATGGCACTATTCATTCGCATTTGTCCCAAGGATATCATGATTCCACTTCTCACCTGCCGACGAGGCCGCTCGATGTCGTCCCTCTCCCTCTCTCTTTCAATCACGAAGTCCCGCTCCCGCCCCGCGTCCCCCGCACCTCCCCCGCCGCCCCTGGAACAACACACACTATTAACGCAGTCCGTACAATTTTACTAAAGCTAATATTCATTTATTAGTAGAGAAGGCGCTAGATTCAAAATTACTTCACGCTTACATTTTTTGTACTAACATATTGGCTTTAACCCTTTTGATCGCCAAGAACCTCAACTGACGCGCGTTATCACTGACCAATATCAACATTTTCGCATTCGTATCGATCACGCACCGCACAATAGGCGTAGTGTTCAAAGTGTTAAATACTACAGAAAATTGCTACAGTGTGAGTGTGACATATTCCAATTACACAAAAAGTTGCAAAATCTACAGTACAGCATCATCTGTAAAATTGTAGGCCAGTTTATTCTTAGATTTTCCTAGAAGGAAAACCGGGCTATGATGGGCGGTCTGGTTTTCTTTTTTATTAAAACTTGATATTGCAACTACAACAATCAACACAAACACCAGGGGTAGGGTACATATCTCTCTTCACCACTTAAAGATGGTTGGCATTCCTCAACTGTGCGTTTCTCCAGAAACTTCCTGCCTCGCACAGCTAAACTGTGGAATGAATTCCCGGACCGATACGACCTTTAAACCTTCAAAAAAAGAGCGTACTCCCATCTCAAGTACCGGCAACGTATTTACAACCCGTCAGATGTTGCGGGTGCCCATGGGCGACGGTGCGGTGATCGCTTACCATCAGGCGATTCGCCTGCTCGTTTAAAAACACTAGAACACTATGGGCCCCTGTTGCGAATTGCTAATAAATCCATATCCCGATAATGTCGGCACGATGTCCTAAGCCAGTGATATGTTATTCATCGATTGTCGGTGAAGTAAACAACAACCAGCTTTCGACACTTGTGACCTCACGCGCCAAGGAAGCCTATTTCACCAATATATTTCTAGATCGATAAGTAACGATGGTACAAAGCAGCAAAGTTTTTTTTTTTTTTATACTACGTCGGTGGCAAACAAGCATACGGCCTGTCTGATGGTAAGCATGCAGTCTCCGTAGCCTATGTACACCTGCAACTCCAGAGGAGTTACATGCGCGTTGCCGACCCTAACCCCACCCCCCTCTTTGAGCTCTGGCAACCTTACTCACCGGCAGGAACACAACACTATAAGTAGGGTCAAGTGTTATTTGGCTGCGGTTTTCTGTAAGGTGGAGGTACTTCCCCAGTTGGGCTCTGCTCAAGATCTGGAATGACATCTGCTGTGCTGTGCCCTACCACACAAGGCGAGATGACATTCACAATGCCCATACCTCTCTTTTGGACGTAGTTTAAGGACATACCCGGGTGTTTTCTTTCTGGACCAGCAATGTACATTGAATTGCCAATATCAGGTGACAATTGTCAGTGTGGTGAAGGGCCTAGTGAGCCCGAGCACGATAACCCCATCGAGTCCCTGGAGAGACTATGTCCCAGGCTACTGATATGGATACGTCACTCTTGTCGACGAACTAAACAACACTCAGCTTTCGACATTCGGCGTACCCTCACAGACCATCTGGTGAATACGAACACGATAGACCCCGTTAGACCCCTGGACATATATGAAGAAGGTTTTAAATCGCGTACCGGTATTTAGCGCGGCGTGTACGCACTGGTCGTTGGTTGTACATCTCACTGAGGACTCGTCACCTCTCATCTCACGTCTCCCTATCTTATCAGATTAGGTTAATCTCTGACTGGCTTTTTGACCGTAAATACTTGTGTTTTGATGGATATCTTCAGATAAATAAACAGCCAGTGTAGTATAGACAAATATATTTCACCTTGAAATGCTGAGCGTTTTATCTCAGAGAGACACTTGAATCAACTATTCTCCAAATTCTATGCCGAAAACCCTTGAAGGAATATTGCATTATGTTCCATTGAATACCATTTCCAGGGTAGCAAATTAAATACACAATTGACGAGAAAGGCCAGTATTGTACGGGGAACACACAGTTGATTTTCGAAAACTGGCATCTTTTTAGCTCTATATCTTTTTGACCGTAAGATTCATCCTTGAAATGAAAAATATAGATAAATTTATCTTCATGAAACCCTTCATAAACATTATGGTCATAGCTACAACCGTTTGAGGTCCTTGGTTTTACAACTATACCCTTAAGATAGCTCATACTTACTTGAGCGCATTCAGCTCTTCAACCAGCGCCTGTGCTCCAACGTCATGACACTGGAAGATGTGTAGTTCTTTTCTTGGCGCCTCCCCCGGCGCGGGGGAGTTGGCAGGGGAGGGGGTGGTGGGGGGGCCGACGACGAACGCCAGCACGTTGTTGTACAGCTCCGCGGGCTCCGGGGAGGTGAAGGCGGTGGGGGAGTGCACCCAGGCCGCGGGGAAGCGCTCCATCACAGACTGGAACAACACCACATAACGTTAGTCAAATCCTTACGCCTTCAAATTAAACTTAGAGACCGTTGTACCAAACCGTCATTGATCAGTCCGCTAAATGTAGTTGGTACAACTGGCCCTGGCCAATAGGTAGTAATAGGTATACCTAATTACCTACATAAAAATATTGATGGATAAATAAATTAATCAATTGACAACATTTCCTTTTCATAAAACCTGAAATTTTACATACGGTTTGAAAGTATTTTGTTTCCTGAACAATGGAATATATTAATATAAATATAATATGGCTTATTACAAAAAATACAAAATAATTAAAAAAAATGTTCTGATTTTAACAATTCTACGGCACAATAGGTAAAATGCCATTGCCATTCATCACGAAAAAAATTACCTGTCATAATATTGGATTTGACATTGTCAATTAAATACGACGTATTGATTGAATTACAAAACAAAGAAAAAAATATTACATAATTAAGTTACTATCTATCTAGTTTTTAAAATGGCCAAAGCCATATGGATCCAAAGTATACCAAATACTGTTTCGTCCCTTACCTACTGCAAAAATAGCAAAAATGATTCGTCGAAGATATCGGTACAAACATTTAATTACTTTACATTCGTTAACTAGTGTTTATCCGTCGATCCGTCGTATCCGTGTGAAAGCCTGGTGGCGTATTCATGTATCAGTATCCGTTAACGTTATAATATCTAAATCGTCGTAGAAATCTGATATTTTATCAAAATTGTTTTAAAACAACAACGGACCAGTTAAAAACATTGACAATGACAGACAACGTCAGATTAATTAAATCATGTTTTTTTTTTCTATCGAGATAAGACCTAGCTTCTAGCGTAGAACTGGAGTTACGCCATTTTAGAATAAGTACACATTAAAAAAGCGGCCAAGTGCGAGTCGGACTCGCGCATGAAGGGTTCCGTACCATTTATGACGTATTAAAAAAAAATCTACTTAATAGATCTTGTTCAACATTTTACCACTTTGGACACACATTTTACCACTTTGGAAGTGTCTCTCGCGCAAACTATTCAGTTTAGAAAAAAATGATATTAGAAACCTCAATATCATTTTTGAAGACCTATCCGTAGATATCCCACACGTATGGGTTTGATGAAAAAAAAATATTTTTATTTTATGACTTATTAAAAAAACTACTTACTAGATCTCGTGCAAACCAATTTTCGGTGGAAGTTTGCATGGTAATGTATATCATATATTTTTTTTAGATTTTTCATTCTGTTATTTTACATTAGGAAGTGTCTCTCGCGCAAAGTATTCAATAATAAAAAATATTTTTATTTTTATGACGTATTAAAAAAAACTACTTACTAGATCTCGTTCAAACCAATTTTCGCTGGAAGTTTGCATGACAATGTATATCATATATTTTTTTTAGTTTTTTCATTCTCTTATTTTAGAAGTTACGGGGGGGGGGGGGGGACACACACATTTTACCACTTTGGAAGTGTCTCTCGCGCAAACTATTCATTTTAGAAAAAAATGATATTAGAAACCTCAATATCATTTTTGAAGACCTATCCATAGATACCCCACACGTATGGGTTTGATGAAAAAAGATTTTTTGAGTTTCAGTTCTAAGTATGGAGAACCCCCAAAAATTTATTGTTTTTTTTCTATTTTTGTGTCAACATCTTAATGCGGTTCATAGAATACATCCACTTACTAAGTTTGAACAGTATAGCTCTTATAGTTTCGAAAAAAAGTGGCTGTGACATAATCGGACAGACAGACGGACATGACGAATCTATAAGGGTTCCGTTTTTTGCCATTTGGCTACGGAACCCTAAAAATGTATCTTATACCTTTAAACGAGCAATTCTTGTATATATATATATATATATATATTTCTGTGATCTCGGAAACGGCTCTAACGATTTCGCTGAAATTTGGTATATGGGGGTTTTTGGGGGTATACAATCTATCTAGATTAGTCTTATGTTTGGGAAAACGCGTGTTTTCGAATTTTCATGTGTTTTTCTTTCGACGCAGAATATGGTCGCTAATTTCGTATTGCCGGCCACTGTCTGTCTGGTCCAGCGGATTAAGACGCGGACTGCTAAACGAGTGTTACGGGTTCGAATCTCGCCCGGTGAGTATTTTTTTTACATGTACAATATTATATATAATTTTTTAATTTTTATTGTTTTAGACAAGTTTTGTTTAGTAAAAAAATGACCTATGTAATAAGAGAAATTGACAATAGATGGCGTTACTCTGTGACAAGTGCTGTAAGGTTAAAATCGATTGTAAATAATAATAATTGTCAGTTCACATTTTACTTTTTAAGTTTATGTAGATTATCACCTATACACCACCATATTACAATAATAGTGTAGGAAATAAAGGTAGTGGACCCCGCAGTAATTCCTCTGCCACAAAAAACTTTACAGTATGATAAAGTATCAATAAATAAAAAGTATTGTCTTAATTTCCAAAGAATAATAATAATAGGATTTAAGTAAATACCTAAAGTATTAAATCGTTAATATCTTTTTACGGAAAAATGCTCCGTTCAAACTTTCTTCACCAGACATATTCATGTAACGTATTACAACAATATATGAAATATCCAAAAAAATATCCCAGTAGAAATACCAATATTAATAAAATATAATTTTTGGACGTGTCTTGGACCGGAAAATTACTCCGTCTAATTTTTTCACTGGAATGCCATTTTATTGCCGTTTTATAGCTACAAAATGAAAATCTAAAAAAAAATCCATGTAACTATACTATTTTCAGAAATTGCCTTTTTACTCGCTGTGAAAAATTTCTCTATCCATTTTATTTATTGAATTAAAATCACAGTTTTATTTCCATCCAACTATAAAAACATCCAAAAAAATAACGAGCGTATTAAAAACTTAACATATCGGGAGCAGTGTGTAGGGAGCGGGGTGTACAAGCGGGGTGCGGGAGCGGTACCGGCCGCCGCAAGCGCGCGCGCCGCGCCTGCCCGGCGGTGGCAGCTTGCTACTTCTCTATTCATTCGCGTATCGCCTAGGTGCATAGGTTACTGTTGTTAAAAATATTTCTACTTGTTTCTTTTTTGACCTGCCTAATGCCTGCCTGTCTGTGTAGTACCTACCGTAAGTATAGTCTCTACCGTACCTACAAATGAAGTAGGTAGGTTATGCGATGTGTCTAATTTAAATATTTATATTCTTAAATTCAATTTATTCAATTCGAGTCGTACGTATTAGGCCATCAAACGAAGGAAAAAACGGGGAAATAATTCGTGTATAAGCGAATTTTGGCATAGTTGTTAATAAAGGTACCTTACATAACATACTGAAAGTACTGATAGAGGGGGGTGGCGCTATTGTGTACGGGGGAGGGAGGGTTTAAATGTCCCTTTTTTAGTTTATCTTAAATAACTCGTGAACGGAGGCCCATATCAAAAAATGATCTATCACGCAAATCATCTATGTAACATTTCCTACAAGAAAAGTACACTTTTTACTAGGATCAATATTTAAAAAGATATTAAAGCGGGAAAATTAATTAAAATTAATTTTCTGGTCCATTTTTCTATATTTTCGTAAACGGTGGCAATTAGCAAAAAACGCTGTAAAATGTAAATAATCTACACAAAACTTCTACAAAAAAGATTCAGTACCCTTTGTGAAAGGATCAATATTTAAAAAGATATTAAAGAGGGAAAGTTAATAAAACCAATTCTAAGGTTAATTTTCTTTATTTTCGTAAATAATTTGTAAAGTATGACCCATAGCAAAAAAAAAATGTCTTATACATAAAATTTTCTATAAGAAATATCTAGCACACTTTTCGCTAGGATGAATATTTAAAAATATACTAAAGCGGGAATGTTAATAATAATCAATTTTAAAAACCATTTTTAGTTTTCATAAGTAACTCGTAAACGGTAGCCCGTAGAAAAACACGTTCTTATACATAAAGAATGCACATAATATTTCCTAAAAAAAATAATTCGATCACTTTTCTCTAGGATCAATATTTAAGAAGATATTATAGGGGGTAAATCAATTCATAGGTACTTTTTTTAGTTGTTCGTAAATAACTATTAAACGGTGCTCCAGTGCAATAAGAATGTTAAACATAAATACTTAACATAAAATTTTCTGGAAAAAAGATTTATTACACTTTTTCTTTAGGATCAATATTATTGAGATATTAAACGGCGAAAGTTAATTTTAATCAATTCTGCACATTATTTGTGTTTCTCGCTTTAAAAGCTTAATAAATATTGATCTTAGGGAAAAGTGTTCCGCATGTCTTTTGTAAAAAAAATATTATAATTGTTTATATACACATTTATTTTTTGCTATAGGTCATACTTTACAAATTATTTACGAAAAACTAAAAAAAGAGACCTGAGGATTCATTGTAAGTAACTTTGCTCCTCTTTGACTAAAAAACCGGACAAGTGCGAGTCGGACTCGCCCACTGAGGGTTCCGTACTTTTTAGTATTTGTTGTTATAGCGGCAACAGAAATACATATAAATATAAATATTTCTGTCATAGCATGCCAAACTATAATTCTAAACGTAACCAGCGACAATGATATCGCTCGGAGCGCACGTGAGACAATTGCATCGACGCGGCTGCTAGCTCTAAATGGCCCTTTTTTTAGTTTATCTTAAATAACTCTTAAACGGTGGCCCATATCAAAAAATGTTCTTTCACGCAAATCATCTAAATAAAATTTCGAACAAGAAAAATTCAGTCCACTTTGTTATTTAAAGATTAGGCGGGAAAGTTAAATAAAATCAATTTTATGGTCCATTTTTCTATATTTTCGTAAACGGTGGCAATTAGCAAAAAACGCTGTAAAATGTAAATGATCTACATAAAACTTTCTACAAAAAAGATTCAGTACCCTTTGTGAAAGGATCAATATTTAAAAGAATATTTACTTACTTACTTACTTATTTAAAAAGATATTAAAGAGGGAAAGTTAATAAAACCAATTCTAAGGTTCCTTTTCTTTAGTTTTCGTAAATAATTTCTAAAGTATTACCCATAGCAAAAAAATGTCTCTTACATAAATAAGTAACATAAAATTTTCTATAAGAAATATGTAGCACACTTTTCGCTAGGATGAATATTTAAAAAGATACTAAAGCGGGAATGTTAATAATAATCAATTTTAAAAACCCTTTTTAGTTTTCGTAAGTAACTCGTAAACGGTAGCCCGTAGCAAAACACGTTCAAACATAAATACTTAACATAAAATTTTCTAGAAAAAAGATTTCTATTCTTTTTCTTTAGGATCAATATTATTGAGATATTAAACCGCGAAAGTTAATTTTAATCAATTCTGCACATTATTTGTGTTTCTCGCTTTAAACCCTTAATAAATATTGATCTTAGGGAAAAATGTTCCGCATGTCTTTTGTAAAAAAAATTATTATAATTGTTTATATATATATATATTTTGCTATAGGTCATAATACTTTACAAATTATTTACGAAAAACTAAAAAAGAGATCTGAGGATTCATTGTAAGTAACTTTGCCCCTCAGACTAAAAAAAAACCAACAAGTGCGAGTCAGACTCGCCCACCGACGGTTCCGTACTTTTTAGTATTTGTTGTTATAGCGGCAATAGAAATACATCATCTTTGAAAATTTCAACTGTATATCACGGTTCATGAGATACAGCCTGGTGACAGACGGACGGACGGACAGCGGAGTATTATTAATAGGGTCCCGTTTTAGCCTTTGGGTACGGAACCCTAAAAAGGACCTGGAAACTGATAATGAATTTTAATATCTCATTAAATATTGATCCTAGCGAAAAAAATTACGGAACTTTTGTTGTACAAAATTACATTTCTATTATTAATGTATAAAGAACTTTTTTGCATTGGGCCACTGTTTACGAGTTATTTACGAAAAACAAAAAAATTAGGGACTTGTAAATTGTTTGTGATTTACTATCCCCCTTTAATATTGTTTTAAATATTGATCCTGGAGAAAAGTGGTCTGTATGTTTTTTGTAGGAAATATTATGTTAATTATTTATGTATAAGAACCTGTTTTGTTATGAGCTGCCGTTTAAGAGTTATTTACGAAAAATTAAGAAGTGACTTTAAAATTGATTAGTATTAATATTCCCGCTTTAGTATCTTTTTAAATGTTGATCCTAGCGAAAAGTTTCATATATCTTTCTTGTAGTAAAAATTATGGTTAATATTTATGTATGAGAGATTTTTTGCTATGGATCATACTTTACAAATTATTTACGAAAAACGAAAGAAAAGGAACCTTAGAATTGATTTTAATTGACTTTCCCCCTTTAATATCTTTTTAAATATTGATACTCTCAAAAAGTTTACTGAATCTTTTTTGTAAAAAAATGTGTAAATTATTTACGTTTAACAAGGTTTTTGCTATTTACGGGTTATTCACGAAAATATAGTAAAATGGACCATAAAATTGATTTTAATTAACTTTCCCGCTTTAATATTTCTTAAATGTTGATCCTAGCGAAAAAGTGCACTGAATCTTTCGATTCGGCAATTTTATATATATTATTTACGTTAAAGAACATTTTTTGCTATGGGCCACCGTTTACGAGTTATTTAAGAAAAACTGAAAAAAGGGACCTTTAAACTCAGTCAGTCTATGTGGGCGTCTAAAGAAGGTAGCTGGCAGGGACTGGATGCAGAAAACGGGAAAACGTGCTTTGTGGCGCATCTGGGGGAGGCCTATGTCCAGCAGTGGACTGCAACAGGCTGACGATAATGATGATGAAGTATCTTTCAGCTTATAGTACAAGTTTCATCAAAACTGGTTCAGTAGTTTTAAAGATCTCGATGGTTAAGTTTTAAGATATCGCAATTTATTAACGATAAGCATACAATAAGTAAATAGGTAATCTTTATTACGTGGCAAAAATTCTAGAACCTAGTTGTTTTTGACGTCGGTTGTTATTAACGTCTTTAGCGTGATATTATTCTAATCAATGTTATATAAAACTGCGTAAGTATATATTATTCGGTACAAAGAAAACGCAAAAATAACTAAATGTAGTGTAAAGACTCACACATCAGTGACAACGACAACTCCCTTCTTAAGTGTGGACTGCGGGTCACGCGGTCGGGTCGTACAAGTAGCACAAGGACACTAATCTGCACTTAACTGCTAAAGGAAGACGGTACATTATTGCGTAACCGCGGGATGGATTTATCTTCGCTTCAAAAATTTCGGTGTTCTGGATGATATTTCTTTTGGATATTTTGAATTTAAGTATATACGTATATATTTAGTATATATTTAAAAGAATACAGGCTGAGAAATTTTCCACTCTCAGTTTTTAATAGTTGTAAAATACATACATTTGGGTATGTATTTTTTTTGGATATTCTTACCCACTACGCCAAATTATATTCTAAGATCATATAAGAAGAAAAAAATGACAGAGCAATTTTCCGATGAAAATGAGCGTCAAAAAAGGAATTATCATTTAAAAAAATCTCATGTTTGACAAAATTTTTAGATTTTTTTCTAGTATTACATACTGATACAAATAACTTATTTGGTAAAATAATTTTGGACAGAGGAATTACTCGGTTAAACATATAAACAGATTTATATTTTTACGTATAAATACCTAACTTAGGTTTTTTTTTTTTTTTGGATATTTATATGTTAGTTTCGGCTCATACTATACAATAACCAAGCAAAATTTCATGGACTGAGAAATTATTGCATGGGTCTCCATACAACAACTTGCTAGATTTACTACACTATAAATAGTTATAACCGAGCAAAGCTCGGTCGCCCTGGTACTAATAAATTAAATACAACACGTAGTGAAAAAAATAAACTATTAGCGTATTCCTCGTTTCAATGAAAAAGTAAAGAACCAATAAAATTATGGGGTCAGAAAATTTAAATGTCAATTAAGCAGTCGTACAAGAAACACATGTTTAAATTGGGAAGAAACAAGACGCAACGTGCAGGCTCTGTCAGGGATCAGAGGAGACTACAATGCACATTCTCTGGTCCTACGGACCACTAATTTCAAAAAGAAGTACCTACGTAGGGCGGCACGTATTACAACCTTATGAGGTACAGAGCATTACGGTCCCTTTGGAATTTCCTAGATTCAACGAGCATTAGTTTAAAATTTAACTTTAATAGATCGCTACAATACATCAATACCTGTAGGGCTAAGATGGTCGGCTCTTTATCATTTGTCACCATGCCTGTCACGTTCTTACGAGTATGTAAGTGCGAACGTGACGGGCGTAGTGACAAATGATAAAGAGCCGACCATATTAGCCCTACAGGTATTGATCTGATAAAAATGGAACCATGCTGCCGGCCGATGTGGCACTCAATAGCCATTAACACTACAATAAGTAAAGCAGTCGTAAATTAAGTCAGACAACATGATTCGTGACTGCACGGTAAACAATCAATTAAAAAAAAAATAGTAAGTTCAGTAAGGGTTGTGTCGTGGGTACTAGACGAGATATATATATACAATATAGTTATGTATAACTACTTATAAACATAGAAAACATCGACAACTCCGGAACAAATATTTGTGATAATTGCACAAATAAATGTCTTTAGGGATAGGAAGGTGACAACTATTGGGACAGTGTCCAGTACCGGGACATTAACGTTACCACAGAATAAGTAATAGTACCTTACAGTAAATTCATGCTGTCCCTTACTAAGGGGGTCCCTGACGCCAATGAGGTTCAATCTGAATCCCTTAGTTTTATAATGTTTTTTTATAACTTATCATATTAACAGCAACGGCTGTAAGCAATATAGTAAACCATATTTACTCCAAAGTTCACTGTCTTCGAGATATTTGGCATCAAAGTTGAACATTTAGGCCAAAAAACTGGTTTACTGGCCATAACGTTTGTGTTAATTAGTTTAAAATTAAAATCTCTGACCAGTTTTAGAGACGTCAAAGACGAATCCAAATGTGTAGATTTCGTACATGTAAAATCCTTCACAGCAATCTAGTAACGAAGAAAGTGTTTTTTAGACATTGTTTTAAAAAATAAAAATCAAATAAATGTTCATTTATTTCAAAATCCGGCAGACCAGAATGAAGATAAGATATTGAAGAACTGATAGCCGTTTATTTTATAATTCTATCTATAGTGCAAATGTAGGAGTAACGACTCAAAACTAGTCAAAAATCGATGAAAACCGCGGGGAGCCCCTTATGTATGGCACTCGCCCGTTCGGCTAGTTAGGGTTGTCAACATTCAAGTCATTATCTTATCTATGGTTTTGCACGCAAAGGGACGTCAAGATATGCCAACCATAGTAATTGCTCGTAGCAATGCTGAGCCGAACTGAGCCGAGAATGCCCAAAAGGATCAGTTTCGCCCCACTGACGTTACCTAGCCTACATATAAATGACGGCGGCACTCACCCCCGTTTCGTAGTCCATAACAAGTACCCATTGTCCGTCTAAACATAGCTGCATCTTCTGGCTCCATATTCCTGCAACACAATAAGCAGGCAGTTAGCACAGCACGCAAACGAAACAGGCTTTAGGCTGCCTTCTCACTAACGGCCCGATTCGAAGAAAGAGATACGATAACGATAAGTTCTGGTTTAGATAAGTTATCATTTAGAAGTCGTATAATTGACAGAAGCAGCTCGCATCTGGCAACCAATGTCACTTTGACGTTAGAAATATCGTAGATAGCTCTTATTGGGATCACAGCGGAATCGAAATAAACGTCAATTATGATATGTCGTTTAGTTATTGATATTTTAAAGATGTTTCCAAGATCTTAAACGTGTTATATTCATTCTTCGAATCGGGCCGTGAGGCAGAAATGAGCGGTGGGTGGCTGAAAAGCTCCGGCATCTCTATGGTGAAAGATTAAATTTAGATATTGTCTATGCCAGATATTTAGATATTGTTTATAGTCCTCATTGTAGTACATAGGGAATGCAATAACCGGGCGTTTTTCATTACCGGTAATTTACCGATGCGAGGTCCCACTAACCGGTTAACCGGTAAATTACCGGTTATACGTTTATGAAATAAAAAACATTGATTTTGCATTATTTTCGTCAGTAACCTTTAAAAGTAATCAACAGCACGTTATAGAAACATCGAGAAAACAAAATAATGAAAATAAACCATAAACATTAAACAAGATATATTTACTAATCATATTAAATAAAAAATCAAACATGTATCATTTCAAAGCGAAATGAACTTGTACATTAAATAAGCAACATCAAACTTTTTTAATTCTTTAAAAATCGCAGTAATCAAAGGGTAACAAAAATTATAACTAAAGAGTGACAGTCGTCATTTAAATGTCATACAAGTTTGCATTTACACATCTATCAATATAATATTGTTATTAAAGTAACTGAAACCGTAATCAACATTCATTAAAATCTAGTAAATATAAGAAAAAAAAATTTAACAGCAAGAATTTACTTTAAAATTGCACTTTAAGAGGCCGTTATCGATTTTAGTCGCAAAAATGTCAAATTGATAGATTAAGCGCATGAAATTGTACACCTTTTGTTAACTATTAAAAATGACAAGTATTGGTTTCTTTTAGCACGTCTTGTTATCTTTCATTATAATAAATATATTTTTTTAAACAGACTCACGTAATTAATAATGTTTTTTTTTTTCTGATGAACGTTTAGGTAAACGCGCGAAAAGCAGTGATTTTGTCGATCTTATTTGTAAATTTCGTTAAGTTTGGACTGCTAAAAATGGTAATTTTGTATTACACATATCCTGTACTTCAACTTTAATAAACTACATTTTTGTTACTATAAATTTGAAGTAGTGTAAATGAAAGTTAGACGAAATCAATTTTCTCCAGAAATAACTTCAAAACAAGTGACAATTTCTCTGAAAATTGACTTAATTTCAACGTAATTTTGATACTTAAACAATCTACAACATTTGCTGAAACTGTTCTTATACATCATTTTGTATAATTTACTACCATAATTTATATGAATTTTTAAAAACTATCCCTTCTCGTTACCTATTACCGGGGACGCACGGACGGTGTACAATTCCAACGACTAAATCTATCAATTTAAAATGTTTGCTCTAAAATCGTTACCGGGCTCTTAAAAATAAAGTAATCTGGGGAACAAGAGAGCCGCCTCAAATCTCAAAGTATACAGAGATATGTAACAGCTTACTTTCAAAAGTAGATTTTCCACCTGAACTAAGAGAATGTTGTGATACAATGTGTAGCAATGACAACCACAGGGTTTATATCAGTGACCTATATACTAAAATAGTTAAGGCTCTTAGTGAGGCGGCTATACTTAGCTACGACATGAAAAAACCCCATAAAGGTCGGTATATCACGGGTTGGAATAAACATGTCAAAGATGCTCATAGAGAGGCTCGGCTTGCTTTTCGTGAGTGGGTTAGTAGTGGTAGGCCTCGGCTCGGTCCTACTTATACGGCTATGTGTTCGACTCGGAAACATTTTAAAATGAAACTTAAATGGTGCCAAAACCATGAAAACCAAATCAAATTGGATATTCTGGCATCGCATCACGATGCTAAGAGGTTTGGGTCCTTCTGGAAACACACTAATAGCCTTAACACCAAACCGAGCCTACCTGTGAGCGTCGGGGGCGCGTGTGAGCCGGCGGACATTGCAAATCTTTTTAAAACGCATTTTACAGTTGAACCGCAGCGTAACTTACTGAGCGAGACGCTGACCACTGTTGGTAGGGCATGTGCCGGCGCTTGTCACCGACCTATTTATTTTTCCGCTATAGAGATAGCTACTGTCATTGGGAACATGTCGCGTGGTAGGTCGCCGGGGCATGATAGCCTCAGTGTAGAACATCTGAAGTACGCTGGTCCCCATCTGCCGAGAGTTCTAGCTATGTTTTTTGCTTTATCCATCGTTCACTCTTACCTTCCTGATGACCTAATGAAAACTATTGTAGTCCCGATCATTAAGAGTAAAACGAGTGACGTGTCGGATACAAACAACTATAGGCCCATCTCTTTAGCGACTGTAATAGCAAAGGTGCTGGATAGCCTGCTTGATCAACAGCTAAATACTCATATTAAGTTGAATGACGCCCAGTTTGGATTCCGAGCTGGGTTATCTACTGAATCAGCTATTTACTGTCTCAAGCGGACTGTCCAGTACTATGCTAATGAGCGAACCCCTGTGTATGCTTGTTTCTTGGACCTTTCTAAGGCCTTCGACTTAGTGTCGTACGATATCTTGTGGTCAAAATTATCTGAAGAGGCAGGCATGCCGGGGGAGATTGTGTCTATATTTAAGTATTGGTACAAGCATCAAACAAATGTTGTAAGGTGGGCTGGATCGGTTTCTGACGAGTATAGGTTGAAGTGCGGAGTGAGACAGGGTGGGTTGACGTCTCCGAAGCTCTTCAATCTCTATATGAATGGGCTGATCAATGAACTCAGTAACACTTCTATAGGTTGCTCCGTGGGCGGAAAAGTTATAAACAACATCAGCTATGCCGATGATATGGTGTTACTGAGTCCATGCATCAGTGCATTGAGAAAGTTGCTATGCATATGCGAGCGCTACGCTGCTGCCCATGGCCTTAAGTACAATGCGACGAAGAGTGAGTTGTTGCTGTTTAAGGCTGGCAATAAAACATACAACATTGTCCCGCCTGTTGTACTTGATGGCACACCACTAAACAGAGTCTCTAAATTTAAGTACTTGGGGCACTGGGTATCGGACACGCTATGTGATGATCAGGACATAGACAGGGAACGTCGAGCTTTGGCGGTCCGTTGTAATATGCTGAGTCGTAGGTTCGCACGATGTAGTGACAGTGTAAAAGTTACCTTGTTTAAGGCATTCTGCCAATCCTTCTACTCGTGTGCACTGTGGATTAGCTATTCTCAGAGGGCCGTCAATGTATTGAAAGTTCAATACAACAATGCGTTCAGGATGCTGATGGGGCACCCTCGCTATTGCAGTGCGTCCGGCATGTTCGCGGCGGCGGGCGTGCCGGGGTTCCACGCAATTTTACGCACCAGAATATCATCTTTGATGCGAAGAGTTCTGGGTAGCACCAACAGCATTTTGAGCTCACTTGCTGAACGGGTAGATTGCCCGATAATGCGTTATTGGGATAAGATGCATGCCCCAGTGCGCGCCTCTCCCCGGAGATATTAGGTTTAGGTTTAAGTAATGTATGTCACTAACACTAGTTGTAAAGTAAATTGTACAGTGTTGTAGTCGTAAGTGTATTGTGTGTATTATACTAACAAATTATGGAACCAGAGTCCGAAATAAATATTTTTAATTTAATTTAATTTAATTAAGATAGGAGTTGGAATCAGGAACATGTCATCATCAGATCATTCTGTTAATTATACATATATAAAATAATTGCGTTTGTTTAATATCTAGGCGATTAATTAGAATGTTGCTTAGACATTCGTGAACGATATCTTGAACACAAGTAACCAGCGGTAGAAAATGTTCTTTCGCATTCTACACTTGTCGGACACTACAGACTAAAACAAAGGACACTGAACATAGTAAGGCGGGTCGGGTAGGGGTGGCGAGAAGGGAAAGGGCGAGGGATTAGCGACCACTCAAAAACATTGCTTCCTAAATAGTTCCTACTCCGACGAAATCATAAGATGCAGAAAAGTAAGTATTTTAAGTGTCTCTTCGTAATCGTAAACCGTAGTAATTGTTTTTTTTTTGTAAGTACGAAGACATAGATGGGCTAATTCAACAGGTTTTTACATTTTTATTTGCCTATACAACGTTCGGTAAATTCCCGGTTACGGCTGGATATTACCGGTATTTTACCGACTGTAATATTGGTCAAATTACCGGGTAACCGGTTAACCGGTTAACCGGTTAGCATTCCCTAAGTACATGGTTACTAGAGTCAGACCAAGCTAAGTTGGCAGCGATTTTGGCAGCCCAGACAGTGCAAGAGTTAATTTAAACGTAAACTTCTATGAAATGATGACGTTTACTTAACACTTGCACAGGCTTGGCTATCAACATCGCTCCCAACTTAGCTTGCTCTGACTCTATGTATTACTATCTACACCATAGAATTATTATTTGTAGAAGAGGTATAAAGACCAAAATACGACCTACGGTGCTATAGATCGTGCCATTCAGGAAGACGCGCGCCTTGATGCGTATTGACATGTTATTAAAGGTTAGATTTGACAAATCTGCGCCTCATCGTGCGCGCTAGATGTTGGTGGCAACCAGAATTTGATAGATAACTTAGGTATGACAGTTATGTGAAATTAGTACATAGGTATACGAATACGATATGTAATTTTCTCAGCGATATTTACATACTTTAGCTGTTTACGGCACATTTTTAATGATATTTTATGCCTTTTCCTGGTAAGGGCATTTATTCGTGTGATGAGCATGGATATTTGTTCCTGAGTCATGGGTGTTTTCTATGTATTTAAGTATTTATAAATCAACAAGCCTCAACACAAGCCTTATTGAGCTTACTGTGGGACTTAGTCAATTTGTGTAATAATGTCCTATAATATTATTTATTTATTTATATATTTATTTTCTCTACTCTATTATTATAACTCTTTACGGCTATTTAGTCCGAGCACGCACTTAAGAAGTATTATTAATGTAGTTCTATTCATATCAATTGTCGTTATCAACATATTATCTACGCATTAGCTGGACATGATTACAAAGAGAATCACTTCAAGACATGCCAGGCAAAGTACTTGCTAAGTGTACACTTCAAGATAGTGTTGCATTATGGTAATAGGTACATTTCGCGGAAAACGCTTTAAATTGCATTTAAACAAGATAAGAGTAATTCTCTCGTTGACTCATACGTGTGTAATTAGTAACCTTTTTAGGGTTCCGTAGTCAACTAGGAACCCTTATAGTTTCGCCATGTCCGTCTGTCTGTCTGTCTGTCTCTTTGCTCCGTGGTCGTTAGTGCTAGAAAGCTGAAATTTGGCATGGATATATAAATCAATAAAGCCGACAAAGTCGTACAATAAAATATAAAATTTTTTTTTTTTTGAGGGTACGTGTAGGGGACGTAAAGTGGGGGTGAATTTTTTTTTTGCTTCAACCTTACAGTGTGGGGTATCGTTGGAAATGTATTTCAAAACTAATAGGGGTTTTCAAGAAATATTTTTTGATAAAGTGAATATATTCAGAGATAATCGCTCCGAAAGAAAAAAAAAATATGTCCCCCCCCCCTCTAACTTTTTTTATCTTTATGTAACGAGCTTAGTCTAAAAGTCGATGCCGCTCAATAGTACACATCGAGAAGTGTTCTTACACTAATACATTTAAAAGCTAAACAGTTCATTATTTTCGTCTTCGGATGCCCACCATCACCATACTGAACAGAACCCGGACAAGACGCGTGAAACCCCCAGATTTTAGAGTCCAGAACCCGGACATGTCAACAGGTTTTTTTAAACAGGTTGTGCGAATGTCGCGGGCGGCCTAAGACTTTAAATTTTTAAACCCGGACTACGATTGAAAGTCCATCCCCGGACGCTCCCCGGACGCCCTTTAAACTAGGACAAATCCGGGGAAACCCGGACGGATGGCAATCCTACATCCATCCAACTCCGTAATATTAATGCCTAAAATTCCTTCTGTCCTCGTTCCGAATACACTCCATCGTGATATGAAAAAATCAAAAATCCAAAAAAGCTAATCAATTTTGGTACAAGCTTCTATCGCTGACTGTACTTTTCTTTCCACAGGTAACTAATACTCAATGAGATAATTCTAACAACCCCGAACACAATTAGATTGCGTTGTTTCATCAAAGAGTTCCAATGGCCACCTCCTGTCTCCAGATCAGTGCGACGGTACCATAATATTGCATTGTCATCCGACTTTTCGAGCTGCAGCAGCCGTCTCATTCCATTAGCAGAGTACACTATCCCCGTCTCCCTCGTGACGGTGAAATTAAATTAAAATTAAATTAAATACATTTATTTGCATTAAGTGTGGTAAACATTAATGGTCATCTTTACATATGTAAAATTAGATCACACACTTAGCTAATAATAAGCAAGCAAAATTTTTTTATACACACTAACAACTATATTTAGTATAAGTACTTACAAACATGAAATAATTTAAAAATTAATACAACATTATACTACAAATTTCAATCATATTGTTCATGTTAAATATCATAAGTAAATAAGGATTACATTTTATTCTTCGTTATCAGATTCTAAAAATTCATTCATTGTATAAAAACATTTTTCTTTTAACCATGTAAATAGATGCCGCCTAAACTGGGTTATCGATGGTTGTTGTCTTATTACGAGAGGTAAATTGTTAAATGTGAAGGTGGCCAGGTGTTCCAGGGTGTACGCCCCATGCTCCCCTCGTGGGCTCTTCCCATGCAGTATAACATACAATACCGTTAGTCTTTTCTAGCTGTAGCAGCCGTCTCATTCCGTCGGCAGGGTACACTATCCCCGTCTCTCTCGTGACGGTGAAGGTGGCCAGGTGTTCCAGGGTGTACGCCCCCCCGCCCCCCTGGGAAGCCCCACCCGCGCCCCGTAGCCCTGGAAAATGAGATGATATAGTTGAATAATAAATATTACAGGATATTCTTACACGAATCGACCCTAGTTCTAAATTTTTTCGTTTCTTTAATCGGAATGTTTCTTTTTTTAAACATATTTGGGATCTTTTTTCGTTGTATTTTTGCTTTTTTTCCTCACGTGTCCTGATTTTTAGAAGATGGAATATCTCATATCATCATATCTAGGAAATTCTAGGAGAAATCGAGGGAACTTATCAAATAGTATAACTATTAATAAGCATGCCTAATTACCTATTAGTGATTTAGGCATTAATATTTGATGAAGTAGAGTGAACTTAGAAAGCACCACATGGTGTAATAGTAAAGCTGATGAGGACCATAAACGCTATACTTTGCAAAGGCACTAGTTTTTATTAAAGCCGGAAACACACCTGCCAGCTCATCAAACTCGTCGAGCGCGCGCTGCGCCTCCCCCCGCGACCCGCGCGTGCCCGCGCGCGACGCCATCCCTCTCGCTCACTCCTGCCGCTTATGAGCGGGACATCACAGGAACTTCTCCAACTTTCCGCTACCCAATGCTGGCTTATTCTGAAAAGAGCAAAATCATGTGTTAAGGTCTATTGTTTATATAAAATCTGGTATTGTACTGAAATGATAGTTGGGTTGAGCAGAGTAGGTCTTAACCGTTTGACCGCCAAAAATGTCAACTACGACAACCCAATATTAACTTTCGTGAATTCAGAGGGCTTACCGCGAACCACGTTCGACGTATTGCCTCCCTGTCACGCTTACGTACGAATTTACAAGTGCGACAGAGAGGCAACACGTCGAACGTGGTTCGCGATAGGCCCTCAGACAAGGTTCAGAATGGCGATGGCGCTCCGCACACGATAAGCGTGGTGTTCACTAACAGATACCGATTTACAATGTATACGGGTGAAAAAAAAAATCGCGAAAAAAAATTGGCTGTCTCATACATTTTGTCTGGCCTTGACATTTTCTATAGGAGAGTAAAAATTTTTTCTAGGGATTTGGGGATGGTCCCATACTATAAGTTGCTTAGAATGATCTTTTTTTTAAATTTAATAAACAAACAAGTTGCAGTCTAGAATCTAATACAAGACCCATCGTAGGCAAAACCTTAAGGAGGCTTGTGTGCCGATTAGTGTAGTAAATCTAGCAAGTTGTTGTATGGAGACCCATGCAATAATTTCTCAGTCCATGAAATTTTGCTTGGTTATTGTATAGTATGAGCCGAAACTAACATATAAATATCCAAAAAAAAAAAAAACCTAAGTTAGGTATTTATACGTAAAAATATAAATCTGTTTATATGTTTAACCGAGTAATTCCTCTGTCCAAAATTATTTTACCAAATAAGTTATTTGTATCAGTATGTAATACTAGAAAAAAATCTAAAAATTTTGTCAAACATGAGATTTTTTTAAATGATAATTCCTTTTTTGACGCTCATTTTCATCGGAAAATTGCTCTGTCATTTTTTTCTTCTTATATGATCTTAGAATATAATTTGGCGTAGTGGGTAAGAATATCCAAAAAAAATACATACCCAAATGTATGTATTTTACAACTATTAAAAACTGAGAGTGGAAAATTTCTCAGCCTGTATTCTTTTAAATATATACTAAATATATACGTATATACTTAAATTCAAAATATCCAAAAGAAATATCATCCAGAACACCGAAATTTTTGAAGCGAAGATAAATCCATCCCGCGGTTACGCAATAATGTACCGTCTTCCTTTAGCAGTTAAGTGCAGATTAGTGTCCTTGTGCTACTTGTACGACCCGACCGCGTGACCCGCAGTCCACACTTAAGAAGGGAGTTGTCGTTGTCACTGATGTGTGAGTCTTTACACTACATTTAGTTATTTTTGCGTTTTCTTTGTACCGAATAATATATACTTACGCAGTTTTATATAACATTGATTAGAATAATATCACGCTAAAGACGTTAATAACAACCGACGTCAAAAACAACTAGGTTCTAGAATTTTTGCCACGTAATAAAGATTACCTATTTACTTATTGTATGCTTATCGTTAATAAATTGCGATATCTTAAAACTTAACCATCGAGATCTTTAAAACTACTGAACCAGTTTTGATGAAACTTGTACTATAAGCTGAAAGATACTTCATCATCATTATCGTCAGCCTGTTGCAGTCCACTGCTGGACATAGGCCTCCCCCAGATGCGCCACAAAGCACGTTTTCCCGTTTTCTGCATCCAGTCCCTGCCAGCTACCTTCTTTAGACGCCCACATAGACTGACTGAGTTTAAAGGTCCCTTTTTTCAGTTTTTCTTAAATAACTCGTAAACGGTGGCCCATAGCAAAAAATGTTCTTTAACGTAAATAATATATATAAAATTGCCGAATCGAAAGATTCAGTGCACTTTTTCGCTAGGATCAACATTTAAGAAATATTAAAGCGGGAAAGTTAATTAAAATCAATTTTATGGTCCATTTTACTATATTTTCGTGAATAACCCGTAAATAGCAAAAACCTTGTTAAACGTAAATAATTTACACATTTTTTTTACAAAAAAGATTCAGTAAACTTTTTGAGAGTATCAATATTTAAAAAGATATTAAAGGGGGAAAGTCAATTAAAATCAATTCTAAGGTTCCTTTTCTTTCGTTTTTCGTAAATAATTTGTAAAGTATGATCCATAGCAAAAAATCTCTCATACATAAATATTAACCATAATTTTTACTACAAGAAAGATATATGAAACTTTTCGCTAGGATCAACATTTAAAAAGATACTAAAGCGGGAATATTAATACTAATCAATTTTAAAGTCACTTCTTAATTTTTCGTAAATAACTCTTAAACGGCAGCTCATAACAAAACAGGTTCTTATACATAAATAATTAACATAATATTTCCTACAAAAAACATACAGACCACTTTTCTCCAGGATCAATATTTAAAACAATATTAAAGGGGGATAGTAAATCACAAACAATTTACAAGTCCCTAATTTTTTTGTTTTTCGTAAATATCTCGTAAACAGTGGCCCAATGCAAAAAAGTTCTTTATACATTAATAATAGAAATGTAATTTTGTACAACAAAAGTTCCGTAATTTTTTTCGCTAGGATCAATATTTAATGAGATATTAAAATTCATTATCAGTTTCCAGGTCCTTTTTAGGGTTCCGTACCCAAAGGCTAAAACGGGACCCTATTAATAATACTCCGCTGTCCGTCCGTCCGTCTGTCACCAGGCTGTATCTCATGAACCGTGATATACAGTTGAAATTTTCAAAGATGATGTATTTCTATTGCCGCTATAACAACAAATACTAAAAAGTACGGAACCGTCGGTGGGCGAGTCTGACTCGCACTTGTTGGTTTTTTTTTAGTCTGAGGGGCAAAGTTACTTACAATGAATCCTCAGATCTCTTTTTTAGTTTTTCGTAAATAATTTGTAAAGTATTATGACCTATAGCAAAATATATATATATATAAACAATTATAATAATTTTTTTTACAAAAGACATGCGGAACATTTTTCCCTAAGATCAATATTTATTAAGGGTTTAAAGCGAGAAACACAAATAATGTGCAGAATTGATTAAAATTAACTTTCGCGGTTTAATATCTCAATAATATTGATCCTAAAGAAAAAGAATAGAAATCTTTTTTCTAGAAAATTTTATGTTAAGTATTTATGTTTGAACGTGTTTTGCTACGGGCTACCGTTTACGAGTTACTTACGAAAACTAAAAAGGGTTTTTAAAATTGATTATTATTAACATTCCCGCTTTAGTATCTTTTTAAATATTCATCCTAGCGAAAAGTGTGCTACATATTTCTTATAGAAAATTTTATGTTACTTATTTATGTAAGAGACATTTTTTTGCTATGGGTAATACTTTAGAAATTATTTACGAAAACTAAAGAAAAGGAACCTTAGAATTGGTTTTATTAACTTTCCCTCTTTAATATCTTTTTAAATAAGTAAGTAAGTAAGTAAATATTCTTTTAAATATTGATCCTTTCACAAAGGGTACTGAATCTTTTTTGTAGAAAGTTTTATGTAGATCATTTACATTTTACAGCGTTTTTTGCTAATTGCCACCGTTTACGAAAATATAGAAAAATGGACCATAAAATTGATTTTATTTAACTTTCCCGCCTAATCTTTAAATAACAAAGTGGACTGAATTTTTCTTGTTCGAAATTTTATTTAGATGATTTGCGTGAAAGAACATTTTTTGATATGGGCCACCGTTTAAGAGTTATTTAAGATAAACTAAAAAAAGGGCCATTTAGAGCTAGCAGCCGCGTCGATGCAATTGTCTCACGTGCGCTCCGAGCGATATCATTGTCGCTGGTTACGTTTAGAATTATAGTTTGGCATGCTATGACAGAAATATTTATATTTATATGTATTTCTGTTGCCGCTATAACAACAAATACTAAAAAGTACGGAACCCTCAGTGGGCGAGTCCGACTCGCACTTGTCCGGTTTTTTAGTCAAAGAGGAGCAAAGTTACTTACAATGAATCCTCAGGTCTCTTTTTTTAGTTTTTCGTAAATAATTTGTAAAGTATGACCTATAGCAAAAAATAAATGTGTATATAAACAATTATAATATTTTTTTTACAAAAGACATGCGGAACACTTTTCCCTAAGATCAATATTTATTAAGCTTTTAAAGCGAGAAACACAAATAATGTGCAGAATTGATTAAAATTAACTTTCGCCGTTTAATATCTCAATAATATTGATCCTAAAGAAAAAGTGTAATAAATCTTTTTTCCAGAAAATTTTATGTTAAGTATTTATGTTTAACATTCTTATTGCACTGGAGCACCGTTTAATAGTTATTTACGAACAACTAAAAAAAGTACCTATGAATTGATTTACCCCCTATAATATCTTCTTAAATATTGATCCTAGAGAAAAGTGATCGAATTATTTTTTTTAGGAAATATTATGTGCATTCTTTATGTATAAGAACGTGTTTTTCTACGGGCTACCGTTTACGAGTTACTTATGAAAACTAAAAATGGTTTTTAAAATTGATTATTATTAACATTCCCGCTTTAGTATATTTTTAAATATTCATCCTAGCGAAAAGTGTGCTAGATATTTCTTATAGAAAATTTTATGTATAAGACATTTTTTTTTTGCTATGGGTCATACTTTACAAATTATTTACGAAAATAAAGAAAATTAACCTTAGAATTGGTTTTATTAACTTTCCCTCTTTAATATCTTTTTAAATATTGATCCTTTCACAAAGGGTACTGAATCTTTTTTGTAGAAGTTTTGTGTAGATTATTTACATTTTACAGCGTTTTTTGCTAATTGCCACCGTTTACGAAAATATAGAAAAATGGACCAGAAAATTAATTTTAATTAATTTTCCCGCTTTAATATCTTTTTAAATATTGATCCTAGTAAAAAGTGTACTTTTCTTGTAGGAAATGTTACATAGATGATTTGCGTGATAGATCATTTTTTGATATGGGCCTCCGTTCACGAGTTATTTAAGATAAACTAAAAAAGGGACATTTAAACCCTCCCTCCCCCGTACACAATAGCGCCACCCCCCTCTATCAGTACTTTCAGTATGTTATGTAAGGTACCTTTATTAACAACTATGCCAAAATTCGCTTATACACGAATTATTTCCCCGTTTTTTCCTTCGTTTGATGGCCTAATACGTACGACTCGAATTGAATAAATTGAATTTAAGAATATAAATATTTAAATTAGACACATCGCATAACCTACCTACTTCATTTGTAGGTACGGTAGAGACTATACTTACGGTAGGTACTACACAGACAGGCAGGCATTAGGCAGGTCAAAAAAGAAACAAGTAGAAATATTTTTAACAACAGTAACCTATGCACCTAGGCGATACGCGAATGAATAGAGAAGTAGCAAGCTGCCACCGCCGGGCAGGCGCGGCGCGCGCGCTTGCGGCGGCCGGTACCGCTCCCGCACCCCGCTTGTACACCCCGCTCCCTACACACTGCTCCCGATATGTTAAGTTTTTAATACGCTCGTTATTTTTTTGGATGTTTTTATAGTTGGATGGAAATAAAACTGTGATTTTAATTCAATAAATAAAATGGATAGAGAAATTTTTCACAGCGAGTAAAAAGGCAATTTCTGAAAATAGTATAGTTACATGGATTTTTTTTTAGATTTTCATTTTGTAGCTATAAAACGGCAATAAAATGGCATTCCAGTGAAAAAATTAGACGGAGTAATTTTCCGGTCCAAGACACGTCCAAAAATTATATTTTATTAATATTGGTATTTCTACTGGGATATTTTTTTGGATATTTCATATATTGTTGTAATACGTTACATGAATATGTCTGGTGAAGAAAGTTTGAACGGAGCATTTTTCCGTAAAAAGATATTAACGATTTAATACTTTAGGTATTTACTTAAATCCTATTATTATTATTCTTTGGAAATTAAGACAATACTTTTTATTTATTGATACTTTATCATACTGTAAAGTTTTTTGTGGCAGAGGAATTACTGCGGGGTCCACTACCTTTATTTCCTACACTAGATGGGGAGTTCAGAGAAAAAAAAGACAATATCTTATATCTAATAAGAAAAAAAACATTGTAGGATTCTTAGTATAAGTAGCTTGTGTCGTTAGATTTTAATAAGCGCATTTTAATAACTTTTTTTATATGTTTACTATTTAAGTGCTTTACACGAACATCTTCTGGCAAATTATTTAATATTTTAGGAAACGAATATATATATTCACCCCGTAAATTATTGCAGGTGACTAAATAAACACCCTTTCGTACACAACTCCTGAGAAACCCAATGGTACGAGACTGGATTTGAACCAAAGATCCTAAAATGAGAGGTAAATCGGACAAATCGGGGCAATCGAACTGTCATTTTATAGTGTATGGGATTTAAAAACACAGCTTACAATATCGTATCATGTGTTAGAAACCGACAAGTGATATAGCACGAATAGTTTCTCTAGATAAAACTCATTGTCACATACGTAGAATCCATCAGGTGCTACTTTTTAAGACAAAAACTACAAAAAGCAATTCGATGTGCAATTTCTCGCGGTAATTCCACGCACGCGCAGCGTTTTTCTGCGTCTAGCACTGCGCTGCGTGGGAATGACTGGGAAGCACATCCATACCTTTAATTGACCGAGCGTTAGCGTCTCCATTGCGACTCGGGCAAAAATGCTTCGTATGTCCGGATGTTCTTCTGTGCAGGTCGCGTTTCTCAACTGATTCTCGTGAAATTTTGTAAGCGTTCGCCAAGCAAACATATGTAAACGGGTTATTATTTCGGTTATTAACCGGTTATTTCAAACAATTAAAAATCGGTTTTAATTCCCTAGTTGTTACGGTAATCATCACGTGATCACCGAGGCTATCTATAGAAAACAAAGTGGACGCCTTGGCCCGGGCTATTCTACCGGGAGTCATCCTTACGCGTTACGAGGTTAATGTTTGCTGTTATCAGGGCTATAACCGCGAAAATCGAAGTTCGTCAATTGCGGGCATTTTTCTCTGTCACCCTAATTACGTCTTAGTGAGAGTAAAAGAGAAAGATCCCGCAATTTGCGAATTTCGATTTTCGCGGTAGGCCCCGGTCCGATGTAAACTTCGTAACCACATCAAATAAAACATGAAACTATAAATCTAAGGTTTACGGCGAGCACACAATGTGCTCATAATCAAAGTTTGCTCTATGACCAATACATACTTTTTCAGATAAACATCAACAAAATAAATATCTTTATAACAGTCCCTATTATATACATGCGAAGGTTCAGTTTTGCATGGATTGGCTGCGTGAGATGAGTCATCGAATGATATCAGACCTTATTAGATTGAGATAAGATTTAATTTTGAATAGACTTAGTGTGGTGACACATCGTTAATGCAATGCATTCCACTGAGTGATATGCCCAGGTGATGTCATTGCCCAGTAAGAGACCAAATGCTCCAGTGGGCCTACTGCGAACACCGACGTTTTCATATTACGGGCATCTTTCTCTGTCACTTTAATCACGCCCTTAATTGGAATGAAAGAGAAGGATGCCAGCAATTTGCGAACTTCGGTGTTTGTGGTAGGCCCTCGGGAACAGTAAGGTACCTGTGCCAAAAGCCCGGTTCTTAAGAATCTTAAGCTTACCAGTGAATGGGTTCAAATACCTATTCCGTACAACACTTAGTTTTCAAATACAAAAACTGTCGGAGCAAAATTACCCAGTGGGAGCAAAATAGGCACGTTTTACGATAGTGAATCTAAGTGAGTATATATTTAATGCGTATATAAGCAATAGCTTCATACTACACGATAATAAAATAATTAAGATAACTTTCATTCATTGAGTCGACCGCTAGTAAAATAAAATACGTATTTTTTAACGCAGATTACCTACATAGAATACATATACACTGACGCAAATACTATGTACACATTCTTGTATTTGCACATATACTTATATGCATCGCAGGCGCAGACGACCTTGCCACAAAACTTTACTAAGCCCAATATAACATCACCTCCAAAACTCTAATAACTACAGATAATCCGAGGCCTTTCTAAACTGGTTAGTTAGTCATTAGTAATGGAATGTCGCCCGCCTTCACACACACATACACACACACAAATACGCCATTAATTAGCATTTTAATGATTAGTTATTTTATTAGAAATCGGCGCTGCGGCGCGTTGATGTCTTTACTAAGTGCGCTCCTGAGGGACTCCGACTTAAGAAGATACGGGAGCTGAGGTTTAAATATTTAAAGTGAATATATCCGTCTCGCTAACGGAAGTGGCTCCAAAACTAGTGCGATAAGGACAACGCCAGGTTAGGCGAAAAATCCTGCGTAAAAATCTCAAAAAACGATGTTTCGTACTCGACTGTTTCCTCCTCCAAAACTTAACCAAATGTAACGAAATTTTGAGATCTAAATGGTAATGAAATTATCTGTGTCGGACTGTTTTGTGTTTTAGGCTAATTGATGTCAGTTTTGAATACGATGCTCCTCTTTGCGGTCTAGTAAATTAGAACGTTTTTGCGAATATTTGAAGTGCACTAGCGCCTTAAAAAACAAATATATATAAAAAAAAAACAAAACAGTCCGACACAGATATTAATGATAATAGTCTGTGTTGGAAAACTCATTGCTGCAGCTTCAAAAACCACGGAGGAAACAGTCGACTACGTTTTTATGGAGTAATGACCACTCCTGTTGCCTCTTAAGGGTCCTCAACAAGCTCGGTTCTCGATGCAAATGTAGTTACGCTCTCATTTTAAACGACTTGCTAGATTGCTCTGAAACTTTGTGCTTACAATAAGATGAGGTATATGGCTGTAATTAGTTTATGTAGCTCAACGATATTCTCCGCCGGTCTCTCGCCAGCGGCAACCGCCAGCTCTACTTGAGCCCGCCGGCATTTTAAGAGACGATGGTAAGAGACCGGACGGAATGACACTAATTCCGTGGAAGATGGGACGGGTGCTGGTATGGGACGCCACTTGTGTAGACACCCTAGCCCCGTCTCATCTCCACGGCACATCTGCTAAGGTCGGCGCGGCGGCAGAAGCGGCCGAAAATTTAAAAATGACCAAATATAGGGGTCTCGGCGCCGAATACAATTTCATACCTTTTGGCGTCGAGACCCTTGGCCCGTGGGGTCCAAGTGCCCTTAAGCTCTTTAAGGACCTTTCAAAAAGGTTAGCAGAGGTCACCGGCGACCGCAGAGCTGGCAGCTTCCTCGCTCAAAGAATTAGTCTTGCAATACAGCGAGGAAATGCTGCCAGTATCTACGGCACCATGCCGTAGGGGAATATTTTTTAGTATTTTATTTTAAGTTTAGTATTATTTATTTTTAGATTTAGGTTTTAAGTTTTATAGTTTAATTAATATCTATATATATTATTGAATTATAATCTGTCATTAAAAAATGTTTATGTAGCTTCAGATATAGTTAAAAATATACAGCGAATTTGCATTTTCCATACAAAACTTGTTTTTGCTCTATTTCGTTTGTTTTATAAATTAGAGCTATATAAACTAATAACAGGACTAGATATACCTCATGTCATTGTATGTGCAAAGTTTCATTACAATCCAACTCGTAGTTTTAAAATGAGAACGAAATTCCGTTTGTATGGGAAGGTGAAATTCGGCCGAGTTTGTCGGGGTCAGCATCAATAGTAGCGGATGAAACAACGCCCCAAAAGTATCTGATATTCCGGATAACTTATCCAAATATTGAAAAATTATGAGTGAAATCATTCATAAAATGTCCATGCAAATTTGCCCTTAGGTCGCATGGTCCGACTGACTAGTCCGATCAATCGGAATACGAATATTTTTCTTTCCCGCTGGCTCGATTGATCGGAATATAAGGACTTCTGTGATTCTCGTAGTCCTACTATCGGAGTAACGGGATTTTAAAAGTTCGTCTAGTTCGATGAATCGAACCACGAGGTCATTTTTTTTTCCTATTGGATCGATTGATCGGACATAACTATATATACCAGATGTACCGCCAGCGGGCACATCCGTGCGTGTGTGTCGAGAAATATAGATACGGATCTGCCCGCCGGGCACCCGTCCGCAGGCAAATCCGTCGGTGTGTGGTGAGATATAGCCACGGATGTGCCCGATCCGACGGGCAAAACCGCCAAAATGATAAATAATGATGATAATGATATTTTGCGTCGTCAAAATGATATTTATATTTTAAGATTTTTATTATTGTATGTATGTTAGTCTGTAAGGTATATATGGGCCATAGTTGCCTGAAAATAAATGATATTTAATTTAATTTAATTTAATTTAAAACCGTTCGTGTATGGCTAATTAAAGTGAGAAAACACTTTTGAGATGTTGGTAGATTACAAAAGTAACCATGAAAGTACCGGTCGGACAAAAAGGAAAAATAAAAATTGTGTGATCGGATTAAGAGGATTTTTCAAGGTCTCGTGGTTCGATCGATCGAACTAGACGAACTTTTAAAATCCCATTACACCGATAGTAGGACTGACAGGATTTTCTAAGTCTTTATAGTCCGATCAATCGAGCCAACAGGAAAAAAAAAACTTCGTATTCCGATTGATCGGACTAGTCGATCGGACCACGCAACCTAAGGGCAAATTTGTACCTGATGGTACATTTTAACATCACAACGTCGCCACTTTCTCGAATGAAGGTTGATCCACCAGTGCCACGTGCCACCACACAAGTGTTAGTTGTTGTCAATGATGTGTGTGGCCATAGTGAGTGTTTCGTGTCGAACTATTGACTTTAGGTAATTAACACACGTGTGGTGGGCGGTTTGAAATTGTGATGCCTACCCCAAACTTTTTCATAGACTTTACGTCCGGTAGTTACAAAAATCTCTGTTTTGACATTTTGCTGGGACATCCATTATCCGCGATCACCAGTGAACGTCAAAAATAAAGGTAACATGATTTTTAAGAAAAAAAACCGACTTGTCGAATGCCCTATTGCGGGTATCTTACCAGTCAACCATAGGGCAAATCTGAAATGTGTCAAGATGGGTGCAGTGACAAAAAAAAAACATGTTACCTCCTTTTCTACATAATTAGGCGTAGGACGCTGTCTTTTTAATTTCATTGTATGAAATCCAGAATCAACAATAATCGTTCTTTCACCGGTCTCCCTCAATGAAGTCGGTTTTTTTTTTCTTAAAAATTATAAGATGATGAATTTATGTGCCCGCTATATATGTTCAAAACTTATATATGTTCAAACGTATATAGGTTTTATTGAACGTATTTATTATTTTCTTGGGTCTGCGACTTAGTAACCTAGACACTTCATCTATACTTAATCGATCGTTATGTATGAAAATAGTCACGTGACTCACTTTAATTATATCTAGGTACGTAAAATAGGCTGTTAAGTGATGGGCAAAGTCTTTAACTACTGGTTTTTAATCCGCATATCTAGGTAATGTGCGTTTGCCGATTACTTATATACTTACAAATGATATCGTGATAAAGCCCGTTTACTCATTTTTAATTAGGTAATTTTTACGACCGGTCGGGCCTAGTGGGTGTAGTGACCCTGCCTATGAAGCCGATGGCGGGTTCAAATCCTGGTAAGGGCATTTATTCGTGTAATGAGCATGGATATTTGTTCTTGAGTCATCGGTGTTTTCTAAATAGTATTTATAAATATTTATATCATATATATCGTTAAATACCCACAACACAAAACTTATTGAGCTTACTGTGGGACTTAGTCTGTGTAATAATGTCCTATAAAATTGATTTATGTTTATTTATTTATTGATTTACTTCTAAACGTAAAATTAGCATATAATATTAATAAAATATAGAAATCAAATCATCATTTTCGCGATATGCAGATATAATATCTAGATTTACTAATATTTGACAGGTTATCAATTAATAGATAGTACTCGTATAGTTTAATAAATGTTTTACTTAAAATACCTTATAAATTATAAATTATTCAAACGGGTACTGTAACAGATGTGATGTTTTAAGGTTATTTTTGTGGAGTTGATACCTTTCACCGTACCCCAGCTATTTGAAGTATTCTGTAGTAAAAAATCTAATTTCCACTTCCAGTATTTAAGCAAGGAATGTACAGAAGTATCATAATATACAGTGTGGACTGATAAGGGGTCTGTAATCAGAGATTCGTGCGAGTCGATTATCTGCTTCGGAATGTTATCGGCAGGTCCGGGACGCGAATGATTCTGGTACAATACACGTCAGAGGTATACATATACATTATAGATTAACGCAACTGTCACTGTCGCACTAATATGCAAGAGTGATAGAGAGACACAGAGCGTTTCGTTGTCGAAGCGATTGTCACCTTGGCTAAGCAGCTCTTGAAACAACATTCCACGATGCCCATTCAGCGACAGATAGAAAGAGATTGTCAAAGAGAAGTTCCCGATTCTAAGTAGAAGTGGTCACGACCCTCAGTGATGAAACCGCTGCAAGGAGGCAACGCTACGTTCCAGCTTCTTGCCAAAAGCAGCCGATCGGTATCAAATTCCGGTTTGGCAGATTGATTAATCAATTCCAAATGCCGATCTGGCATCGTATCATCATTACGAATTAATATTGATTATAATTAGCTTTCGTTGGTGTTGGCAGAATGTTTCCGTCGCAACCGCGAGGAGTGGTCGCGAGACATTTGACTCATTTGTGCTTGGGCTAATTGCTAATAGGGATGTTGACACATGTTGAATTTTAAAACAATGTGTAGTAAAAAAAATAGTAATTTATCACAATAAATCGGACGCTTAAAAAAAATTACGGGTTGCACTCCGGGAGTGCCGGCAGAAGTGAAAACTAAAATATTAACGTTGTGCATTTTTGATATTTTGGAATGGTTAAGGAATTATTTTGCACGAATTGCTTTAATTATCAGTATAAAAGTACTATCATTTATGTGGTAAATTACAATTATGATTTATTTTTATATATACATATTATTTTATTTATATTATTAAAAATTTTACCACTGGCTTCAATGACATTGTAATAGTTTTTCGATCAGGTCACGTGTCCGTCTTACGAATTTTCAATCTGATCCCATGAATCTGACGAATCTGTCGGTCACGTGACCTGTCGTTTAACATTTTTTTCCCATCACAAAAAGTGCACAGAGCCGCTTAAGAAGTTTTCACCGCAAAAATTATGAAAATGTTAAAAAAAACAAGACCTCAAAGTTTGAAGATTTAAGTTTTTTTTAAACTTAAATATCGGAAAATAACAATGGTACCAATCGATTCCTTACGTTTTATTAAAAAAAATATTGTACAGCAACTAAATATATACATAGAAGAGTCCCGGAATGTATTGGGCCCTATACATTCCACGACTTTTCTCTTTCCGCACAGAATCTAAACGCAATATTTCACCGGAAAAATCGCAATTTTCTTGTTTTCCACGCCCAGTTTTGATTGTAGGCTCTGCCATCTTGTGGGCTACATTGGAAGCTAAAACTTAACATTTACACTTCGCGCCAAGGAAAAGGGGGCTCCTGAGAGTCCTGAGGTACCCCCTACATTTCATGCACGCTCCAGACAGATCTGATGGACCAATTGCCATATCTGTATTACATACGTACGAGTATATCCTTAGCTTTTATTGACTAATAAGTAGGAGATTTGCTGACTTATTGCCTATAAATAATAATTAATTACTCACCTATGTAGGTAATTAATCAGCAATAACCAATCAATCTTAGAAACCCACGTGCGTGAATCATAACTACCCAGGCAATTCAACTGCCTTTTGTTCTGCGTGAGGTCTTCTTTGGGCAAAGAAAGTCATAAAGCTGTATTTACATTTTACAATTCGTTAAAGATTTAAGATTGATACGACCATGTCACGACTCAAGTCAAGTGTAATAAAGTCCGTTCCATCTCAAATTCCAACAGAAATTCTAATAAAAAGTATTGCACGTGAAGCATAAGGACCCTTCTCTGATGGAGCCAGAATTAATTTCACGGCTCGTGAATTAATTTGTTATAAATAAATATTTAACTAGTTATGAGTTTTACGAGATTTTTATTTATAAGTTGTTTTTACAAGCATGCATAACTTGCTTATATATGTAATATATTGAATATATGCTGGTTATAAAACCCTCCTCACCTTCTAGATATTTAAACTTCATCGAAATACAAATATTTATTAATTTTTCAAGGATTACAAGTAATTTGAAAGTGACACCATCTTTGACACGCACTGGTAAGTAGCGTTGGTTGTTATCGGACGGCACCTGCAGCTATACTTACACTTACAGGATGTTTATTTAGTCACCTGCCATTTGCGGGGTAATATAGGTATGACCTAGTCATAAGTTATTTATTTGCGAAAGATAGGGTATACATAGGATGTTGCAGTTTATAGTTAACTGAGCCAAGCTACCTTGTCACACAGTGACATGCAAATTATAAAGTTTTTACCTAATACTAAACATGCATTTAAATAATTACTAAAATTAATTCATGTGTATTTACATAGCAATATTAACATACAAAATAACAAATATTAAAGACTAATTATATCGTATAATACAAATAAATTGAGCTGTAGCAGTTCACTTATCCAGATATTCATTTATTGAATAGAAGGTCTGTTCATTGCTTAATTTTTTTAATTTTTTTATTTATTTATTTATTGGTTAATATACTTAGTTGGTCATACTGAGCAACTTTTACTACGCGACCAACCCCGAAATCGCGGGAAAAATACAGCTGTTCTATAGAAAACATGACTGAATCACCGAAATGTATGAGACGGCAAAATTATTTTTCGCGAGGACGCCGACATTTTTTTTTATACTACGTCGGTAGGAAACAAGCATACCGCCCGCCTGATGGTAACCAGTCTCCGTAGCCTATGTACGCCTGCAACTCTAAAGGAGTTACATGCGCGTTACATGCCGACCCTAAACCCGCCCCCCCTCGTTGAGCTCTGGCAACCTTACTCACCGGCAGGAACACAACATTTTTAGACTTTAAAAATCCTAAAAAAATCAGTGTTTTTTTTTTCTAAATATTTTTTTTTCCTTTTTTATTCAAATATTATGTTACATTATTTTATTCTACGTCCCGATTAAGAAACTAGCTTATGAAATGTCGCGCGTGACGTCACTCTTGCGCAACCCTCCCCCTCCCCCCTACCACGCATCACTGCATTCTTATCGGAGTTATGATCGCATATGATGCAGCCATGCATGTATGTGTGTAATTCTAATGTCTAGCAATAGCAACGTTTTCTTCCGAATGGCAACCGATTTTCATCCTATTTCGTTTTAATGTATATGATTCACGATCATGAATAAATTCAGATGTCTATAGGCTCTGATTACTGCCTATACGAGTATTACGAATATAGTAAATGACTGACATTATTTCTGAATCACGGACATTAAGATCAATTGCTGTGTTTGAAGACAATTGAGAGATTCTTTCGAATCTTTTGCCTAAGTATGTGTAGTAAGTTTATACGTGAAGTCATGCTATAGTTATATGATCTTTTTATAATAGAGAAAATCGAAATAGAGAAAAGATTAATAGAGAAAATCATGGGTTTTCTTACTTAATAATATTAGGTTGTATGGGAGGTATGGTAAAACGTATTGCTAATAAGTTCTGAGGCCAAAACGTTTATTGGGGAAGTGGGCAGACGTTTGAGAGAGAGTGGTCATGACCCTCGCTCCGGGTAGTTCTTTATGCAAAGGTTGTCCATCGCGGTTCAACGTGGCAACGTGGCGAGCGTCCTTTGCATCTGGAGGGACGCGGGGCGAATTTCGGTAATAGTTTTTGTGTTTGTTAGTTTTAAATTTAGGTTAAGATTTTTAAGATTTTCATTTTGTATCTTAGTTTTCTTAAAACTTAATATAAATAAGTTTCCCAAACCTCAGTAAAAGCTGCTTATAAATAGGTTTTTATCGTTGTATGGAGTGAGCAGGTGACCACTCTATGCTTACTTGTTTCTCTATGCTTTTATGTATAGAAGAAGAACAAGATATGTTGATATTTAGAAACTGCGACTATGCATGGCCTGAAAACATAAGATGGTAAGCATTAGGACAAAGTCAGGTGCCAATATTCCCCAGAGGTAACAACTGGAATGGATGCCTTTCCAATTGTCCCCAGGTAGTTTTCATTTCAAGAACAGTGGCGGAATTACAAATACGTATGTACCGACATATTGTTGTGTGCGTGACCGAGACCGAACCCTATCTAAATAACTAGAAACTTATAGCAGGTGGGATTTTGGTCCTATTTGTTCCGAGAGACAAATGGGTGGATATTGACGGGAATAGGCCAGCAACTCAAGTATGGTTTCCCAATATCTTGTGCCCTTTCTTCTTAAACTAAAGATTCCCCACAGACTTAAAATTAGCAGTCACCCGGTGAGCCAAAAGCTAACGGTCAACCGCTAGGTACCAGGTAGTAAGCTTCCTGTCATCTTCCGGTAAGCCTTGGTCAAATGGTCATGTCTAGTGATTGGCATAACTAATATATCTATGTCGATGATATCGTCATCATCATCAATATTATAGGTACTCTTATCGGTGGAGTAACTGCCTCTCCTTTCTATTCTCGAGTCCCTTGACTTTCTGATAGGACGCGACCGGTAATTTCTGTTTCACTTGCGTGAGTACGTGTTTGCTTTACTGTGCATGAACACCAAAATATCTATTTTGTATTGTTTTTAACAGACTTCTTTCTCTCTTACCCTGCTCAAAATCTCTTCATTCATGCACAAAACCAGAAAGATGGGGTAATATTGGTCAATCGAACTGTCTTTTTCGTAGGTATCTGGGAAAATCACAGCTAAGCTGTCAAACGGGAAGTCAACATCGTGGATCGATAGCTGTCAACCACAAGTCGTAAGCTTCCGGTACACCTTGCTGACCTCTATTGATTAACAGATAGTTATGAATGTGTACGATAGGATTTTGCAACATATCAAAATGGAATTTCGTGTTTATTTAGTATCCACAACTCATGCCTTCTTAAGCTTACAGGCTAAGTTACTGCCCAAAATTGTGCATCACATATTTGATGCTGTTTCAAAGCCAATGATTATTAAGGTCAACTTTATAATATCCAGTTACTTCTTTAAGATTCTTTGCCCAAATATCTCTGGCAGATCACACATATTTCTTGCTCACAGTTCACAGCACAGGTTGGTAATGTTTTCCCATGTGGAAGTGGGGGGGGAGGGCGTGCGCCCGCGCCGCGCCGCGCATGATGATGAAGTGACAACATTGACCGTTTGTAAACCTTAATGTCGTAGCAATAGGGGCTATGACCTATCAGTGGATGGAACAAGGCTTCCGGACTCCCGGTGTACTGTGGAATGTAACCACTGAACTGTTGTTTTCATTCAAAAGACTATTTTAGTCGTCAGGTAGTTCTTATTGGTATCTTTGCCTGAAAACATCATGTTTTGTGCCTTGAGTTAACGAATAAGAATGAAGAATAAAGATCACCCATACGTAAGTACTGCTTTGTTTCACAGGTGATACCTTGTTTTAATATCACTTTTGTGTTATCGTCGCACCTTATGTATTACAGACGGTTAACTGACATAATCACATAATAAAGGACACTTATGTATGTTTTCTTATTAGACATGTTGACACACGGGGGTCAGGTGTGCAGGTCGCATCCTCCAGCCGTGCGAAGTGTAACGTTCCATTCATTACACTACCTGCGACCCGGGGCAACGACCCCCGCATCTCAGGTATGCAGGCTACCGGCCACTTCACCGCTTTCAACAAACGAGGGCTTAAACGCTGAAAAACACATAGAGAGCCACTTACATGGTTGGTAAGATGAAGTTTCCAAAAGGCTTGCCACGAATCACTGTCACTGTCAAATATACACTCGCGGGCTGCGTGCGGATCCGACGCGGGGACTGGACTGAGCCGCGCCCGCGCGGCCCGCGCCCCGCGCCCGCGCCGGAGCCCCGCGCCAGTCGCCCCCAGCGCGCGCGCCAGCCTGCACGCGAACATGGCCACCAACGGCTCTGCACAGACGGAGCCCCGGCTCTGCCACGTGCGGAAAGTCCCCGATTTCGACGGCTACGGTTTCAATCTACACGCAGAAAAAGGAAAACCTGGCCAGTACATCGGCAAGGTCGACGAAGGATCCCCGGCGGAGGCCGCGGGCCTGAAGCGCGGCGATAGGATCCTTGAAGTTAATGGAAACAGCATCGCGGGCGAGAGCCACAAGCAGGTCGTCCAGCGCATTAAGGAGCGCCCCGATGACGCCGAGCTCCTAGTGGCCGCCCCGGCTCCGGGGGACTCGCTCCCAGACCTGGACGCGCCCCCTTCCGCCCCCGCGGCCAAGACCCCCTCCCCCACCCCCGCGGACAGCGCGCCCGCGCCCCTGAACCTGCACATGACAGCCGCGGAGATGCGCGCCCACCTCGCCAACAAAAAAAAGTTCGACCCTAAAAAAGTGCCAATGGATTTAAAGGACAAATTCGACCTCGTGAAAAAGCTGTGAGCGCATAATGGTGTCATCGCCGCGCGACGTTGCCAGCTCGCCCCCACAAATTGCCATGGTCATGATAAGGTTGCATGTACATACATAGCCTCTAGTATAATTCCTGTAAAGTGCCGGTGCAACATTTTGCACTTATTTTATATGATGCGGTGCATTGATTGGATTTTGACTTGATTACCTAAATGTGTAGTTAATATAATTTATTTAAGTGCAATTTATTGTTGAATAAATATAACAGTTGTGAAGTATGTGGACGTTTTACTGGTATATTGGGTAAAGTGAAAGCGCCGGATTTGTCTGTTTGTCGGTGTCGGGGTCGGAATAGTCGGAATGTTGCGATAACATGAATTAATCAAACAGGTAGATAATCGGCGGTCACTGATTGCACGCTATGTTGCGCAACCCGAGCCTCCGACGGGCCTATTCAACTTCACAAACAGGTAAAATGCCGTGACATCGCCCGCCTCCCTAATAATTTAATAAATCTAATAGGCCCACCACAAAAAAACCCGGCCCAACCTAATGGGTGATGTTCGGGCATTTTACAATTTAATTTCAATATCAAACCGTCGCGCTTATAATATTGCTGGCGCAACATGACATGTTGATATTAAAATAAGTATAATATTCTTGGTTTCTGAATACGCCCCTTTGACATTCGATTATAGAATCAACACCTTTATCGATAAACTTTATATATAAAATATTTCGGTATTATTTTTTAAGTTTAAAAATTATTTGATAGTGATGTGGTTAATGCAGTCAAAAATTGTGTGATTCTTCAGAGTAGAATTGCATTTTTATTTGTCAATAGTGTGTTGTAGAATATCTACCAAATATCTAACTATTACCCTTTCTATTTTTCCTAGATGTATGTACCTATACCGTCTAAACTTTGTTTTATATCCCACACTAAAATGACAGTTCTATATTGCCAAATTGGATTTAGGTAGTACCTAATTGGTATAAAACCAGGATGATTGGGTAGTAAATTAGCCAATCTAATTGAAATTTTAGTATCTAGGACATAAAAACTCAGCTCAGAGCAAAGTGACGGATAGCCAATACAATTAAGTACGATAATCACTATAGACGTTTAACCTTGCGGTTTTCCGCCGAGTGAGTCAAGCGACAATAGCGGCAAGTGAGAACTCACAATAGCAAGTCAATCGGCCCTTCATTTATCTTCCCATTCATACAAAACCACTCGACGACTACGCATTACTCACAGGCACAGATATAAACATTATTATAGTATTTTTCAAAAATGATTGATACGCTGACAGGTGTCAAATCAATATAGTTTTGCGAGATTTGACGTTTTTAGGTTATAAATTATATGTATATATGGAGATGTCACCCTAAACATCGAGTTTGAAAAATACTATAAGGCACAGAATTAGGAAAATAGCTTGAATACAATTAAAACATAATGTTATCGCTTTTTAGTGCTCCATACAATATTAGTTAACGAATCAGTATTTTATTTCCTTATACATAACACTTATAAGTTTATGTGTTTAAGACTAATCACTAATTGACTAGACCTAAATAATTATGAATCAGACAGAGGCCATTCTAACTTACATTATGACATCAAAATGAGCATCTCACTCGCGCCAATACATGTACGGACTACGTACAAGAACGAGCAAAATTCATGTGCGACTGACATCATTTTATTGAAGTACATTTTAAAAATCAAATCAAAGACTTAATAATAAAAACTATAAGTAAAATAAAAATAAAATAAATCTAAAAATGGCCCCTGCGGCATAACCGAAGACGCTGGCAGCATATCCTCGCTTGATCGTTAGACTGATGCGTTGAGCGAGGAAGCTGCCAGCTCTTCGATCTCCTGTGGCGTCTCTGAGTCTCTTCGACAGGTCTTTGAAGAGACTGAGAGCGCCAGGGCCCCACGGACCAAGGCTCTCGACACCGAATGGAATAAAATTATAATCGGTGCCGATGTGAGGGCATTACGATGTCACAATTTAAATAATAAATTTGGCCTCATAATATATTGGGGCACGGCCTTTAATTGTTGATCCACCTTTAGGCCCCAAACTAATTTGGTTGGCAATACAAACGGTATGACATGTCCAATGTAAAGTTAACTATAATGAAAGTCCGTGAGTACGCTTCGTGAATTGCAAACCTTATCAATGCCTACACAATCGACGCATAAATGGACTTTTCCTTGTAAATATAACTAACAATGTTTCGCAATACATCATTACGGATAATATACTAATGTGGGAAATAAAATAATCGACCTCACTGTCGGTCTATTTTGAACAGTAAATCTTTGACTCAATCTAAGTAGATTTTCTGGAACACAAGACATCAACGGGATCGCGAACGTGAAACAGGGAAGGGTGTTTCATAGACTCACCGTGCAACAACTTTGACGTGAGAAAGTGTGGAAGTGGCACTACAAACGTCGTATTTTGGTAGGATATTGATGTATATGGTTGCATTGTCACACTTTGTGTGGTTAGAAGCACTTTGCTCATGATTTTGGCAGCACAGAATGTAAGTATTTCGGGTAGACGGCGGCAATGTAGTTAATCACGAAAAATGTATGAAGCGTGTGGGGAAAAATGTGTACGGTCCGGAGTGAATTATTTTGAAGCATTCGACTCGATAAAGTTTAAGTTTAGGCCATAGCAATATGACAGACATTCACAGAACCCTAAAACAATATTCTAAAGTATTGATGACTGATGAGAGTGATGAGTAATCTTTACCTGAATAATATACCTAAGCTAACATTAGACCGAGATGAAGAATCGGCGTGGAGGCTGCGCGGGCGCGGCGACCTTGACACGCGACTGAGGGGGAGGGGAGTGGTTATAGTGGGGGGAAGGGGGGTTAGACGCGCCCTGCTGAGTCAATACTATGGTAATTTGATCAGGTTTTAACTGTGGATAAAACGTACCTATTGTACTGTAGAGAGATGATACACACAACAAATGTCGGGGATTTTACTTATAGATATGATAGTTGCGGCCCGATTCGAAGAATGAGATACGATAACGATAAGTTCTGGTTTAGATAAGTTCTCATTTAGATATCGTTTGTATGTCGTAAAGTTAACAGAAGCAGCTCGATTCGGGCAACCAATGTCACTTAGACGTTATAAATATCGTAGATAGATCTTACTGAGATCACAGCGGAATCGAAATAAACGTCAATTTTGACATGTTGTTTAGTTATCGATCTTTTAAAGATCTTAAACGTGTCTTAATCATTCTTCGAATCGGGCCGTAAGTCATTTACCACAAAAAGTGGTCTGTTTAGAACCTCCTGTCTGCAAAATTGTTTCGGGTCTTGCCTATTAAACATTTTGAATTGAATTGAAAAAGTATTTCTGTGGACATTCCGATCGTGTTTTGTTTCCGCGAACGCACGTCACATCGTTTAAAATACACGTAGGCTACTCAAAACAGAATTCCCGCTCGTTGAACGAGTCACAGGGGTTTTCCTAATATAATTTAATTTAAATAAAAAGTGGAAAAATTCACAGTCTTGGGTGGGTGAGCGAGCATCGCTCGCAGTCGTTTCTGCTTGATACAAAATAATTTATAATTTAATATACACGGTTTCGCCACTTTTATTAGCATAACCTTTGATCATTTACAGTAGGCCTAGCACATGATTGGCGCGACAGTATCTCGCGGCGAGATAGACTACCCGTCCTTTTTTAACTATGTTAATAATTAAAGTGGGACAGGTAGTCTATCTCGCCGCGAGATACTGTCGCGCCAATCATGTGCTAGCCCGGCAGGTCATATAAAAAATCCAAATTACACGACACGTTGTATAAAAATATCGTATGCGATCTATTAAATTCGTTGGATCTATTTAGATGAAAATCAACGCTAGATATATACCACATAGTTATGTCGGTACCTATTAGGTTATGTTTAATGTCTAGTTTTTAGGGTTCCGTAGCCAATTGGCAAAAAACGGAATCCTTATGGATTCTTCATGTCTGTCTGTCTGTCCATCCGTATATGTCATAGCCACTTTTTCCCAAAACTATAAGAACTATACTGTTGAAACTTAGTAAGTAGATGTATTCTGTGAACCGCATTAAGAGTTTCGACCAAAAATAGAAAAAAAAACAATAAACTTTGGGGGTACTACTTAGAACTGACACTCAATTTTTTTTTTTTATTAAACCCTTAGGTACGTGTGGGGTATCTATGGATAAGTCTTCAAAAATAATATTGATGTTTCTAATATCATTTATTTCTAAACAGAATGGTTTGCGCGAAAGACACTTCCAAAGTTGTAAAATTTGTGTGCCCCCCCCCCCCCCCCCACTTTAACTTCTAAAATAACAGAATGATAAAACTAAAAAAAATATATGATGTACATTACCATGCAAACTTCCACCGAAAATTGGTTTGAACGAGATCTAGTAAGTAGTTTTTTTAATACGTCATAAATGGTACGGAACCCTTCATGGGCGAGTCCGACTCGCACTTGGCCGCTTTTTTCTCTTTCTAATAATTTGTAACGTTTAAAGAAGGTAAGAATTCTAGTTTTGGCAATATTTTTTTTACTTTACCTACTTACTTTTACTTTAGTCAGAATGTATCGAACATGCATGCGATTTAATGGAGCCCTTTTTGCAAGGATTTTGTCTGAAGTTAGAAGGGTATGTATGTATGTAAACACTTTATTGTACATAAGACAGACTAAGATACAATAAAACAGATTGTTTGCAAAGTACAAAGGAGAACTTAGCCCTATAAGGGATCTCTTCCAGTCAACCTTTGAAAACCGGCCAAGTGCGAGTCGGACTTGCGCACCGAGGGTTCCGTACAAACCTGTAGGTATATATTAGTAAAAAAATACGGTTTTCGCAAGTTTTCATTTATCTGTGCTATAAGACGTTGCTTCGTACAAAATGCACTAAACTACTTGCGAGTGTCAAAAATTTGCGAAAATTTGCGGCATAAACGGCTGTATCTTTTGATTGCGTTGGCTTAGAAATTTGATTTTTTCACAGCTTCAAGGGACAGTAGACCCTGAGTATTTGATATAAATTGCAGCTTGATACCTCCACGCGTTCCTGAGAAAAAGGGTCTTAACAGATAGATAGACGGACGGACGGACGGACAACAAAGTGATCCTATAAGGGTTCCGTTTTTTCCTTTCGAGGTACGGAACCCTAAAAAGTATTGAGGGTAAGGAGCTTCGTATTTTGTGTGGAAAAACTACTCATACATTATACTTATATTCTTCTTTATTTGCCATGCCCTAACGGACGTCGGCGACCACCTTTGCCATCTCTCTTCTGCTCTTGGCCATTCTTGCCAGTATGGCTGCGTTATTCACGTTCGTCCATTTCTTAATGTTGTCAAGCCAGATGAACCTCCTTCTTCCCCTTCCCCTCTTGCCATCAATTTTTCCTTCCAATATTAGTTGTAGTATATTATATTTGTCATTTCTGTATATATGTCCTTCTTCTTGGTCCTCGCCTTATCCCGTTACGCGGGGTCGGCTTTCTTGATTTTGAGGCGCCATCTATTCCGCTGTTTTGCATCATCGACAGACAGGCCACATTCTTTCATGTCCTTCTGGCCGTTAGTCATCCAGGTGGCATGTGGCCTGCCCTTCCCTCTCTTTTATGTAGTCATGGAAAGGCACTTTTTAACAATATGGTCATCATGTCTACGCTGCACATGCCCAAACCATTTTTGTATATATGTCCAAAATAAGATATTTTCCTTTTTTTCACCGTAACCAAAACCTCCAACTTTTTCTCCATTCTTTTAAGTACTTATAGCATATATAATATCCAGTCGCTTACAAACCGTTTAGCGACTAGATACTGTATATAGGCAGTTATCATTGTCCTCGATCGACGCTAACTATCATTATCGAGGCATGCTATCGTAACAATGATAGAGTAATAACAAATAACGTATCGGAAATCATTGTTCTACGCAACACGCAAGAAAATAGCACTAAAAGTTTTTAGAATATCAAAAACTGCTGATTTTCGATTATTTATTTAAGACAACAATGGATCCAATCGGTATTAGTTCATACTTAATAATAAATATAGATTTTGTCGTTTGACTAATTTTCCACAAATAAATAAAATAAATCATTTATTGCAGACAATAATCAAGCTTAATAATAAGCCCGCAGGGCAGCTTGTGGCGAGCTGTTGAGGAGTAACGACGACGCCACGGACCCGAGTTCTCCCGAGAGTCGGTCAGGATCTCCGTCTCCGGTGTGTCTTCGTCGGTCTTAGTGGAGTAGTGGACCCCAAGGGGACCCCGTAGGACTCTCAGCTCTGGCTTTCTTTCATTGGCCGTCCACAATGACAATTGTACCTACGTAGGGTGACGTGCTAAAAGACGACAATGACTATACATTATGCCGGGCGTTTCCTGTAACAGGAGCAATAAATTAAACTGTAGGCTGTAGTCCTCAACTCACCAACATTTGTTCAGCAACTTTTGAAAATAACTTATGTTTTAATTTTTACTACACATTAAAGTTAATTCTAAGACGCAATGTATTGCGAATTTTGTTACGTTTAAAGCTTGACAAGCAACGTCAAACACACTGATGTCAGCGTACATTGAAAATAATATTAAATTTGTATGAAAAACATAAAATCTAAAGATTTAATAATTTTTAAAAATTGTTAATCTAAAGTTATATCGTTTTAGGAGTACAATATATGGTTTAATTATATTCTCGTGTTACAGGAAACACCCGGTATATATTAATAATAGGTAGGTGATGCGAAGCTCACCGGGTCAGCTAGTTTTAAATAAAAACTTATCCATCGAGATGACGGTTTTCTTATGCACCTCTAAAAATAAAGTTATCTTAGCAAATGCTCTTTTTTATTGCATCTCCAAGTAGTCCATTCCAAAAACTTTCAGGATGTCCCAATGTAAGTACATTAATATAACATGTAAGACATTAGTAGTACTTGTAAGTACAAGTTTGCAAATAGTAGGTATGTACAAATACCATCGGCGAGTAGATAGCCAGTTATTATTGTCCTTTACTGAAGCTAACTATCATGTCACGTCACGTTATAGCAATAGAATGTAATAACTAGTAATACTAATAAAAGTAATAAGCAGGCAAATAATAACAACTTTTTCCAAAAAAAAGTAAACCGACTTCAAAAAGGATAAAATATTATCCTTTTTTCAGTATATGCGTTACCAACTAATATGTTTGAAGTCGGTGCCAAGCCAAATTTAGAAGCATACCATGATTTTGGTGCTATTCGATAAAGATGCGACTATATAAGTATGTACAATACGTCGGATTGCCTATTACAACGACAGCAATGAACATACTTTCTGTAGGTAGGTACCTACCGCTACCTAAAGGTTGTCTGGAAGAGATCGCTTTTTAGCGATAAGACCGCCTGTTGTTACCTGGTTCTATTTTCCATTAAAATTCATTTGTAGTTTTACAAGTATGTAAACTGTATAATTGTTGGTGCAATAAAGAATATTTACTTACTTACTTACTTACCTAAGAACACACGGTCGAACCTTTTTGCGCAGTCCGTACCATGTTTGTCTGTATATTAGTATAATACAGTATAATCGTTTATTTGCCGTCGCAATTTTTAAAGAGCTATTTTCGAACTATCCATAGCACGCAAGTGTGGAATTGAGACTGAGTTATTTCCAGACCCTTATCCAGAGAACTTCATTTCAAATTATAAAACAATTCAAGGACCGTCTTCAGGGCGAAACTTTTTACCTTCATGCCAAATTTCACCTAAATCGATTCAGATACTTAGCCGTGAAAAGGTAACAAAGAGACAGATATAATTTATACCACGTTTATAATACCTATTACTACAATTGTAATGTGATTTATAGACATAAAGCTGATTATTTTTGACCGGTATTGTTACTATTTGGCTTGGCACCGACTTCAAACATATTAGTTGTTAACGCATATACTTAAATTAAAACCGGCCAAGAGCATGTCGGGCCACGCTCAGTGTAGGGTTCCGTAGTTGCTCTTCCGTCACACTAAGCTAAACTGGAGCTTAAAGTATAGTAAATTGTTAACCAAGGTATGAAACGGTACCTTTCACCCGAGTTAAACAAATAGGCAAATTTGCATAATAAGTACCTAATTAAAGTAAGTCTTTTACTATGAAGGGAAAACTTTTTGCGATAACTCAAAAACAGCTAAACTGATCATGTCCGCTATAGTTTTCATTTAATGTCTCTCTTAAGTTCTACTTCTACGATTTTTTTCATATTTTTTAGACCTATGGTTTAAAAGTTAGAGGGGGGGGGACACATTTTTTTTTTCTTTCGGAGCGATTATCTCCGAATATATTCACTTTATCAAAAAATGTTTCTTGAAGACCCCTAGTAGTTATTATTTGAAAGATCTTTCCAACGATACCCCACACTGCAGCGTTGAAACAAAAAAAAACATCACCCCCCACTTTACGTGTAGGGGAGGCACCCTAAAAAAAAAAATTTTTAGATTTTATTGTACGACTTTTTCGGTGTTATTGATTTATATATCCATGCCGAATTTCAGCTTTCTAGCACTAAGGACCACGGAGCAAAGCCTCGGACAGACAGACAGACAGACAGACAGACAGACGGGCATGGCGAAACTATAAGGGTTCCTATTAGTTGACTACGGAATCCTAAAAATGCACAACGTTAATATTCAAGTTTTCACTTCTGCCAGCACTCCCGGAGTGCAACCCGATTTTTTTTGTCACTCGCTATCTACCAATAGTTCTAGGGCGAACCATGGGCGAACATACCGAGTGAAATGGTGTCTAATGTATTCCGGTTGTTTTTACTAGTTTTTACATCCGTGTCGGCGAGAGTGCGGGTGCTACCGCGCATGCTGAGCGCAGCGAACGCGCCGCATGCATCCCGAATGAAGGTTGGTTGAGGGAGGCGATGGCTGAGATACGCGTCATACTCGTGAACGGGTGCTGTTTGTGGAGACCGGTCTGTTTGAGTTAACACGGGCTACATGTTATGTTATAAGTATGTAACTTTACTTTTGAGTGGCATTAATGTGAGACACTTCATTCGGTTCCTGTCTGATTTAATTTCTTGTCTCTTAATTATTTATATAAGAATTCAAGTCTTGGAGACCCTCTACATCTCTAAGGATAATTTAATGTTTTTTTTTTATCTCTGACACTTAGAGACTAAATTAGTTTATTTAAGGAACAAGTAAAATTAATGGTACATACAATCAAATAAAATAGCTACTTATATTAAAATTAATAACTAATCTAAATTAAAATATATCTAAATAAGGCCCCCGCGGCATTGTGCCAAACATGCTGGCAGCATTCCCTCGCTGAATGGCAATACTTATGCGCTGCGAGAGAAAGCTGACAGCTCTCTGGTCACCGGTAGAATCTATGAGAAGAGAGAGAGACTTATACATATACCAGTAGAGACTTATACATCTCTAAAGAATTCCAGCCACCAAATCCAGTCGCACTCCGGTGCTCACTCTATGTGGGTGTTATACAAACTATACAACGTGACTCATCTTCATGACCTTGAGTGAATAATATCGCGTTTTATCTTCTCTAACTTATAGTGTTATCACATTGCCCGATCCGATATCGGGCGACCCTTGGGGAAAAGCAGCTGTTAGAGGGTGTCCCATGGCATATAGGCAAAGGGAATTTGAAATAGAGGTGGATTGTCAAAGAAAACTTTGTAGCCACAGTAAATTTACTGCCACGTTTCGACACATGATTTAGAACGCCATTTGACTTTGATCCTTATTTTTTCACTGATATGTGTTAAAAAGTGGCGCCATCTTACCGGGCATTTGCTAAAGGTTGTGGCGCCATCGCTCTAAACGGTGCCGCCATACCTTTGGCCTTTGATCTATTAGATGGCGCCCTTTTTAGGGTTCCGTAGCCAAATGGCAAAAAACGGAACCCTTATAGATTCGTCATGTCCGTCTGTCTGCCCGATTATGTCACAGCCACTTTTTTCCGAAACTATAAGAGCTATACTGTTCAAACTTGGTAAGTAGATGTATTCTATGAACCGCATTAAGATTTTTACACAAAAATAGAAAAAAAAACAAAATTTTTTGGGGGTTCCCCATACTTAGAACTGAAATTAAAAAAATCTTTTTTCATCAAACCCATACGCGTGGGGTATCTATGGATAGGTCTTCAAAAATGATATTTAGGTTCCTAACATCATTTTTTTCTAAACTGAATAGTTTGCGCGAGAGACACTTCCAAAGTGAAAAAAATTGTGTGCCCCCCCCCCTGTAACTTCTAAAATAACAGAATGAAAAATCTAAAAAAAATATATGATATACATTACCATGCAAACTTCCACCGAAAATTGGTTTGAACGAGATCTAGTAAGTAGTATTTTTTAATACTGCATGAACCCAACGGACCAACGCATCATCGAAATAGATTATGTTAAGTAGTTTTAGGTATTTATTGTTTTGTTTATATTGTACTAACTTAGATATATAGGTAGATAAATAATAATTGTTGTATGTACTAACACTATATGAGTTTTTAGCTCGAAATAAATGATTTTCATTTCATTTCATTTCAATACGTCATAAATGGTACGGAACCCTTCATGGGCGAGTCCGACTCGCATTTTTTGATATTTAACAAAAACACATATCAGTGAAAGAATAAAGATCCAAGACAAATGTCGTTCTAGAAGCTTTAATCATGTGTCGAAAGATGGCAGTAAATTTACTGTGGCTACAAAGTTTTCTTTTACAATCCACCACTAGGTATTCAATAGGTTCGATATCGGGTCGGACAATGTGATAACCACTGACCTATCACACATAGACAGTTTGTCCTCATAAGGCTAATCTGCCAAAAGTGAAGCCGAAACTCGATCGATGTGTGCGTGCGACGCTCGTGTCTTACGCTCAGCGACACACACATATATACAAAAATGGGTTGCCAGAGTTCATTTATTCCCCTTAAAGTAGATGGATTTTAACATTTTTAACCACATCCTTCGGGATGGGCTATCAATCATTTGGGAGTGTGTATGTAGATATTAAATTTGTAGCAAAAGCTTTCAAGGTTTCTTTTAAGGACTTTGCATTTCTGTACTTTGTGAAATAATGTTTAAATAAAAAAACGTTTATTTTTTTATTTTACAAATGTGCACAGATAATAGCTGGTAGAATTGACTTTGGAATAATGATTTTAAATGATAAATATTTAATGACGATCATTTGGATTTGATTTGGTTTGATTTTATTTGACTAATACAACTTACGTATGTAATCCGTCTTTATCACTATTTCACTCATGTTTTCTTAAGATATCCTAACAATTAACATTAATTTGACTAATATTTTCTTCGGGTTGGTGTGGTGAAAAGTTTTGTGTTTCACTTGTGGCAAAATTTGTTTAACTCTCGTAACTTGAAACCCTCGCAACGCTCAAGATTCCATTTTTCGACATTTTGGATCTTTATTTAGCTCGAGTAGCGATATTAGCACGAGCGGTTAAACAACAACTTTTCCACTTGTAAAACAAATAACTATTTATCGTCAGTACTAGTAATTGTACCTGCAGGCCTAGCCAAGGTGGCAATCGCTATTGCTTCGAACAACGAAACGCTTTGTGTCTCTCTATCAGTCTTCCATATAAGTGCGACAGTGACAGTTGCGTTTCGTTTTTACAGACCTTAACTGTAACACCTGTGTTCCACAAATAAAATTTACTTTACTTGCTCATCAAAATGGCGAGAGCATATTCGACTATGTTTAGTCGGTTTCCATATTGCATCGTTCCTATTTAATCTAATTTTTTCCGTCCATCTCGCAGACAGAAGCGGATCAGTCGGAAATCTAAAACGAATATCACACAAAATAAAAATATGAATTTAAACTGTAATTTTATAAAAGACAAAACATTATTTGAAATAAAAGAATGAAAAACTAAAAAAGAATATTTTCTAGTCATACAAGGAACTTAAAGTAAGCATATTCATTTTATCAATGTAATCGTCATGCCTCATTTGGAGGAAAAAAGATTCATATCACCTGGCAACATTTATAAGTAATGGCGGCTGACGAAAATTTGGATTTTTGTATTTACAATTACGTAAAAATATCACATTAAACTGGATACTTACGCGTGAAATGTTATATCAGGCGGTTTGTTTTTATTCACTGATGTGTTGTGACACCAATTCACCGCACAAACAACCATCTTTCTTGTATTTTTTAATTTATAACCGGGAGGTGTACACAAACCAACTCGACCTTGAGTACTGCGAGGGCCGTTCGGATACGATGACACGAGGGCGACATAATGTCGTACTCGAAATGGCTTCACTAGGGATGTACAGACTAGGCATCTAGGCTAGTTATAAATCTATGGTGATAACGCTCTAATACTTACTCTACGAGTATAGTTCGTGTCACACACGATGACGCGCGGATTTGTCAAATCTAACCTATAATAACATGATATTACAATTCAAGGCACGTGTCTTCGTGAATGACACGATCTATAATATACTGACGACACAACTCACAGCCGAAATGAAATTCCAATGTTTAAATACCTTTCAATTTTATTTTATTTTATTTCATCCACAAATTCAGTAGGTACTCAACCTGCGGCCCGACTGGCTTCTTAGGTGGCCCGTCAGGTAATCCTGGTAGATATTTACATAATGAAAATTCACCTTGCGGCCCGGGGTTACAAGGCAAAATGTCGCAGGCAAAGTCTAGTACCTAAGTATTGTATACGCTCAAATTACAAGTTACTAACTCACGGACAACTGCAATAGTTGTATTATAGATGCAAATAATGATAGTGGGATGAATAGGTGACGGCCGTTTGAGCATGAATGCCCCCTCTTCCCCCTTCCCCTTCTGCGCAAGCGCCGTTCCCACGACAACACTGTTTTGTTGCTGTGTTCGCTCAACAGGTAATAATTCCAACGAGCCAACATACAAAATAAACTCTGCCCCACGCCTGCTCAATGGGTAATGCTTGCCGACCGGTTTAGCCTAGTGGGTAGTGACCCTGCCTACGAAGCTGATGGTCCCGGGTTCAAATCCTGGTAAGGGCATTTATTTGTGTGATGAGCATGGATATTTGTTCCTGCGTCATGGGTGTTTTCTATGTATTTAAGTATTTATAAATATTTATATATTATATATATCGTTGCCTAAGTACCCTCAACACAAGCCTTATTGAGCTTACTGTGGAACTTAGTCAATTTGTGTAATAATGTCCTATAATATTTATGTATTTATTTGTCAACGAACCAACATACGATACGACATACTCTGCCCCACTACACATTAGAGAAGTCATTGAATTATTTGACCATATTTTCTCCCAACACATTTAACACGGCTGTGTTAAGCAGATCCGGAATAGGTAGGTTGCTCAGGAATGGAACACGACCAGCCAAAACCCTAAGACCAAAACTAGGAATCTGGTCGCAATGATCTATTAAATTTCGTTACCTCCCTCTTTTGGCTCTTCCATATTCGGGCAGATGTATATTCAATTCCATCGAAAATCTAAATAATTACTTAATGATGAAATGATTTAGGTTTCCGATGTTCGGGATAGGCCTGGCCTTAATGTATGTTAGTATTTTTTTTAATACTTCATAAATGGTACGGAACCCTTCATGGGCAAGTCCGACTCGCACTTGGCCGCTTTTTTTAATGACTATTAAAGTTAAAAGCGAAAAATATGTTTCATACAATTTTTTTAATTTTGAGAAAATCTATAAAAATCAAACGGTCAACACATCAAATTGTGTAAAAATATTTTCAATAATATTAATATCCAGAGAGGAAAATGGGGACTACGTTTGTATAGAAAGACGGTTTCGGAGCGGTCGTCCTCTGATCGAGCTCTCGTTCTCGTTTTACTCTGACTGCAAGAGCGGTCCGTGTATGTTGATCACTGGGTAACTGCTCGAGCAGTCCGTGTATGGCGGCTATAGTTGTGCCGTTCTCGAGAACGTTCTCAGTTTTGTATGGGGAATGTTCTCTTGCAAGAACATTCCCTATAATAAACGGAGAACATTCTCGAGAACGAGAGAACTATAGGCGGCTCTAAAACCACGCGTGCATTTTGCTCGTACTTGTCCGTACATGTATTGGCGCGAGCGAGATGTACGGGCAACTGATCATTTTAATATTACCTATTTACCTACATCTTGGTAAAACATTAAACACCAAACCACCGAACTACGGTGCAATGAACTGTCTTCGTCTGCCAAGAATTCTCTAGGTCAATTACTCAGATATTTGAAATACACACGAATGTAAAATGGTTCACGGCGCATTATATTTTAGTCGAGTATTTTTCCTGAAATAAGTAAATTCATTAAGAAATAACGCGCAACGTATTTCAAGTGCACATTAGCGCCTGACACTATTCAATGAGCAAAACTTTTGAACGAAATGTTTGCTTTGACTGTTGCTGAACTAACTGTAATTTAAGTGCCAAAGATAGATGCAATTGCAGCATAGTCTAGTTTTCTAGAAGCTTCGATGCTACGCTATTGATCTGCCTGAATGTGGGTCACATAAATTTGATGAAAGAACTATTCTATTGCTGTTTTAGAAAATTTAATTTTGTAGATGTATTGTGACAAAGAAATAAACATTCATTTATTTGCTTCGACTAGAAAATCAAGCCTTGTGGGTGCATTCATTAAAATCAGTTCAGTAATTCAGCTATCGTTTCGTGTAAGTAAGGCGTAATGATTTGGCACACTGAAACAGCTTTGTTATCTCGTGAGTCAGCTTCCTGTATGAGTTATGTTGTATGACTAAACTTCTTTATATGAGCAAATTCTCTAGATTACCTAGACTAAGCCAGTGGTGGATAGCGTTACAACACTTACAATTAAATGACTAAAATTTGATTGTGTTTGTTCATAGTATCTGGTAGGGCAGAGACGTATGGTCCCTTACACCATCCAATTTAAATGAATATTTCAGGAGAAATCGTAAATCAATGTTTCATTTCGAGCCATATAGCTTGTACGAAATGTTTAAGACGCTATCCGCAGTTTTCTAATTTTTACCACCTTATGCGCTGGGATCGCTTTACTTACTCGGTGACCGGGTTTGGCCTAGTGGGTAGTGACCCTGCCTACGAAGCTGATGGTCCCGGGTTCAAATCCTGGTAAGGGCATTTATTCGTGTGATGAGCATGGATGTTTGTTCCCGAGTAATGGGTGTTTTCTAAGTATTTATAAATATTTATATATTATATATATCGTTGTCCAAGTACCCTCAACACAAGCCTTATTGAGCTTACTGTGGGACTTAAGTCAATTTGTGTAATAATGTCCTATAATATTTTTTATTATTTACTTACCCCCACCATGCACTTCGCACGGTCCCACAATTAAGAGAATTTCCTATTTTGACATCCAAAACAGCTGGCGCTGTACTGCGCCATGTTTCGCGGTCACTGAACTGTCAAACGTCAACTTTTGACATTCGTAAGTTACTGCAAAAATGTATGGAGCTGTACAGCGCCATCTCGTTTACCTGCCAAATTCGAAGCCCGAAATATCTAATCAATGTATCTCTTTGGCAGTAGTCAACAAAGATGCATTGATTACAATCAATTCTCTTTGCTAACAATTAGTGTAATCCGAAAATAGCTACGCACAATACAGTGCAATAATTATTTTGAATAACTATTTCTGTAGTCTAGAGTCGAGAATATTAGCTATTATTGGGTTACATAGACAAGGTATTTATTTGAATAAAAAGACAAAAATAATTATAAAATTTGTTTTATTCGAAGACAACTGAGCACTTAAAACAGTGAAAACAAAAAAGTTGTTACCATTATTAATGGTTTGGAATTGTTTGAACTAAATCAGTCTTTGGTTGTACACCAGTGCACAAATCAATTAAACCAAGAACTAAAATAGGCGGGTGGTTTAATCGACCTCCTCCATGCGGGACGCATCATCAGCATCTCCTTCCAGCGGGGGAACGTCTCCAGCACTGGCCTCTTCAACTTGGATAGGCTCGTCCTCATCAATGCCAAGACCAAGCTTGATCATTCTGTAGATGCGGGAGGCGTGCACCTGAGGCTCATCCAGAGCGAAGCCAGATGACAGCAGAGCAGTCTCGTACAGCAGGATGACCAAGTCCTTCACAGCTTTGTCATTCTTGTCAGCATCAGCCTTCTGTCTAAGCGTCTCAACAATGGAATGGTCAGGGTTGATTTCTAAATGCTTCTTAGCAGCCATGTAGCCCATGGTGGAAGTGTCGCGGAGAGCTTGGGCCTTCATGATGCGTTCCATGTTGGCCGACCAGCCATACTGAGCAGTGACAATACAGCATGGGGACTCTACCAGCCTGTTAGAGACAACAACCTTTTCAACTTTGTTGTCCAGGATGTTCTTCATGACCTTGCAGAGGCCTTCGAACTTGACTTTGTCCTCCTCACGTTTCTTCTTCTCTTCCTCATCTTCAGGCAGCTCCAAGCCTTCCTTGGTGACGGAAACTAGGGACTTTCCGTCATACTCCCTCATCTGTTGGACTACATACTCATCGATGGGCTCAGTCATGTAGACAACTTCATAGCCGCGCTTCTTGACTCGCTCTACAAAGGATGAGTTGGCAACTTGGTCGCGGTTCTCACCGGTGATGTAGTAGATGTGTTTCTGGTTTTCCTTCATGCGGGAGACATACTCCTTGAGGGAGCATGCCTCATCACCAGAGGCAGAGGTGTGGTAGCGCAGCAAGTCAGCGAGCTTTGAGCGGTTCTGTGTGTCCTCATGGATACCCAGTTTCAGGTTCTTGCTGAACTGTTCGTAATACTTCTTGTAGTTCTCCTTGTCCTCCGCCAGCTCCTCGAAGAGCTCCAAGCATTTCTTAACTAAGTTTTTCCTAATTACTTTAAGGATTTTGTTTTGCTGGAGCATCTCACGAGAGATGTTCAGGGGCAAGTCCTCACTGTCGACCACACCCTTGACGAAGTTCAGGTACTCAGGGATGAGGTCTTCGCAGTTGTCCATGATGAATACTCGGCGGACGTACAGTTTGATGTTGTTCTTGCGCTTCTTGTTCTCAAACAGATCGAATGGGGCTCTGCGGGGGATGAACAGGAGGGCGCGGAACTCTAGTTGGCCCTCCACGGAGAAGTGCTTGACGGCGAGGTGGTCTTCCCAGTCATTGGTGAGCGATTTGTAGAAGTCACCATACTCCTCCTGGGTGATGTCGTCAGCGTTGCGGGTCCAGATGGGCTTGGTCTTGTTGAGCTCCTCGTCCTCTGTGTATTTTTCTTTGATGGTCTTCTTTTTCTTCTTTTTGTCCTTGCCGTCTTCCTCCTCGTCCTCCCCGACGTCCTCGATCTTGGGCTTGTCGTCCTCGGTCTCCTCTTTCTTCTCCTCCTCGGCCTCGTCGTCGGAGAGCTCCTTCTCGCGTTCTTTCTCAACCACGAGTTTGATCGGGTATCCAATGAACTGCGAGTGCTTCTTGACGATCTCCTTGATCTTTGACTCCTCCAAGTACTCCGACAGGTCTTCCTTGATGTGGAGGACGATCTTTGTGCCGCGGCCTAGGGGCTCGCCCGTGTCGGGGCGGACGGTGAAGGAGCCTCCCGCAGCGGACTCCCAGACGTACTGCTCGTCGTCGTTGTGCTTGGAGTGGACGGTGACGCGGTCGGCCACGAGGTAGCACGAGTAGAAACCCACGCCGAACTGACCGATCATGCTGATGTCGGCGCCGGCTTGCAGCGCTTCCATGAAAGCCTTTGTTCCCGACTTCGCGATAGTGCCCAAGTTGTTCACCAAATCGGCCTTGGTCATTCCGATACCGGTGTCAATGAGGGTGAGCGTGCCCTCGCTCTTGTTGGGCACGATCTTGATGTACAGCTCCTTGCCGCTATCCAGCTTCGACGGGTCGGTGAGCGACTCATAACGGATCTTGTCCAAGGCGTCGGAGGAATTTGAAATTAACTCACGAAGGAAGATTTCTTTGTTCGAGTAGAATGTGTTGATGATGAGTGACATGAGCTGGGCGATCTCCGCCTGGAAGGCGAAGGTCTCCACCTCCCCCGATGTCTGCATATCTTCAGGCATTTTCGTAGTTTTCACAGAGATTCTTCAAAATATATACTCAGGAAACTTTTCTATACAGAATAACGTTAATTCGCCCGGTTTTCACTTATAATAGAACACGTGTTAGATCGCGCGTTGATTCGCAGTTTCAGTCTCGCTTGTATTTGATTCAATGACGGCGCGGGAAACGTCAACCGGCTTATATAGACAGCGCTCGCAAGAGCCATCTGTGTACGAGTAGAAAATTCTAGAGAATTCGCTGGGGATTTGCAACCTTTGGTTCGCATTTATAAAAAATGATGCAATCGTACACGTGGTGATGACTGATTAGTTTTAAGATGTTGATTATTGCATTTTTGTATATGTCATACGAGGAACCCGAAACATTTTAACCACGCATTTCTACGGCTATAAGAAGGAAAAAAATATATATGAGTTTATGTAAATTTTGGCAAAAAAACTTTTTAGTTTGATTTTTTTTTTATTGTACTTACCTAAAATGTTGTCTTACAACTTACTTGAAATGAATTTATGCTTTTCTTTTTCTTATAACCTAGTGGTATCATCGCCATAAAAAAGGCGTTTTGCACTAAGTAACAACACAAAGATATGGTTTTTATTAATTGGTATTAACTCTGAAAACAATATATGACAATTTATTATTTACGTGTGATCAGGAATACACTGTTAAAATCTTTCGGGTTCCTCGTGTTACACCGTGTAGATATAATATAAAAGTATAGGTATACGTTTTTAATTGCCCTCGGTTTCTCCTCATACTAATCATGAGTTTATGTTTATACATGCTTTCGATTTTTTTAAGAATTAGAGCAGAATAAGAAACATATATTATGGTAATAATTATATGTTACAATTCTAGACCAATATTATACAAGAGTACACAGGTTTAAAACTCTGAAAATACAATAATAATGCTTTAAGGTAACGCTTGAAAACAATTTTTTTACATTTGCTGCATTTATAAAGCGTTTCTTCATACCTAATAATTTTGCTAAATCTACAGGAGAAAAATATTTAACTGTTTATCAAATAACAATGAGTTTTTTTTATGTATCTTTCTCACTTTACAAAAACATAGTCATACCAATATGCCATGCAGTGTTCGTATTATTATAAAATGTTACAGTAGAATAAAATACATTCTTTTATTTAGCACTATTTTATTTAGGAAGCTCAAATCTGCAAACAAGCTGAGTAATTTTAGGACACCTTTATTTCTCTTTTGTCAACAGTTTAGAAGTTTTACGCCGAGGCGATACACGGGACACAAACATCGCCTCACATAGAAATAGCACTCATAACGAATAGGCAAATAACTATAGTGGCTCTGTGAGCTGTCGACCTCACGAATCCCCATGGCTCCGCAAATTTGAAATATTTTCAAAATCTGAATCTACCAAAAAATCAACGTAATTATCGAATCTGCTCACAGAATTTCACGAAAATCGTTTAAGAAACCTTTAGAGAAGAACATCCGGACATACGAAAGAATTTTTGCCTAAGAAGCTAAATTGGACATCTTCGCTTTCGCTCGGTCAATAACCATTTTTGTTTAAGAAACAACAAAAAAAGGTTGACGGCACCACAGCTTCTTTCATCTGTACATCTACTTGCCGAGAGATGGCGCACATAGCAATCATTAGCATTCTTAAGAAAGATTCTAGAATGTTCCAGATATTTCTGGAAAAATGTTAAAATCTTTAAATTTGTAAATGAAAATATACCAACAAACTATTGAAATAAATCATAAATAATTAAATAAAGATTTTTTTGATAAGACTAGATCAAGTTCCATTCATAATGTGGTGATTTTGCCATAACAAAACAATGGTCTCGAATATTCCAGCCATATCCGGCGTGTAGTTTGACTTCTCGCCGCAGTCTGCGCTAGTGGCATCCGGGTTCGTAATTTCTGGTGCATTCTTTGAAATGTACTGTATTGATTAAATGCATTTTCGAAACTTAATTTTTTTTTTCAGCAGGGAATGACTTTGAAAAAATCAAAACAGCCTAAATATAAAACTTACTTAAATGTTTCAGTAAACAATATCTAGAATCCAGAGAAAAGGCATGAATTATATTGATAATTAATCACTCCTTTATGTTTTAATTTTAGAAAGTACCTATATAAGTATATACAGGGAATATGAGGGAGATGAGGGAGGTATGTTCTGACTGAATCCAGGAAATTTCTAGCTAATGCTCCATTTTAAAAATAGGCCTTGTTTTTATACCTCAGATAAGTATTACTAAAATGACAGTCCCGTTAGATTCATATGTTCAGCTAGGTAGGTTAGTACAAAATTCGTAAAGAAAGCAGGAAAATATAAAATAATATATTTTCCTAAAAATTATGAGTAACACAGTAGTATGTACCCCATTGCATTATTTTCTTTAACTGTACCTAGGTTTATCTGTGTCATAGTCATATTACGCGAACACATAAGTACTCATTTCTATTGTGTACAACCTATGGCCATTCGGAAACTACGGGATGTTGCTTATTTATTACCTTTGCCTAGTAACTGGGGTCAATGTAACGGTCAAGTGCGAACAGGACAAAACCAAGGACGCTCTTATCAATGTGACCAACTAGGAACATGTTTCCGTATGGCCCTATGGTTGACTGGTAGAATGTGTATACATATATCTAATTACCTACCTAATTGTGTCCACGTTTTTACTAGGTTATCCTCATGTTATCCTAATTTTAGATTCCGTAAGCGAATGGGCATTACGGAGATATCCATCCATCATTTTTATGTGGTAATTGTTTAATTTATACAATTCTTTTGTTAAAACATGAATCCGTAATTGCGCCGGCCGGTTGTCATTTGTTTTTACGTTTTTTAGACCTTGTGCTACACACTACACGTGACATTTAAACATGAACACGTGCGTAAACATTGTTTTTTTTTTTTTAAGAATAACTCCTTCTAGATATTTCTACCATTGTGCTGTGTGCGGCACAAACGTCCCCAACCCCTCAACCCACATACCGTGGGAATATTCGCGAAATATCTCGTGTCTCGCTTCATACATAAAATAGGATTGTGTTCTATAGTGACATCTATTGGCGAATAGTAGAACTTTGTTAAAAGTAAATAAGATGTATATCTGGTTTATCAGTTCTAAAGCCTTATAAATTGAATAGAAAAGACTATCCAAGTAAGTTATGAATGTAATTTAGACAATAAAAAGAAATAAGTTAGTTACTAATAAATACTATGATTTTTTTTACAAGTTTGATTTTAGTCGCCATCTACCGGCAGATAGTTGCAGCTTGTAGTCACTATAGTAGGGTATAGAGTCTCGACTTTTCCTGAACGTCCGCAATAGTTCCGCTATTTCCCGCTAGGTGCCAAGAACATTCTTGTATTTTCTCGAATGCATTTTCCTATCCATATAAACATGACGGCAACAGCGATCGGCATCATTCGATTGTAAGCAAGCGAACCAAGCGATTCAAGCTAATCTCAAGCGACTCAATAAGTCATCAATCTGCAATGGCGCTCTTATTACTCGACGAATTACGCCCCCGTCGTCTTCGGGATCAACTTTTTGGCCTCGATTTATCGCCGGACGATTTTCTAATGGACATTTTCGACCGTCCATCCCTGCAGCGTCGGTACTCTCGTCCTTGGCGAAATTTGGCTTTGGCGGCTCGGGATGTGGGATCCACCATCAAAACCGACAAAGACAAGTTCCAAGTCAACATGGACGTCCAACATTTCGCTCCTGAGGAGATTTCTGTGAAAACTGCGGACGGCTGCGTGGTCATCGAAGGAAAACACGAAGAGAGGAAGGATGAACATGGATACATCTCCAGGCAGTTCAAACGAAGATATACTCTGCCCGAGGACTGCAATCCTGACACTGTGGAGTCCAGACTATCATCAGACGGAGTCCTAACAGTGGTAGCGCCTAGAGCGTCGGAGAGTAAAGGCGAAAGGGCGGTCCCTATCACCCACACTGGGCCGGTACGGAGGAAGCACCATGACGAAGAAGATGGAGAAGGGAAGAAGCTGGAGAACTTGGAGAATGGAGAAGAGGAAAAGTCGCCGCAGAAAAAGAGACGACGCTAGATGCTAGGTTAAGTTTTGCTTAGGTTAATCCATTCCAGTATTTTGAAGACTGATTTTTCTAATAAATGTTCCGTTCAAATTAATTATTTGTTTTATTTGAACTGGCCCTTTACTTTTACCTTTTTTTGATTTTAACCATCAAATAGTAATATAAAGTCTGACCAGTAATATGCGCGTGCCATTTTGCGGAATTTCATTTGAACTACATTTTTCATATACTAAACTGAAAGGAATAACAGCGCCGTCTTGACTATGATCTTATATTTCTGGTCGGGCTTTACTTACAGAAAAGTCACGTCCGAAAATATCGATACGAAAAAATTGCCAAAAATATGTATACACGACTTTATTGCCCTTATATTTAGGTAGTGTAAATAATTTTTGGCACATTTTTTGTACCGATATTTTTAGACGTCTGTACAAGTTAGCAAAATAATAAATATTAATAATCTTTTTACATGTGCATATAGAAGGCTACTAGTGATACTCCACTAGCTGTTCGTCCGTCCGTCTGTCACCAGGCTGTATATATCTCATAAACCGTGATAGGCAGTTGAAATTTTCACAGAAGATGTATAACAATAAATACTAAAAAAACCAATAAAATAAATATTTAAGGGGGCTCCCATACAACAAACGTGTTTTTTTTTTCGCCCTTTTTATAGATAATGGTACGGAACCCTTTGCGCGCGAGTCCGACTCGTACTTGTTAGGGTTCCGTAGCCAAATGGCAAAAAACGGAACCCTTATGGATTCGTCATGTCCGTCTGTCTGTCCGGCCACTTTTTTCCGAAACTATAAGAACTATACTGTTCAAACTTGGTAAGTAGATGTATTCTATGAACCGCATTAAGATTTTCACTCAAAAATAGAAAAAAAACAATAAATTTTGGGGGTTCCACATACTTAGAACTGAAACTCAAAATTTATTTTTTCCATCATAAGTAGTTTTTTTTAAATAAGTACGTCATAAAGTTAAAAAAAAAAATCAAACCCATATACGTGTGAGGTATCTATGGATAGGTCTTCAAAAATGATATTGAGGTTTCTAATATAATTTTTTTCCAAACTGAATAGTTTGCGCGAGAGACAGAGACACTCTCCCCCCCCCCCCCCCCCTGTAACTTCTAAAATAACAGAATGATAAAATAAAAAAAATATATATCATAATAATATACATTACCATGCAAACTTCCACCGAAAATTGGTTTGAACTAGATCTAGTGAGTAGTTTTTTTTAATACGTCACAAATGGTACGGAACCCTTCATGGGCGAGTCCGACTCGCACTTAGCCGCTTTTTTTAATTAGCTTGGGTACTGTGACAGGTCCCTTTTCCAATATAATACCTTAAAACGAAAATAAATTTGAAAAATATATAATATATTTAACGACATGGCCACAAAATAACAAAGTACTGATATCTATTTTTAGACACCACAATTCTATTTTTATTCATATCAAAGCCTTCAGTTCAGTTCGTAAAGTTTGAAGACACAAAATTGTTGAGTAAAAGTATATTGGAAATTATTGGAATGGGGTTGGCCGGACGGAGTATTTCACAGATGGCGCCAGCATAGGTTTTACCAGTCGAACCTACGAATAATGACAAATTCATGTTTTTTATTTTTAACTTGCAATGTACCTATGTAACTATGTAGGTATGTTTGTACGGGACAAATCTTGCAAGTTAAATTTGACCCACTTCCAGGCACTATATATGCTTCCAGGTTTAAGGATTGGTTGTATCAATGAATATTTATAGACCGCGAGCCAGGAACACATTTCTGCCGGCCGAAAACTCGTGTAGTGGTTAACGGCTAGGTATGATGAACCCTTGTGGACGTCAGCTGCCGCTCCGTTGGTGGGTTGAGGAATGGCAGCCACCGAAACACGTAAACGAAAAAAAAATTGTCATCGCCTCCCGTTTGATACTTTGTCAAATGATAGTTCAGATGCTATTGTTAATTTAAAAAATCGTTAGCCGGTTATATCGCGGTGGTAAGAACATCAGCTGGTCGCCTGAAAAGCTATCAACGGATTAAGCGAAGTACACATTACGCATACTTTGCCGCACATAAAGTGGTAAGGCACATATTTTTTACATGTTCATTTTACAGCTGACGGTCATTCCACCGCGATAGAACCGGCTGACGGTTTTTTTTAAATTTAAAACAGCATCAAAACTATCATCTAACAAAGTGTCAGCCGGGAGGCGACGGCTGACGAAATATGCTCCTGGCCCGCGGTCTCAGTGAAAATGGGTATAAGCCGAAACTAAAATCCCGGGCACATAGGGTAGTTAGAAAATGGTAGATTGTTACCTAAGGGATGAAACTGCGTTAGAGCGTCAAACTAAGTACCTCGACTGAAATTATGCTTTTCATCCGAGTTAAACACTATACGAGGAAAGTAAAATAAATACATGTGTTTTAAAAGTACATTACTTATGTAAGTATAAAACTTTTAAAGTATTTCTTGAGGGTACTTTCAATTAAAAATTTTGGTTAATTTTATGGAATTAGCAGGTAAATATCAGAATTGAAATTGTACAACAAATCCATTTAAAACCAAATTTTAATTGATTCTCGTAAAAAAATTCAAATAATCGTACTTGAAAAGTAAAATGCTCTAAAGCAGAAACGTATCACTTTCTCCACACTTCATAGAACAACAATGACGCACTTTGAAAGCATTAGAAATGAAAACACAAAATAATTACCGATTTTTATTTCAAGCAGCCCTGTTGCATCATCAATAAGCAAGCTCCCAGCATCACGGCTTTCATCCCCACCCCCAAGTTCGCCGGGAAGCTGACCACGAAGTTGTCATACGGCACCCCCCACCCCTTCATAACCGCCCCCACCTCCTCCCCCTCCCTTAACACGCTATAAATAGTGTCATTTGTATACAACTTCTTTATGAGATAAATCACTTCACCTTCGCGGTTCTTCACTTCATATTTGTCAGTAAAACGTGAATGTTGAATGGATCCAACGAAATTCCTGGCAGGTGCCCAAACGAAGACCTTATTTACGAAACACTTGTAATACTTCGTTATATGTACGACTTCGTTCCCATATAAATTGAACAGCTTAATTTGAAATTGACTAGCCTGGTTTTTTTGCACGCCTATGAATATTTTTTCGCCTAGATTGTTGTAAATAGTGTAACTGACATCGTGCTTTTCAATTAGGTCATGTAGTTTGTCTAGTTTTTTAACGACAATCAGCTGATTTAGATCATAGATGTAAGCTAGACCAGGAAACTCGAAAACGTTGCTGGGACAAGTCATCCATGTTTCTGATAATTGCAGGCTGGAGTTTCTTGAAAGTATCATTTACGTTTCGTTTTCGACATGTTGCGAGATTTCTGGGAAACTTTTGTTGAAAATTTTGTTTATAAGTCCATTGCTCCGGGGTGGTTGTGGGCTTGTCGGCCTGACAGATTGTTTCTGACGTTGACAATTTAAATGCTTGACCTTTGTGTTTGACGGATAAAAAAGAAGCAGATTGTAGTGGACGAAATTTTCCATATGGAAATTAAAAATATTTTGAAGTCATTGTTTTTTTATATCTTTATTACATTTACGGGACACTGTTATTTATAAACAAATGAACAGTTAAATTTTATTGTTGAAACAAAATGCACAAAAATTTTAATAACAGCGCCATCTACACATTCTAATGATTACTATTTTGTTAAAGATGGGAACAAGTAACGCCGCTGAGGACGTTTTGCGCGACGGTCATGGCAAAATTGTTAATATCAGGAAGGGATAGATGGCGCTATTATAAACCTTTGGAGATATTGCTGATAAAATGTTCCAGTTCCAACTCTTCACAGTAATTTTCGTTGTTGTAGGTATCGTTGCAGCCAGTGGCAGTCAAATAGTTATTTTACTTCAAATTTTGTATATATCATTTCTTAACCCTTTACCAGGCCAAGGGATATATTCCACCCACATCTTAGGGGGCGTCCATTAATCGCGTCATACGTTTTTGGCTTGTTTTAGACCCCCCCCCCCCCTCCCCCATGGTGATCTTTGGTGATATTTTCAGAACCCCCCCCCCCCCCATCCAATATGACGTGTATTTTTTCGATAACTAAAGAACAGTTTTCTAACAACCTGAGTACACGTGAAGGATAATAAGGGCGGAAAACTATTATTTTTATTTTATTGACTATAATACAGTATAGCACAGATGAAAAAAAAAATACACGTGATACGTGTCCATACCCCCCCGTCCCCTGTGGTGATCATTGGTGATTTTTTGCTGACCCCCTCCCCCCCTTATACAATATGACGCGATTAATGGACGCCCCCTTATATCGGTTACCGTAGTCAGGTTTTAACTCCAAACCACCTACAAAATATTTTGTCAATCCCTGAAAATATTATTTTATGATCTTCATTCACAACACGCTTCTAAATTGCGAATATATCTTTGGCAGCCGTTTAAATTCACTTGAACGCTAATTTCAGTAAACTACGGAGAAATTCGAACACTTTCCATAATTTCTATGAAACAGAAGTACATAGGTCGAACAATTTTTTGATATTTTGTAGATTTTGAGTGTTGAAAGCTAATGTAATCGTAAACATTGCTAAATATTCATGCATTATTGTGTATGACCAGAATTAGGATGTGGGTTGACATTATCCCATGGCCTTATTAGAGTTTAACTGTGTGGGAGCTATTTTTCCCATGGCCCGGTAAATTGTCTTGTCATGTCATAAAAACTCACGTAAGTAAGTAGTGATTGATATAATGTTTCGTAGGAGATTTGGAGTTAAACCTTGACTATTATAACCGATATAAGATGTGGGTGGAATATATCCCTTGGCCTGATCAAGAATATAATAAGACAAAATCTAGTATGACAGTTCATTACTTAGACAGGCGACGGGATAACCGTAATCCACATTTTTATTTCTGGTTTAAAAGAAGATCTCCGACTTTCATAAATACATTTTTTTACAAGGCGTTCAATACGGTTGCAACAGCATATAAAGTACGTATTAAGACACGCTGGTTGTTCGGGGCCTGGTAAAGGGTTAACGACATAATAGCTTATATGAAACTTCTTTAGAGAATATTAAAAATGTGACGTATAAGGTCCCACATTGGTTGCCATAAAGAATGACATTTGCTTGTATCTTTATACCAACTTTATACGAATAACCTGTTAGACCGTTTTTATGGCAAGCGACAATGTGGTACCTTTTTCTAAAAACCGGCACAAATTAAAACAGCATTTGCCCAGGGTGGATTTCACAAAACGTAGTGGTTATATTCTCTTTAGATTTCAGGCAATGATGATACGCATTTTATGATCTGAGGCATAGATATAAGAAGTAAGGAGATTTATAACAAAGCATAATTTCCATATGATACGTGTTATGATGATGATGATGTTCTTTTTTGATAATTAAGGAATTATTATTCCCACCAAAAACATTTTCATGCAAAATGTTGCCAAGACGAAACCATAAGGCTCGCACTGTCAAAAAGTTATCAGATCTCTTGTAGAGCCAAGCTTCTAACTCTACAAGCCCTAACTCTAACTTTACAAACTCTACAACTTAGTCAAAATATGTGGCTTGGCCGTTTCGTTACTACAAGAACTATTGTATAACAGAAAAATATTTAAATAAATAGCTTCTCTAATAATATTGTATAACGGCATATTTTATCACATATTTTGACTAAGGTGTAGAGTTTGTGAAGTTAGGGCTTGTAGTCTCTTGTGGAGTTGCAAGTACGGAAGGTGGAGGTAAGGAAATAAATCTCCATGTAAGTACCAAAAAGTGTCATCAAAAAACCTTAAATAGGTGGCGCTACAATACCTAGAATAATTCCACACTCCATAACCTAGAATACTTGAACAAAAAAATCAAATCATAGACAGCGCACTTCACTCCTTCAATATCGCCTAGGTTCTTAGCTACTCTAGCGCTACTCTGGAGAGATTTTGAACTATTATTTATAGCTAACAGCTGGACACTTTTGCAACAGTTCTACCATAAGAGATGTCACTCCTCTTAATTCAACACTCCATAGTTGCAAGTTGCTTGTACAGTGCAAGTGTTATTTTAAACGGCAAAAGTTCTATGAAATTCTTACGTTTACATTAACACTTGCACAAGGCTGGGCAAAGTTCCCAAAAAGTTCAAGAAGTTCCCGGTTAGAAAATTTTCACAGAGAACAAAGGAAAATAAATGTGGTTATGGAAACATTAGTAAGTACCTGTCCTTTGAAAAGTTTGTGATCTTCGTCAAAATATACGAAACAAACTTTTATATAAAACTTATACATAGTCACTTATGGTTTAACGCATTCACTGCCAGCGACCCGCTAGGCAGGTTTTCTGTTCGTGGTCGCTTCTCGCTACATACGGTTTTTCCCAAATTATCGGCTGTAGCTCGCGCTGGCATTGAATCATGAGCGCGTTATAGTAAAGCTCGGAACCGGTTTATAGGATAACGGCTAATACCGGTTTGCTTCGGTTTTCCTCCGAACTTTTATAAGAAAGCGAACTTTTCTGTAACCTGAAAAAATGGTTTATTCGACGAGCGATGAAACAGCTGGTCAGCCTGGTGGCGTGCCACATAAACATAGACGCCGACATTGGAAACGCCGTTTTTATTGCTTAATTTGACAAGAACTGTTCTCATAAAAACCGGTTTAAAAATAACTGTTTTGAGCGAAACCGAAACTAAAAGGTTTTTCGCCAAGTACATGATAGCGGTTTGGAAATTTAACCGGTTTCTGAGGCTTGTGTTAAAGTGCACATGTATTCATTAATCTACAATAAAACATAGCATGTAGTTATTTTATAATTACCGTAATATTGCTCAAATTCATGATCTGGCAAAAGTCAAGCACAGAACAACACAGGACAAAACTGTCAAACACATATAAATGCACCAGTATTTTTACATTTTTACAGCTTTGGTTGTGTGTGGAAACTAGTGTCACTCTTAAGAGGGAAGGGGATGACCAATCCTCCATATAAATGTTATCCCCATTTTCCTCTCTGAATATTTAAATTATTAGGAAAGTATTTTTTTATAAAATTAAATGTTTATTAATGACTACTATCATTACGCAAAAAAGTCAAGCGCATAATTATGGTAAATGTTCATGAAATTGTGTAGAGTCAATCTGAGCAGATTTGGCTCTGATTTGAATAGAACAAGTGAGGAGTGCCATTATAAGCGTCATATTTTCATAGAAATTTGTCATGAATCATGACATCACCACACTTTGTTAGCTTGGTGAATCTTTAAAAATATTTTACATAATGTTAAGACAAAAGGCGGCGAAATTGCCTTTACAAACGTAGTCCGCATTTACCTCACTGATTAACTGACATTATTGAAAATCGAATTTAAACTGTCGTGCGACATACTAACATTAAAATAATTCTAAGGATTACACTCACGTATTTTTAGTCACATGTCGCGCGAGTGACTAAAAATGCGTGAGTGTAATCCTTAGAATTATTTTAATATTATTGAAAATATTTCGACATAATTTGTTGTATATCAACCACAGCTATGCGTTTGATTATTTTCAAATTTTTAATTATTATAAGAATAAAGTGCACTTAAATATTTGTCTGGAATAAGTTTTTCGCTCCTAATTCTCATAATAACCAAAAAATCGAAAAAAGTCATACGATGGGGCTTAGCTATGGTTCATATACATCAAATTGTGTAAAAAGATTTCCATAGTGTTAATATCCAGAGAGGTAAATGGGGACTACGATTGTATAGGTAATCGGTCGTCCCCTTTCCTCTTAATATGCAGAGAGGAAAATGGGGACTAGGTTAGTATGGAGTAGCGGTGTATCCTCTACAGTGAGTGTGTCTATGTGTCGTAGTACATGTAGTCGATGAGTAGCGAACTGGCCAGGAGTAGCGTCTTCTCTTCTACCGACAGGTCTCGTTGGAACGCTAGGCCAAACCTGATGGAAAATTAAACATGAATACTTAAATAAACAATCGGCCAGGTGCGACGCGGACTCGCGCACAAAGGGTTCCGTGCCATTACGCAAAAAACGGCAAAAAAATCACGTTTGTTGTATGGGAGCTCCACTTATATATTTATTTTATTCTGTTTTTAGTTGTTACCTTATTTGTTGTTATAGCGGTGACATAAATAAATCATCTCTAAAAATTTCAACTGTCTAGCTATCAGGGTTCATGAGACATAGCCTGGTGACAGACAGACAGACATACAGTGGTATTTTACGAATAGGGTCCCGTTCTACCCCTTTGGGTATGGAATCCTAAAAAATATTAAAAGCCGCGTACGCTAATCATACGATTTTAAACCATTTTATGCAAAAACATGCCAAGTAGCCTCATGTATGGATCTTATAGAGATATGTAGGTATGTATTCTGACAAACTGAACAAAAAAATCGGTTCAACTGCCTCATGCCGTCCTGCTCGAACACGTACTTGTCCAGCGTGGGGGACCGGAACAGCGCATGCGCGAGCCCCCTCCACCGCTTCCAGGTGCTACCAACCCGGTCGCCCGCGGGCCGCACGATGTCGAAGTGCAGGTCGCGGTAGATGCCCAGGGTGTTCGCAGGACCTAAATAAAAAAGTTGCGATGAGAAGTTTGGTAAATTAATTTAAAATCTGAAATAGTACATTGTGCAACAAGGGGGTAAGTGACATTCTGCAAACGAGGTCTTTAGATGCAAGACAGCCGCAGGCTGGAGCGCATTAAGGGCTCGAGTTTGCAATCGTCTTACCCCCGGAATTACACACAATGCTTTTTCATCACACTTGCGATGAAAAAACTAAATTTTAAGCGAAATGGTTCTTAAATATAGTGACATTTCACACATTCTTTCGTCATAGTGTCTTTCTTTGACCGGTTAGGCATTGAAGGCACAGACCTATCTGGCATTCAGCCACGATTGAAAATTCTGTAAAAATATTTTAAATGGCTATCAAATTATTTACTTAAATAACCTCGTATTCAAAATTTCACAATGTTGCACACACCCCCTTGTTGCACAATGTACGCCGATTGGAAAAATATTGAGAAATCATCATAAATTAACTTCTTCTGTTATCTTACCTAATACCTATATTTACAAATAAAAGCATTTACTTATGTAGTATATCAGTTCACTACGAATCGAACTTTTATTTGAGTCGTCGAGATCCTGACCTGCACGGCGGCTACATATGGTATTTCTTGACCATACCTTGCACGGAGAAGAGTTCTTCTCCATCAGGACCCTTGATGGAGTAGCACGGCTTCATGGGGGTCCAAATCTGCTCAATGGTGCCGATCAATTTGTCCGGGGGAGAGTATACCTGACGACGGAACACATTTATTTATTTATAAAATTAATTAAATATGTTTTGGAATTGTAATTATTAAGAATAAATTAACTGAAGTTTTATTGGTGATAGACATCTACAATACTACATGTATCGACAAATCTACAATAACGCAAAAACATCCGGAATTTCGTGTTTGTGGTATTTCGTGTAAATGCCACTGAGGGTAAAAGGAAAACTATATAAGACCGCGATTAGACCCGCCATACTCCATGGTTCAGAATGCTGGGCCACTACTAAACAACAACTAAACAAACTCCATTCTGCAGAAATGCGCATGCTAAGATGGTCGGCGGGCGTCACTCTAATGGATAAAGTAAGGAACGAATATGTCAGAGGCAGCTTTAAAGTCGCTCCTATTAACGAGAAAGTTATTGAAAAACGCCTTAGATGGTACGGACATATACAAAGACGACCCGAAGACCATATCGTCAAAACAGCCTTAAACTTGCTGACGACGAAGCGTGGAAGCGGAAGGCCCCCCGCCACTTGGTTGACGACGGTCCAAAAAGACCTTATAGTACAAAAAATCGACAAGAACCTAACCAGGAATCGTGCCACCTGGAGGCTTAGGACAAGGAAGGCCGACCCCAAATAGGGATAAAGGTCCAGGATGATGATGATCCGGAATTTCGTGTTACTAACTGCAAACTAGTGTGTAGCTGGCGATAAAACTTTTGATCGACGTGTTGTATGTAAGTACATGCAAATTTAAATAATAACAGTATTGAAACTGGGAGCGTAGCGAAAGCTATAATATTTTTAGAATAATATCAGTTGCAATAACGCTTATTTAGTATAATAAAAATATAATTGTGATCTTTTTAATGGCAAAATCATTTCACGGAAACAGTATATTAAAATAAAGCTAACTAAAATTAAATTGTAACTATAACCGCCAGAAACTATGTACAGTAGCGGACTTTAATTGGTAAACCATCTAGGGTTTATTTTACCGTTAGTATTTACTGCCAAATTAGGTTGAAGAATCTTAATGTAACAAGTTAACATAAAACAGACAAAACAAAAAAAAATGTACCTACCTATTATGTCTAATGGCCCAACAATTATTGTCCGTGACTGTGCCAGTATCGGACTACTGTGCAATTGCCACCCGGCCACGATGAACAGGCTAAGGTCTCAGGTTGGCCTTTGTAAACAAAACATGGTCAGATGGGTCTGCTTCGTGACCACTCAACCTGCTTGCAATCATCATCATCATCACAGGCCTTTGCGTCTATTGCAGACGATTTAAGCATTGCTGTTTAGACAACGGGTTTGATGACTGTGGAGGCTGATGCGTGAGCGGCACGTCCTCCCATATTTTTGGTAGAGGAAGCTCATGCCACCTGGGGTTCCAGTCCCGGTTTGCTTTCTGCGACACCTTCTGCTATCTAACGCATTAAACCAGGCTTGGTCACATAGCCCTCTCCCCTCCACAATACCAATGCAACAGCAACGCAATTATTAATTTTTATTGCAATACAGCAGCGCAAACCGTCGGATTAGGAATCATACACAATAACCGGAAATTCCTTCAGATTTATAATCCCACCGTTCATGCCAGGGCTTTTCAAAACCCTGGCGTGAACGGCGGCGTTAAAAAACCAGCATGGTCACCTCCATCCGCTGCAGCTGGCACGGCGTGACCCTCGTGGTGAAGGCGAAGGGCCGCAGGATCCTGATGATCTCGTCTCCGGCCTTGTTCATGATCTTGAGCTGGCAGGGGCGCAGGCCGTAGCAGAGGAAGCCCAGCCACCAGCTGGAAAACGAATATAATTTTAAGACATATTAATGAACGGGTCTATCTCGAATTTATACCTATATTTTTGGCCACGACCAACGAAACCTGCGTCGAGACGTCGATTATAAAGGTAAAAAAATAAATCCCCGATAGACTGCTTAAGAGGAATTTCCTCCCGCGGACTCTGCGGCTGTGGATTCAGCTTCCTGCAGTGGTTTTCTCGAGAGACTATAGTATAGGGTTCTTAAAAAACCGGACAAGTGCGAGTCGGACTCGCCCACCGAGGGTTCCGTACTTTTTAGTATTTGTTGTTATAGCGGCAACAGAAATACATCATCTGTGAAAATTTCAACTATCTAGCTATCACGGTTCATGAGATACAGCCTGGTGACAGACAGACGGACAGACGGACGGACGGACGGACAGCGGAGTCTTAGTAATAGGGTCCCGTTTTACCCTTTGGGTACGGAACCCTAAAAAGGAGTATACGGTTTTTAAAGGGCGCATGTATCAGTAACAGTAACAGGCGTTTATAGGCTACAGCTACCACTTAGCCGGCTTAGCTTGAAGCTCCGGTTTGCTGACTCCTGGCTTGAGGCAAAACCAACCATTTTAGACGTACTAGTTGACAACGAACATCATATATGCTGATGATGTATCATCTCCAGCTGCAAACTGCTTCATGCCACCGTCTGGTTATCAAGAGAGGAGGATTAAGAGAAGGTACTGACGTGTTTTCCTCCAGAACGGAGTAGGCTAGCGCGCTGTCAGCCGCCTTGATGATGTACCGGCTCCGCTGACTCTGCAGCGACAGGAGCTGCTTCATGGCCACCTTCTTGGTGATCGTCAGTCTCTCCACAGTAACTAAGTCTTGGAGACCGGAGTCGGATGCTGCTTCGGAGAGTTCTATGGTTTCTGTAGACTTCTGGATTAAAGAGGTTTTTCACAATTTATATTCCAACTAATTATAACAAAATTTAATCTTGGTTTCGATATTTGGTCTTACAATAAATGGACATAATTGCTACTTTGTCTTACATAAGATGGATAAAAGAAGATTAAAAGTGTGATTAAAACTTCCTCATGTTGTTCTCTGTCACCTTAGGAGCTTAGTAAATTTGTGTACGAATGTCCAATATTTATTTATTTCTTCTACATACTGTCTGATCTTCCAAAGGCTGCAACAGCTGGGGTTGCAAGGTCTGTAAAGGCTCCAGGTCCTCATCATTTTTCTCAGGCTCTTCCGTTTCGGGAGGCCCCGGTGCTGGAGCCACAAGCATTACGATAAGTTTCTTTGGAATTTGATAAACGGTTCTCCAAAATGGTTGACAATGTTGACGTTTGTCATTGGTGGTTGAAGTTGTTTAATAGAGAACAATAGAGAATTTGAAGAGGTTGTAACTGACGAGAAAATAGGACTTTATCCTCTTGCCAAGAATATATTATTGCGGATTGCGGAGTTACCAATTAGCCTTACCACGAGTTTCACACTGACATATTCGATTGCGTAACTTACTTTCTATGCGTCTCGCTCAAACTGGCATCCTATTAGTGCGAGTGAGATGTATAGAAAGCAAGTTACGAACACGTCAGCTAATATGTAGAGTCAAACTCGTGGTAAGGCTACAGTTGCAGTACATCAAATTGGTAGTTTTCGAGAGGAAATGCTTGAGTTGCTTAAGAATACAGTCAAATCACCAAACATGTGCCTTTAAAAATTGAGGAGTTCCCTCAATTCCTTGTGGATTCCATCATTAGATTAGAACCAAAAATATTATGGGACCACCTTGGAGGTAACTCCTTTCAAACAAAAAAATAATTACTCAAATCGGACCACGGGTGTCGGAGTAATCGGTGAACATACTACATTAAAAAAAATCATCATCATTATCATAAAAAAAAAATATCATCATCATCAGATCAACTTCATCAAATTGATGGTTTTTGAGAGAAAATGCTCGATTTCAAATTGCCGACTATTAAAGTATTGCATTCAATTGACCTATCTTTTGGCGAACCGCGAGTTTTAAGTTCGGGGCGAACTAACAAGTTTTAATAGTTATTTTCTAGAAATCATCATCAGCATTGACCCTTTCGTCTATTGCAGACTTTGTGGTGTAACACTGAGGAAAAGCCGTATTTAGTAACGCAATAGACCGATGCGACACCAACATGGTCTTCCGCAGCTCTGACAAGCGAAGTTTGCAACAAATGTTGCTGAAAGGCCTTTCTATCGTCTTTTGTCAGTTAATATGGCAAACCAGGGGGCCCACCGCGAAAATCGAAATTCGCAAATTGTGGGTATCTTTCTCATTTACTCTCTCTTTGGAGTGACAGAGAGAAATGCCCGCAATTAACAAACTTCGATTTTCGCGGTTATTGCCCGGGTACTTATTATCGCAAACCTTTCGGTGCCGTAGGTTCAAAGTGCGGAGTTTTTGAAAAATCAAACCGTCTTTTTAGATCGCAATACGGTTGCAAAAAAAATAATTTGCAATCTTGAGTATTTATCTAGTGACTCCATCGATTCGAATCTTGATTTTTAGGGTTCCGTAGTCAACTAGGAACCCTTATAGTTTCGCCATTTGTAACAATTTATGCACAAAAGGTTGGTTAAAACTGCGCAATTTTATTTCTGAGGGAACTCATCGACAATGTTTTTTTGCTATAACTTACAACAAATTAAAATACAAAAACATGATATCCGCGGTCGCGAGCACGCACGTCCATCTCGCTCTCGCTTGCGCTCAGAGAGAGTGAGAGAAGGACACGAACGTAGGTAGGAACCTAGGAACGTAGGTAGGTGGGTAGGTAGGGGCCTTAACACAACCTTTGTCTAATTCTGTTGCACAATTTGGACATTTGTACAGTAAGTGATAGCGGGTGATAAGGTCCGTTCCCAAGGGTCCGAACATTATCTGACACGTGCGTAAGTGGCACTAATCGGTAGTCAAATTATTAGGGTTCCGTATCACCGTCAAAAAACAACCGGTATCAAGCAACTTCATCATACCCCTGACGCAATAATGTGTTATTGAATTGAAATCATTTAATTCAGGCACAAATTCCATATAGTAGCCCAATCCAATTCGATACAAAAAATATTATTTAGCTATCTATATCTATGGTGTACAATATAAAAACAATAAATACATAAAAGTACAATTCATTTTAACCCGCTTTTATTACAAGCTTTTATTGACTTTCACCTGACCGTTGTCTGTTTGTAATCAAATCTTGCAAGTTAAATTAGATCCACTTCCCGGTTTCCGATTGAGCTGAAAATTTGCATACATATGTAAGTCGGGTGACAATACAATATTATGGTACCATCGAGCTGATCTGATGATGGAGGCAAGAGGTGGATATAGGAACTCTGTGATAACCTCCTAAGGCCCAGCCATAGAAATGAAAAATCCTAAATTTGCCACTAGAATTTGAACCTATAGTGCAGGGAATACAGTTGATTTTATTTTGTTTGAAAATTGAATGAAACAAAGCCAATGCAACTCTGTTCCAATTGAATATGATTTAAATTTCATCGAACTGAATAAGTCCTATTGGTAGGACCTTGGGCCTTACGAGGATATAACAACGCAACCTAATTGTTTTTAGAATTTGCTCGATGAGTATTAGTTGCCTGTGGAAAGAAAAGTACAGTCAGCGATAAAAGCTTATACTAAAAATGAATTTTTTGCCAAAAACTTATTAGGTCGACCTGTATGTAACTATGTAATGGAATCTAAGGTAACTAATTTAACCATCTTCCAAGGATCGTAGCGTCATGAAAATTGACAGCTGTATGTAGTTCTGATGACAATTAATACAATAATATGGTACTGTCGAACTGATCTGATGATGGAGCCGGAAGATGTGAACTGGAACTTCATAATGGAACATCGTATCAGAGCTGTGTTTGGATTTGTTAGACAAGTCTTGTAATGAACTTTGACCACGATTAGGTTTCAAGGTCTGATGATGAAGCCGGAAGATAAGCACTGGCATTCCATGACGGAATATCGTATCATAGTCGTGTTTGCACTTGTGAGAAAGGTCACGTAATGGACTTTGAACGAGATCAGGTTTCAAGGTTAGCGTGTTTTTTCTAGTGTTTTTTAAACTATTAATTTATATCTATTTCGATGATGCGTTGGGTTCATATAGTTGGATCCAACGCCTCATCAGTGGGCACAACGACGACACATGTTATGTGTTTGTCTGTCTGTGGCATCGTAGCTCTCCAAAGGATGGGCCGATTTCGATGCGGTTTTTTTTTACGTGATAGCGAGTTTTCTTGGCTATGTTTCATAGAAATCGATCTTGCAGTTTGAAGAGTAACAGCTCTTTTCCAAAAGGAAGACAGGAATTTTTGGGATAAAATGGATTTTGTTGGCATACAGCGTAGGAGAATATAGATTAATAATTATTTGATGGGATTGGATATCTAACCTTAAGGCTGCGTTTCCACCAGAGAGATAAAAACCAATAGAGTTACTAAACGCTGAGCGAGGAAAACAAATGAAGTGGTTTAGTGGTTCACAGAAGCACTTAACAAACACATCCTTCGCTATGTATCCTCGCACATCTCTGGTGGAAGCGCAGCCTAATGCATAGTAAAAATGTTTTTACCCAAATATAAATCTTCATAGGTATGTAAAACCAAAGTATCAGAAAATTCCTAGTCCTCGGTTTTACGATAAAGGCATGCATGGTACAGTCACGTCTGAAAATATCGATACAGACAGTGTCAAAATTATGTATACACGACCATATTGCCCATATATTGAGGTCGTGTATATATATTTTTGGCACTTTGTCCGTATGGATATTTTAAGACGTGACTATACGATCACGTACCGCTTTTGTTGATTCATTTAGGGTCCTTACTTACACATAGCTAGGTCTAGACGAAGCCAGTGCTGGTTTGTTATTGGTCTGGCGGGAATAGACAAACAATTTTACGGCTTCTCTACACGATGGGCCATCATACTGGCTTACAAAGATGGGCCAGCATGCAGAGAGGGTAGTGGTGTCGGATGGCTTATGGCGCGGCGGGATGGCGATGGGATGGCCGCGGTGTCGGTTTTTCGTCCGCACATCAAAGGAAGTGGGCCAGCGATGGTGCGTGCATCTACACGTGGTCCATTCCATAATGCGTGCTCTCAACCATCGCATGGCTATCTCGCTGGTCCAGCGTTGGGCTATCGTGTAGAGGAGCCATAACCATCGCATGGCTATCGCGCTGGGCCATCGTGTAGAGGAGCCATTATGGCTTGTCGGAGGACTGGCGCCAGCGTTAGTAGCTTCGACTAAACCTAGCTTATGAAACGTCCAATTTAGCTAGAACCCTAAATTACTCAAAAATCTTTGTGCGTGATTGTACCTACGGAAAATGCATTGAAACTTTTTTTACCAGGATCCACTATTTTTGGAACAATTCTGCACATACCTAATACTTTCTTATTTAAAAATGAAATTACGTGTACTAATTTTCGTAAATTGTCTCAAAAAGGCCATTGTCAATGTCACGACTTACTCTTGACCGTTTTTAGTTTTTTTTGTCAAGTCCGAGTCCCCAACACCAAATAATCGATAATCAATGTTCATGCAAATACATTATTCCTATTACCAGGGGGATCATTTAAATTTGTGGAAAGAAACTGTATCGCTTTTATTAATCTCTGATACAATGTGGCCCAAATACAATTGATGTGGGGTGACCATGAGGTGATCTTTTTTGATAATATTTAGTACAGTCACGGACTTTAATTGTTGAGCCATTTTTTGGGTTATCAAATGAAATTTTCATATCGTTACTATTACAGCCAAATTCGCTTGAACCTTATATGGATCCTTCGTACCATCCTTCAGGTGTATACATTCGTATATACCACATGACCACATCTGACTTAGGCCGTTTTTTTTTGTAAATAATGTCAAACGATCTTGATTTTCTTAAGGATCAAATGTCTTTATAGGACTTATGGCATTTAAGCAACACAAAGGTCAGAAATGAGAGTTAAAGTCTGACGCTCGCACTCGACAATTGAAACGCCTCTAACAAAATGATAATATAAGTCTGTCCTAAATGTATGGAAGATCAAGGAAATTGCCATTTTGACCCTGAAATATTGCGTTTATGTGTATAGTTCTCATACAATTGATTTTTCAATAAAATGTAAGGAATTTAATGGTACCATTTTCATTACTATTTTCGATAGGCAAAAAAAAAAATTGTTTGGAGCCTTGTGTTTTTTTATAATCTCAATATAATTTTTTGAATTCCACTTTTGTTTATAATAGATGGCTTATTTTCTATTCAATTAACTTAATTTTGTTATAATATTCAACATGTGTCAAGTACCCAATTTCCTCCCGCGGACGCTCCGGCTGTGGACTGAGCCTGCCGAGGTTATCTTGAGGGGCTACAAGTATGGGGTTCTTCAAAAAAGGAGTGTACACTGTACAGGATTTTAAAAGGTCGGTAACGCGCATGTAAGACCCCTGGAGATGCAGAGAGTTGCTTGCTTGTTGTCATCATCATCATATCAGCCTTTTATCGCCCACTGCTGAGCATAGGCCTCTCTTCTAGTACGCCACTTATCCCGGTCCCGAGCCAATCTCATCCAGAAGTGACCCGCAGTTTTCCGAATGTCGTCCACCCAACGAGCCAACGGACGCCAGGCACTCCTTTCGTCTGAAAGCGGCCACCATTCCGTTAGCATTTTGGCCCACCTGCCATCACTCTGCCTGGCAACATGTCCCACCCAGCTCCATTTTAATTTGGTAATGACGTGTCCGACGCTTGTTGTACGTGGTATAAAAAAAAACAAGTGTACACATTTTACTGATCTCGGGACTGTTCCCGCGCCGCACCCCGCCGTGGTCACCGTATCTTTTTAATGCGCGCACGCGTCGTTTTATGCAAAAACGCAAATTTGGTAGAAATTTGAAACGGCTATTGTTGCACTGGAACAAAGGACGGTTTTTCAGTCGCCGGGGGAAATGCATGTGCATGTGCATACGGCACGTCAACTAGGAAAGTTAGGGGCGGTCAGTCGCACGATAGTTTTTTCGTAGTCGGCATGTCTAATTAGGTCAAATAATTTTCCTTTCATATTTTTTTAGTACCACGTTCGTGGCAAATATGCATACGGCCCGCCTGATTGTAAGCGGTTGCCGTAATATATCATAAGAATCATGCAACTCCAGCCCACGTAGCCAACATGCCAATCGTTTACGCTCCGTAGCGAAGTCATCTCTCTATCACTCTTCCATATTAGTGTGAGAGTGACAGTTGCGTTTCGTTCGCTAAGTAGCGTTAACGATTGGCATGTTGGCACCTTTAAACTAGTAACCTGCACACTCATATTTTGAAGAACCCCATATTGTAAGTGTAACCCCTCAAGAAAACCTCGGCAGGGGTCTTATTATAGTCGGTCAAGCCATTTCCGTCAGTAAGAAAAAAAGCCGGACAAGTGCGAGTCGGACTCGCACACCGAGGGTTCCGTACTGTTTAGTATTTGTTTTTATAGCGGCAACATAAATACATCGTCTGTGAAAATTTCAACTGTCTAGCTATCACGGTTCATGAGATACAGCCTGATGACAGACGGACGGACGGACGGACGGACGGACAGCGGAGTCTTAGTAATAGGGTCCCGTTTTGGTACGGAACCCTAAAAAGCAGCAAATTTAAAAAATGTAGGCGTGCAGGGTTATCGACAAAAAACATTTCATATAAAATGGTGACAAGACGACCATAAGGTCCACTGTCAAAAAGTTTCTAACCAAGTTTTAGAGCCAAGTTTCTAACTCTAAGAGCCCTAACTTCACACACTCTAAACCGTAGCCAAAATATGTGATTTGGTCGTTTCGCTTCCGTCACTCACATAGACTTAACGTGAAAAATGACAAAAATTCATCTTTTTTGATATGATATTGTGCAATAAATGAATTATGTATGATGAATTAAGTACAATAGTTCTTGTAGTAACGAAAAGGCCAAGCCACATATTTTGACTAGCTTTTGTGCAAACATTGTTACTATTTTTTTATGATGCGTTTTATACCTCGTGTTTTTTTTCTATCGAGTGAAAGTTCTAAAACATGAACCCTGAAACCCCCTGTTTAAAACCTGATCAAACGATCAGGTTTCAAATTTAAATCGATGAAGTTACAAATAAAGTTACAAGATTGCTATTCTTAATTTTTTGGCAACCGTAGGTACATATTTGTTTGAATTATGAATGATTTAAAAAAACAACTATTTTTTTACATCTCTGCGGGGTGAATCTACGGCATCTTAAAAAGAACATGTATAACTTAAGAATACAAAAAAAAACTTACCTATTTTTCAACTTTTTTGAGAATTACCAAAATATGAATGATATAAATTTTGCAATGAAATATTAGTTACCCAATAAAAATAAAGCACAAAGTTTATAAATAATAATCTGTATCCGGGATTATTATTTTTATGAATATGAAATGCATGTCGATAATGAACGGACATAAAATGTAACAATAATTTTGAATAATGGCCTCAAATGTCGAGAAATAATAAAACTCAAAGTCGCCGATAAAATGCAAAACAATTACTTTTCCCATCACGCCATTTCACATCTAAATCCCTCAAAATATGGACTATATTAGCTTAAAATACAATGTCTCGGACATTAATATTGAAATGAGGGGACATGATCGTTCGTTATACTTTAAATGCATTCTTTTTTACACCCAAAAATGTCGATTTCTCCCTAAAAATTTATGTCCCGCTCCACCCCTATTTGCATTGTGTTTAAACTTTTTTCTTTCCCGGCAGATGGTCGTGGTAAATGGCGCGAAATTTTGACAGAACGTGTAATTTTTGTCGCAACAATCAAATGACTTGTGCCGGAGAACGCGCGCAAAAAAGTAATATTAGGTACTTTATTGAACCCTTTTCTAAAGGATTGAATTCAATTACGCGATTTGCGACGAAAAAATCTAATAAAAGGGGTGTTTTTTTCCAGATTTTTGGAAATACAGGGGCTTAGGAGCATGTAGGTCAGTGGGTGCAGGCGAATTAAAAGTTTTTTCGTTTTTTTTCTTTTTTATTAAATGTCGGCGCGCGTATGTCACGTGTTTGGAAAAGCAAGGGTTTAAAAACAACAATAGCTTTTTAGGAAATGATTTAGAGTTTTTTTAATAGCATAACGGATTTGCTTTTTTGGGGAAAATAACATTTTTAAAGGAATTTCTTTTATTTAGTTGAATAAGATCGAAGGGTAGGTGTCAAGAGCACGAAATTATAAAATGATTGATCGCGTATTGTGTTATTTTTTTCATATAATGTAGGAATTATTATTTAACTATTGCTTAAAAGGCTTACTTACCATAATATGTAAGAAATTTTGCTGAATTCCTCTAAAAGCAAGTTTAAATTACATTTAAGATAGTGTGCCGAGGAACTGCACAACCTTATTCCTCCTCCATTTCACCATCAGACTACCAGACAATCACACTCCGGCATCGCTTCATGGTAGGTATTCCACAAATACGCACAAAGCGTTTTGTTTCAACATTCCTTATGCAAACTGCCAAAGAGTGGAATGCCCTGCCCGAGTCTGTGTTCCGCATGTACTCATGCGGGACACAGACTCTGTCAGATCAGACATGTAATCTGGGTCTCTTCAAGGCTAGAGTAAAGAGGTATCTTGTGGGTAAGCGTGCTCCACCGTAGACCGCATCATCACTTACCATCAGGTGAGATCGTGGTCAAACGCCTGCCTATCCTGCATAAATAATTTTTAAGAAAAAAAACCGACTTCAATGAGGGAGACCGATGAAGAACGATTATTGTTGATTTTGAATTTCATACAAGGAACTTGCCCTATGGTTGACTGGTAAAGATACCCGCAATAGGGTATTCGACTGTATTTAAGATAAATTATTTCACACCATGCATGAAATGAAGTACCGTAAAACCACCCAACTATAGTCCAAAGCTCCCAACTATGGTCCACAAATAAACTAATTTTTTCTCGTTCAGGTGTGTATTTTACTATATTTTTGTAGTTCTAAGGCAAAGTATGTTTATAAATGGAAGGCAAAACTAAGAGTAAACCACAAGGAACATTGGTATAGATACTTAATTTCCTTTTGATCTTGTGGACCATAGTTGCAGTATTGGACTATAGTTGGGTGGTTTTACGGTACCAGATAATTATTAAAAAAACTAAATAGGATAGAAATATAAAAATGTGCCTTGAAAACCTTACTGCTTAACATGCAAAGAGAACAAATTGCCAAATGTGAACTAGGTATGTATCCTTGAAGAGTTCCGTTCTGTTCATCATCAGCAGTTCCACTTCATCAAAAAAATAATTCTCAAAATCGGTTCAGAAATGACGGAGTTATGGAATAACAAACATAAAAAAAACACAACCGAATTGATAACCTCCTCTTTTGAAATCTTGAAGTCGGTTAAAAAGAAGAAATATTGGTCCTCATAGATAGAAGGGAAAACTAAATAGCCTTCATTAACCGGATCGTGGTTAAGTGGTCACTTTGGTTTTAAAATATAATTAATTCATTTATTTCATTGAATAAGCTATTGTCATGACCACAAACAATTGTTTTGTTTTTATTTTTTAATTAAGCCTTATACCTTTGTTAATAAAGTCCACTTTTGATCAAGCTCTGCCTACACTACATTAAAAAGTTGGCAGCGTCTTCGTGGTCAACCAAACTCGAGAAATGGTTCATACGACCAGAGATTAGAAAATATTAAAGACGTACAACCTTCATAAAACACCGAGTTCCTCGCGCTTTTTAAAAATGTTTTCAGTTTAGCCGTATAACTATTAGCTTTATGCGTATAATATCTGTTACCTACTACTTTTAAGACTTTTAAACGTAAAATTCGGCTTTCCTGGCCGCTGTCATGTCATATGCACAGAAAATTAAAGCACATATTTTATGTATATTCTTATTTAATAGGTTTCGCTAGTTTTAAAGGGTCCATTTGAATGATTTATTTATGCTTTAAATCTACTTTTACAACAAAACGTTCCGAAATTGTAAATTGACGTTCGGTGGCAGTTTTTATACGCAAATAACTAAAATAAAAAAAAATATATTTAATGTCATTTACAACATCGATTCTCGTTGGAGACTCTATACATCTCAAACGATAATTTGATAAATAAATAATATTATAGGACATCATTACACAAATTGACTAAGTCCCACAGTAAGCTTCAATAAGGCGTGTGTTGAGGGTACTTAGATAACGATATATATAATTATTTATAAATACATAGAAAACACCCATGACTCAGGAACAAATATCCGTGCTCATTACACTAATAAATGCCCTTACCAGGATTTGAACCCGGGACCATCGGCTTCATCCGCTTCATAGGCAGGGCAGTACCCACTAGGCCAGACCGGTCTTCAAACTATATAAACTTTTAGTTCTGACACTTAGAGACATTTACACCTCTCAATAATTGAAGATTTCTTATTGTATCTGTGTTTTTGTATCTGTGTTTTTAGGGTTCCGTAGCCAAATGGCAAAAAACGGAACCCTTATAGATTCGTCATGTCCGTCTGTCTGTCCGATTCTGTCACAGCCACTTTTTTCCGAAACTATAAGAGCTGTACTGTTCAAACTTAGTAAGTGGATGTATTCTATGAACCGCATTAAGATTTTCACACAAAAATAGAAAAAAAACAATAAATTTTGGGGGTTCCCCATACTTAGAACTGAAACTCAAAAAATCTTTTTTCATCAAACCCATACGTGTGGGGTATCTATGGATAGGTCTTCAAAAATGATATTAAGGTTTCTAATATCATTTTTTTCTAAAATAAATAGTTTGCGCGAGAGACACTTCCAAAGTGGTAAAATGTGTGTCCCCCCCCCTGTAACTTCTAAAATAACAGAATGAAAAATCTATAAAAAATATATGATATAAATTGCCATGTAAACTTCCACCGAAAATTGGTTTGAACGAGATCTAGTGAGTAGTTTTTTTTTAATACGTCATGAAATTAAAAAAAATTTTTTTTTTTCAACATACCCATACATGTGGGGTATCTATGGATAGGTCTTCAAAAATGATATTAAGGTTTCTAATATCATTTTTTTCTAAACTGAATAGTTTGCGCGAGAGAACCTTCCAAAGTGAAAAAAAGTGTGTCCCCCCCCCCCGTAACTTCTAAAATAACAGAATGAAAAATCTAAAAAAAATATATGATATACATTGCCATGTAAACTTCCACCGAAAATTGGTTTGAACGAGATCTAGTGAGTAGTTTTTTTTTAATACGTCATGAAATTAAAAAATTTTTTTTTTTTTCAACATACCCATACATGTGGGGTATCTATGGATAGGTCTTCAAAAATGATATTAAGGTTTCTAATAACATTTTTTTCTAAACTGAATAGTTTGCGCGAGAGAACCTCCCAAAGTGAAAAAAAGTGTGTCCCCCCCCCTGTAACTTCTAAAATAACAGAATGAAAAATCTAAAAAAAATATATGATATACATTACGATGCAAACTTCTAACGAAAATTGGTTTGAACGAGATCTAGTGAGTAGTTTTTTTTAATACGTCATAAAATTAAAAAAAATTTTTTTTTCGTCAAACCCATTCGAGTGGGGTATCTATGGATAGGTCTTCAAAAATGATATTTAGGTTCCTAATATAATTTTTTTCTAAAGTGAATAGTTTGCGCGAGAGACACTACCAAAGTGGTAAAATGTGTGTCCAAAGTGGTAAAATGTTGAACGAGATCTAGTAGTTTAAGTAGTTTTTTTTAATACGTCATAAAGGAACCCTTCTTGGGCGAGTCCGACTCGCACTTGTTTTTTAATATTATTATTGTTCTTTTTTGTAATTCGACATTAAGAGATTTTATACACCTCTAAGTAATAATAAGACTTTAGTTTGCATTCATATATTTAGTTAATTGTATTTTATAATTGTTGATGTGTTTTTTATTGTATTTAAATTCCATATTGACGTGTAAAAGTGCCCTTGTGGTCTATTTGATGAATAAATGTTGATGCTGATGTTGATGTCGCGGCGTTGTATTTGAGTTGTCAGTCTTAGTTATTTAATGGCCCCTGGTACGACCAAGTATTGGAAGTGCGGTTTTGATATCCAAATACGTGGAGCTTGACGTCAATGCCGAGACCCACCATCCTATTCAATTGGCCTGAATTGGCAAACACGAGACCAGTAAGTAAAAATATAGGTTTTCTATATATGTAAGTATTTATATATAACTATATACTAAATATATCGTCGTCTAGTACCCACAACACAAGCCTTATTAAGGCCTAGACCAGGGATTGTCCAACTTTTTAGAAAAAAACCTAAACACAGCAAAAACTACCAATAATATGTAGGTCAAAGAGCCACAAATGTTGTTTTCAGTTGTCTAAGAGTTCTCAAGTGTTATTTTTTTTGTACCGTACCGTAGAAGAAGAAACCTTTGTTTTTCATTTTAATGTTAACGCTTACAAAGTAAAAAAATAATAATTGCTTTTTATTTATAAATAGTCGTTGAAAAAGTATTGTATGCAACGTTGTATAAGTAGGTCAAAAAATGCTCGTGGCGTGTTCCTTTACAATGTTCGCCTACGCCTGCGGCTCACGTAACCCACGCCACTCGCCTTTTTTAACCCTTCTTAATTACAACGGTTGCATAAAATACTATATACAAGTATTCGTTAAAATCATTTGACATACGCATTACAGATTGAACCTTAACGAACCGAAAATATCACAAATAAAACTTAATTAAATGTACACAACACGCAGCACCCCCCTGCCAATCCGTAAAATTATCAATAAATAAATTACACAAAAACTCCCAAAAACTACTCTTTAAAAGATTACGTCTGCGTCAACTGTCGGCTTTGGATTAAAAAAAAAACTTCAAAAAAAACGCTTTTTTGATGAAAAGCGACATCCATTAAAATCGGGAGGGTTGTATTGTTGTCAAACGCGCTAGGGGAAGGGAAATTGTTGAAAAATGGGTTAAATGTTAAAAAAAGAATGGCAAAACATTGAAATAGACACGAAAACCACGTAAACTTTGCCGTTATTAACAACTTTATGCATGTCACCTTAAGGTCTATTATTGCTCGTTTGAAAGATGGTTTGTTTTTATCAAATACGTCACAGTGTTAACCGAGCTTAACCCGGGATCGCCACGCGTTAGAAAATACTAGTTTCGGTTCAATTTTCTAATCTGTGTGATTAATCATCCAAATTTCAGCTCGGATGATCTATAATTTTGTAGACGAGTATTTTAGATTTTCATCAATTTCATCATACAATCTTGGAGCAAGCATTTGCATTAAAAAATTTGGAAGTAGAATTGTTCACTCTTTAATTCGTGTCTGTCGGGGCCTGGCCGTGGAACAATCGTTGATACTCCTAGAAAACGCTAAATAGAAACTTAAGAAGGTTTTTACTCAAAATTGTGTTTTTCTATTTAATCTATAAAAGTAAGGAAAGGAATAAATGATTTGATATTTGATATTTCAAGGAGTTAAGGAGTAAACTTCTTATTTCGTCGTAGTTTAGTTTTGTTATAGGTATTCATAAATATTGTTTTAAGTGTGTACATTTTATTAACAGTGAAAACTATTGAACAGTGAATAACAGAATATATTTGCAAGCAGTTGTCAGTTTAATCTAGGGTTGCCATGACTAAAATTGAGCAAAAACAGGACAAGACGCGTGAAAACCCTGGATTTTAGAGTCCAGAACCCGGACATGTCAACAGGTTTTTTTAAACAGGTTGTGCGTGTTTCGCGGGCGGCCTAAGACTTTTAATTTTCAAACCCGGATCACAAATGAAGCCCCCCCGTACGCTCCCCGGATGCCCTCTAGACTAGGACAAATCCGGGGAAACCCGGACGGATGGCAACCCTAGTTTAATCTGTCATTTTGAAAATGAAAGTATCTGACATAATAATTACTTAAGCATTATTAATATGATAAACTTATCAAATTTAATAGCCTAAACTTGGACTTCGATTTTTTGTCCTTTCTAGAGGACAGTGGGCATCCGACTAAGTGACAGGTAGAGGTAAGACAGAGTGAAGTAAAACACGATTACTTGTATATTTAATTTATTGATTACGGTAGAAATGCTCGTATTAATGGAAAACAAATAACAAACCGACGGATCTAGGAACATATACCCACCGCGACGGCGGGTAGCACTTTTAATTCAATTTATATTATTAAAAAGATGTTATTTAATCCTCTGCATAAAACCTATCTCGATTTAAGGCTTTTTAATAAATAAAAAAAAACACAAATACTAATCCACGGGCTCGTTTTACAGAAGTTTGTATATTTTTAACTCCTTTTATTATGAAGAACTTGACGTTTGTACTGGAATAACAAGTTTTTTCGAAAAAAAATACGTATATTAAAAATATACTCGATTGGATTGTTATGGGTACTAAATATGTCGTATTTTAAGTCGGGCTTAAATAAAAAAAACATTTATAGGTACACTTAAATTGTACGTGTTAAAACAACCATATTTGAAGATACCATCTATCTCGTGTGGCGTTTAACCCTTGCAATGCTATTGTATAATTTGCCAACTTAAAAATTGTGCCTTCGATTGGTTTGTGTATCTTCTCATCTACATCTTCACACAAATGTAATACTAATAATTTTGCTCATGATATATTTTTATTCACATATTAAAGAGAAAGTGGGATAAGAAGCGTTGTAACAAAATTTTATAATGTAGTATTTTTTTTTTACTGTTTATAAGTATTGAAAGTGCTACCCATTGCCCACGGCAAAAGATTTGGCTTCTCCTTAAGCCAGAATATAATTCTCTTTTATATTTAAAATAGATACATTTATACCAATGAAGAACAGACGCCATCTCTGAAAAAAACCTTTGAATATATTTAGACTTATTTGTGTCTAGATTTTTTTTAAACAATTATATGTTTATATTTTTAATTTAGTGCACGAATTAGGACCAAAATAACACGTTATAATAAGATTAGAAACATTCGTTTGGTACGGATTTTGAAAAAAATGGAGTCCCGTATTTTTTGTGATGAAACATGAGATGTATAAAACTAGACATTTTTTTTGTGAATAATGACAGTCTGCCGCCTCATTGGTAAATACATAAAATAATTTGACTAGAAATAACATTAACATGACAAAATCATGACCAGAGAGCCTACCGCGATCACCGAAGTTCGCAAATTTCGGGCATCTTTCTCTTTTACTCCAATTAAGGCGTAATTAGAGTAGCAGAGATAATTGCTCGAAATTTACGAACTTCCTTTTCCGCGGTCATAGCCCTGTATTATTTGGTACAGTCGCACTGAATATTGCAAAATAAACCGACTTAGTCTAAAATGACTAGAAATAAAATTAATTCTAATATTTGGAATGTTTTGGAATGACTTAAAGGAACTTTTGTTTTCTTATCTACTATGTGCTTAATTATTATACAAAATAGTTATAAAAGTATTTGTACCGTCATTGAGTTTTCACAAAAGAATAATACTCAACTTAATAACGGTACTAATACTTTTTATATATAAATGTACAATAAGAGATCTAAACATAAACCATTTTATAAACAACTTCATACATACAAATTATCTTAGTACAAGAGTCCTTCCATTTTATTTATAAAAAATACCTTTCTTATGAGGTAGTTAGTTCTGTGAGTTTTCCTTGAACAAATCGTACAATAAAGTATTACGTCTCGATTTTCGCCTCTTTCACACCTATAGAAAGAGAGCGAAATGTAATATATTTTCGTATATTTTATTGCACAATTCAAAGATTTTATAATAGGTATAGTGTAAAGTATTATGCCATTTATTATTTCATAAAATTGAACGACATTTGTATTACATTGACCAGCTAAAGTGGTAAAAATTTACAAAACATTTTTGGAAGCGACTCTAAACAGACCGAAACATATCACAACAACGACTAGCGTGCGACTGTACTTACCTGTTTATAAGCATTGTACCCGAGTGTACTTCCTATTTCTATATGTGTAAACTCCAGCTACGCTTAACATTAATTTGTACTGCCTTTATTTACCAAAACACCGATACATTACGTGGTATATTTTGTACTATTTGTTTAGATTTGGTCAGTTTCCACTGAGGTACAACGCGCTCGAAAATTATTTTGAACACAATTCAATACATTTCACTACATCCAATGGCACCGACTTTTAATATACGCCTACATTCCGTTTGTAGTAAAAATCCTGCGTTTTGCAAAGATATATGAACTGGCGGCAAAGATTCAATATTAATGTGTGATTTCTGAGGCTCATAACCATTTAAAAAGTTTAATCTAAAAGTTTAGTTATCTACTAAATACTTTAATGTAATTTAAACCATTTTAAATTTGAACAGAGTTGCATTTTATGTTTTATTTAAACTCAACTTTTCTTTATGGTGGGCCTTAGAAGGTAAAATAGTTATTTACGAAACAAGTTCGGAAAGTAGGACATTCGCAGAACGGCCGAAGGCAGTATTTTAATTAGACACGAGTTGCGAATTACCTATTCGCACGTGTATCGTAGAACTTTTTACAGTACAAATGGCCCTTTAAATTTACGACATAGGTAGGGAAAGTGCTTATTCCCGCATAAGTGCGGGAAAGTAGCACCATATGTACTGTAAATATTTTATAAATTGTGGGTTACCACCGTCTGCAAATTTTGTCGCGCAACTCATGTTTTTCCCCCATTGTAGTCTAAAAAGAGAATATCTGAGACAAAAACAAGCAGTAGTGCTCGTGTTTAAACACCTAAGTAAGGCTAATAGAATTTAGTGAGGTGATTTCTCATACCATTAATATTAATTTACTCCTTTTTTCCTCACTCGGCAGAACTTGCGCTGACTTATCCTATGTACAGTCACGGATATATAATTTCCAACCCAGCTATGGTTAAATATCGTGCAGCAAACTGTCACCATAAGAGCTATGAGCATGTCGCAACTTTCGACCTTAATGCATTGCGAAAGTCAAACAACATTTCAAAGAAATGGATAGGGAATTAAATTCCTTGACTGTTATTACAAGCACAAATTGGACATAAGTAAAAAAATCTGCGTTGCCAATTCATATAACTTGAAACCCAGGAATATAGACGAACATTGTAAAGTCGGCGACACGCGTACATTTTTTATTAATTTGTTATTATTTAAAACTTTATTAATAATATAATTTGTTGTAACGCGCGGCGACGTTTCGGCTCCGCTCGGGGTGTTTGGCTTCGAGGAAGACTGGTCGGAAGTTAGCTTCTGGTTATAAGGAACTATTTGACGTGAAGTTAGCTTCTATTTAATATAAATTACTATGTTTTATTTGAAAAAATCTGAGGTAGTAACAGTCTAAGCGTTTTTGCCTATAAAAAGTACAAAGGGTACCCTGGTACACATTGGCAAATAAAGGGTTAATTTACATGTAATGAAAGCAGATTAAATCGAAGACATCTTGATTGTCTTAGTACTGTTCTGTTTTCAAAAGTAAGCGATTTCTAGGTTTTAATCATGTTATTTTTATAATCAGACTCCAAACATATACATATTACCATTATCACATTCTTTACGATTCTTCAAAATAACAATATATCCTCGGTTTGAAATTTGTACTTAATTTGTACATCGTCGACAAAATTGTACAATAATTGCTTCAGAACAATATAATGAGGTAGGTATAGAAAGGACCTTTAGTTTGCCTTACCCTGATATTTTTATTAATAGCTTTTACCTCTTATTGTGTTAATCTTCATTACTTCAGAAAGGGATTTATTTAATCCCTGAATTTTTAAGTGAATTTAGTACTATATTTAGCCATTAATAAAACTTTTGCATGTGTTATATAAGTAATTTTCAGAAGTTTACAATTTTAAATTATTCACGTTTATTAACAGGAAATATATTTTTTAACAAGTGAAGTTTTAGGTTATTTACCCTGTCATATAGGTATCTTGTGTTTGTGGTACAAAATAATGTGTACCTTCAAAAAATACATAGGAACGAACTTTGTTTATAACTTTTATAATTTTATACGTTTTGCACCAACATTTATCATAGTTTTGCTACAAAACGTGAAATTAAAGTTCCACAAGTTTTACCCTGATTTAGATTTGCTATAAAATCAAGCATTTACTAATTCAAATAGGTTAAATAGGAATGCATGTAAGGATGTGTGCAAGCACCCCGCGTAGCGTGTCGTGCGGCAACTTGCCCCCTCGCGAGCCGTCCCGCCGCCGCCTCTAGTTTCACTATAATTACAACTTACGTAGATACATAGGAACTTTGTTTAGAAGCTGCATGTTTTGTACAAGCTAACCTTCACACTGATCTACCGACGAATCTGTTACCATCAAATAAGTCTTTCGAGGTAACATTGATGACTCTTGCGCAGCCTTGGAGTGCTCGACTTTTATTGTCGTTTGTTTTTAAATCTGCTGTAGGATTTTAGTCAGTCAAGCTTATTTATCAGTCAAATTGTTATTTTGATTTTGTCGTTAAACCTTTTATTTCGGTTTTGTTCCAATAGTAGTTATTTAAAAACGATTTTTGGAAACGTTTTCAGGCTAACCGGTTTAGCACAGCTAAAATCGGTTACAATCACATTGTAGTTTTGTATATTAACGTGTATAATAAGTTCACGATTGATTGTACCTCTTGAGGTAGACAGCATAACACTGTGGTTACATTTTTAAATGAAAAAGGCATCCGCATTGAAAGGGTTACGTTCATAGATGTTTTACACATTATACATCCAAGTTCCAGAGTCATTTTTGAATTTGGAACCTACTTTTATTCTATTATAAGTAGTACAAGATTTGATTTGAATTTGTCCTTTTAAAAGGACATTAGAACTTAAGTGGCTATAGTTCCTGTCTCTTTTCAAAATATGTTGGCAAATAACTTTAATTTTGAACAATTTGATACAATCGTTTAACGGATTTTAACTTGTGTCAATTTTTACGTGTTTTGTAGGATTCGTTTTGAAACGTCCGATGTAAGATGATCTAGACTAGCACGCCAGGGTTGCGCAAGACCTGAAACTGCAGTAACATATTATGTTATCGATTACAATAGAAATAAGTAAATACGAACCGGGGCCGAGGGGCTGCGCCCCGTGTAACAAGCTACCCGTATGCCTTTCGGCCGAAAAACGGCCCCGGCTACACATTAATACTAAAATTACGTTAATGTTGATCACTGCCCAATAGTACGTATCTTTGTGCTTTTAGTCACCTTAGACAACAATAAAGTTAAGCTAACATGCCGGCTTCCGTCCGTGTATAACTATTTGTACTGTAACTCCAAAATATATTTTTACAACAACGCTAATAAACCTAGTGAGGTACCTAGAGCGGTAAGCGGCGCCGCGGTGGTGCGGCGGGGAACCATACAACTGGAAGAGCGGGCGCAGTGGAGTGCGCTGTGCTTTTGTTTTTCTACGCTTCAATAATGCATCCACTGAGGGTGGAGTAGTCCCAACATTTTAGGGACGTCCCAATTTTAAGTCATGTACAACCGTAGAAGCAGCGTCTTAATTTTGTTCTTCCCGCCCCGCAAGTGACCCCTGCACCCCCGCACCAGCGCGGCCCGCGTCGTAGTACGCTGACAGCGGTACCGTGGGAGCGGGCGACCGCGACCGCCCCCCCACCTGTCCCTCCACACCCCCCCGCGACCGCGCCCGCGCCAACAGTGATCAACATCACACTCAGTACTACGACACTATCGTGAGCGACACTCACCGATAAATACATTTAAATAATAATTATGCCTAGGTTGTATTTCTTCTCCCGATCGAAATGAACGTTTCAAAAACTCGTCTCGGCCAAAGGAACATCGAGGAGATAATAAATAATTAAATATAAGCAACGTTTCATATATCACCCGTTATATAATTCTCAATATATGAAGTTAGACTTTCAACATAAGCCGGAGCCCGGGGGGCAGCTTCTCCCATTTATAATTACGTCTCATAATATTTTTTAGCAATCGCTTGAAGGCACACAGCGTTAAATGTAGTTAGTACAGTTCAGCGATCGAAGCGCGCGACCGCGGCGGTGGAGTCGCGGCTGCGGTCGCGCGGGCGACGGGCGGCGGCGGGGGCGGCTAGGCCGGCGTGAGCGTCAGCGTCACGGTGGCGCGGCGCGTGGCGCGGCGCCGCACGGGCAGGAACACCAGCGCCGGCACCAGGCTCAGCGCGCCGCCCGCCTCCTCCACCACGAAGGGCTGCATGGTGAGCGGCGCCTGGGGCGCCCGCGGGACCGCCAGCAGTGCGCCTGCGCCCGAGTGCGCCGCCCGCAGGTGCGCCTCCAGCGCCGCGAAGCCCTCCGCGCGGAACTCACAGCGCGAGCAAGAGTACACGCCCTCGTCAGCCTCGTCACCCTCCACTCCCTCGCTCTCGCCGTCCGTCGCCGGCCCTGACGCATTTATCTCGTTCGCGTTTTCCTGAGGCTCGCTCTGCTGTTGTACATGCGCGCGCTCGTGCGCGAATAGAAACGCTAGCACGTCCGTTGTGAAGGGACAGTAGGAGCATGCGTAAGGCTTGTCTCGCGTCAGCAGATCTAAAGGTCTCGGTGGAGGTGGCGGCGGACGCGCAGGCGGAGCATGCTCAGCCAATAAATGCGCGCGCAGAGCTCTAGGTCCTCGGAATCGTCGTGCGCAAAGTGGACAAGGCTCTGCAGGCGCAGTGTTAGCCGGCGCGGGCGGCGCCGGGATCCCGTGCGTGTTATGCTTATGCACGCGCAAGAAGTACTTGCTGCACAACTCCTTGTGGCAAATATCGCAAGTCACTCCTCCTAACTGCGTGCCGCTCTCTAGAGAAATCCCGTGCATCCGCTGCATGTGTGTTCGCATGAAGTATTTGTTGCACAACTCCTTGTTGCAGATCTCACAAAAGCTCGAGCCGGATGATGAAGCTCGACGTTCATCCTGGGCGGGGGGTGACGAAGATGGCGCTCGTGGTGCAGGTGAGGAGGGTTCTTCCGCTAGTCGCTCCGCCGCTAGCTCGTTCAGCTGCGATATCATCGTCTGCAGCTTCCGGAGCTCCTCGCTCGCGGACCCTGGTGAGGCAGCCCCGCGTTCTTCAACGATTAAATTCAGCGGACTCGTCTGCCCGTCGCGCAGAGCCGCTTCCAGCTCCTCTTCGCACTCACGCTTGACTTCAGCCATTTCTTCCGGATCTAGTGGTGGTGGAAGCGAGTGTGAACGCGGTGGGGTGTCTGGTGGAGGGGCTAGAGGCGCTGGTGGTGTAGTTAACGGGGTCGTGAGCGGCGTGCTGACCGGCGTGCTGAAATTCATCATAGGCGGCGTCATCGATTGCGGGGACCGCTCCGCTCCGGGCGACCGGTGCGCTGGCACGCCATGTCGCCGCTCCCGATGCGTTCGTAAGAAATACTTGTTACAATATTCCTTGCAACAAATCTCGCAGAATGCTTCAGGATTGACGACGCCTAAACGTCGGAGCGCATCAGGTTGAAATCCGGCGTCTCGCGCCCGTCTCGCTGAATCTGGAGACAGTCTTCTCGGCGTGCCGTTGGATTCTTCGTCGGACGCTCGCCGCGGCGGGGACGGCTGTGGCGGTGGTTGCGGTTGCGGTTCTCCTCCATCATAAATCCCATGTTTGTTTGCCCTGTGTGTTTTGAGGAAATATTTGTTGCAGAATTCCTTGCAGCACAGGTCACAGTAGGCTTCCGGGTTGAAGATGCGCGGTGGATCGTGCCGAGGTAGGAGTCGGAAGGCGGCCAGAGGGTCGAAGGCGGGGAGAGTGAGCTCCCCGAAGGCGAGCGCTGACTTGTAGATGTCCTGCATCTTGGCGTGCAGGTCGAGCGGCGGGGGCAGCTGCGGCGCGCGGGTCGGCGCGGCCTGAAATTGAAATTGAAATTATTTATGATTGCCAAGGACATGCTGGTTACATATGAGAATTTAAAATTGGTTTTACACTAGGTAAAAAAACAATATGGGCACGTAAAGACATCAGATTTTTAAATATACAACATAATTATTTACAATAGAACAATGAAATTAATTTCCACAGATTTTTTCTTATTAATTTAGAGGTGGACCACGTAAGTTTTAGGAATATGTATGCATTATTACTGCCAAGTATGTGCAAAGTTGGCGTGCTCAGAGTGCAGTACACAGACCTGCTTGCGCCGCTTGCGGCCGGGGCTGGTGCCGCCGCTCTCCAGGTCCAGCTCGCGCTTGACCGCCGGCGCGACCGACATCGCGTCACCGCCGCATCTGGAAAATGTAAAATTCCATGGTTAATACAATATAACGGTAAAATAGTTTAAAGTTCGGAGGGAATTACAAAAATATGTCTACTTTGTCGAGGACATCATACGTGATGCGCTACGTTAAAAATCTGCCGTCTGTATTTATTTTCATTTATACTACGTCTGTGGCAAACAAGCATACGGCCCGCCTGATGGTAAGCAGTCTCCGTAGCCTATGTACGCCTGCAACTCCAGAGGATTATATATATATCGTGGAATTTAAAGCTAAATTATGACCATCGGGTTTGAATGAGCATACAAAAGGTAATATTAAAATATCTATTTTTTTTATTATGGTAGAGGAGTCAAACGAGCAGACGGATCACCTGATGGTAAGCGATTACCGCCGCCCATGGACACCTGCAACACCAGAGGGGTTGTAAGTGCGTTGCCGGCCTTTACGATGGGAGTACGCTCATTTCTTGAAGGTTTGAAGGTCGTATCTAATAGTAGTATCGAAAAAAACTAGTGCCTACGCCACATCTTGGGATTAGTTGCCAAGCGGGCGCCAGGCTCCCATGAGCCGTGGCAAAAATGCCGGGACGACGGCAGGAAGATGACTGAGTATCGAAAATGTGTCTGGTTTCCAAACACAAGTTGGACATTATTATGTGTTTCAACAAATTCGAAATTCAGTTTACGACACCATATGAAAAAGGCCACAAAACTGACAAACTAGAACTACATACTATTTAGTACTTCTTATTCCGAGTAAAAACAGATTTAAAAAATTGTCATAAAAGATAGAGGTACATGATCTCAATAAAAATATTTTTCGAAACGAGTCAATTAAAGAAAAAAATGAAGTATACAGGGCGGAAAAATCGAATGCCACATGGATGGCAACTACCTTAAATATTGTAAATAGCACATTTTGTGTAAGGGAGACTTTCCTTTGTTTTTAAAAACAATAAATACTGCATTTAAGGATTTATGAAAAATCGCTTGCCTCAGTCGGGACTCGAACCGGTCAAATGTGACAAAAAATAATGTGCTGTATTTTATGATGCAGATTGAAAGGGTTACTGATAAGGTTCATTTTTCTCTAAATAACAAATACAATCAGAATAACGGAAGGCCATGAAAATTAACAATTACCTTTGAAATTTGATTTCACCCGTCACGTGAATTAAGACGTAATCCTTGGAATACAAGGAAAATAAAGACGTTTAAATGACATGATAATGATGAGCTACACTTATGTTTACTTATCACTTTAGTTGCGATTACTAATGCCACTTTAGTAACCTACCTACTTCCTTTGATAGGAAAATTGCATCAATTATTCTCTAGTCATCATAGTAGCTAGGATAGGTAAATTTTTAAAAATGGAACATTTTAACGAACCGTTTTTGTTTTTTAAGTGCAATCTTTTTAATTTAAAACAAATAATGCCCGACTTGTTGAACGCATTCTTTTCTTTTTTTTCGAATTGTGTTTATTCCATTTTCAAATATTAGAGCTACTATTTTACGTAGATAAATTGAAATTGTGACTTGCAAGTGCTTTTACATTATTTGACCGGTTCGAGTCCCGACTGAGGCAAGCGATTTTTCATAAATCCTTAAATGCAGTATTTATTGTTTTTAAAAACAAAGGAAAGTCTCCCTTACACAAAATGTGCTATTTACAATATTTAAGGTAGTTGCCATCCATGTGGCATTCGATTTTTCCGCCCTGTATATAGTTTTTATTCTTGGCCGTAATATTTTTCTTTTTGATATTTTGTAAAAAAAGCGGCCAAGCGCGAGTTCGTTTTACTCGCGTACCGAGGGTTCCGTACAAACTTTGATTATCTCGTGTAACTATTAAGGCGAAAGACTTTTGAACAGAAGTACCTATAGGGAGCGTGCATGAACTTTAGGAGGCAGCACAGGAGCCGTCAGATTTTTGGCGCGAGGCGTAAATGTGGTGTTTTTTGTTCCGATGTAGCCCACAAGATGGCAGAACCTACTATGCACAAGAAAACACGTGACATGTACATGTGCATGTTTATGTTTCCGATTCAGGCCACAAGATGGCAGACCCTCCAACGCGCACGGTCCCTATACTAAGTACAATTGTGTACAGCGCCATCTATCGGCAAATTGTCTAACTTATTTGCGTAATGTAATGCACGTATGTTGGTTTTTCAAGGATAATTCTCTATCATGTAAACCGATTTCGAAAAAGGGTGTATTTAATGTAATCCCTAGATATTTTAAGTGTAATAAACACACGTCAAGTTGATTAAATTGCAAACTGAATTCAGAAAGTTTTTTGTTAATTGAAAACAAAAAATAGCAAGATAGAGGTCTAATTATATTTTTCCTGTAATAGTAGTTTATGTGATTGCTACATAATAAAAGGCATTAAAATACACGAGTGTGGGTTTAAGAAACGAACGAAGTGAGTTTCTTAATAGGATCACACGAGTGTTTTAATGCCTGATTATGTTCAGTTACATACACTATTTTATCTACACACATATTATAAACATTCTATGATATATTCACTAACCCAAATTACAGAGCCAACGTTGCTCTCTTGGCGGAACTCGCGGATATGTGGTGGCGTCACAGAAATATTTCTATCGCTCATTTTTTTTTAGAACACAAACAGTCACATATACAAATGGATTTGAAGTACAATGTAGAATACTTAACATACTTAAGAATCATAGACCTGGAGGTTCATTATTAAGTACATAATGTTAACATACATACTAACAGCATAAAGAAAATGAAATCATGATCATTTTACACGAAACTTTTGCTATAGTTACTTTGAAAACAACAAAACAAATTCATTTTATACTTAAAATAAATTAAAAGGTAAACTGTACGTCAAATGGCGGCAAATGAAAACTTTTTTCACGCATTTCACGCATCCGTAGTTTTTTTTAATTCAGAGATAAACTAGAGTCGGGGGTCTATTTCCGTATCATTGGATACAAACTAACATGCGAGATTTGTCAAAATTGTATGCAAGTGACATTTCATTTCTCACAAAAAGGCATCTCGACTGATTTTAGAATAGAGGTCAGAACGAATTGCTTTTTTCAGAGATGTTCCAAATTTGAATGTATAACCAAATCGATTTCGATGTAGTTATGAAGCAATAACAACATATCACAGATAAGAAATTTGTTGTAACAAAACAGTTTATCGTAATGTTGGCCATTATCAAAGAATATAATACTCACTAGGAGAAGAACGCTAACTCCATACAAAAAAATGCCCCCTTCAAAAGTTCGTTTATACTAGTGGCGCTCTCTTTGTATCTCAGTACTAAAATTGACAACCGGTTTAGCCTGGCGGGTTTTGGTAGGTAGTGATCCAGTTCTAGCTAGTGGTTCTGGGTTCGAATCCCGGCGACGGAATTTCTTTTTGTATTTTTTCATTTTTTGTTTTTGTTGGGGTGAGGTTTTTAAATTAGTATTTATCAAATAAAAAAATATTATGTTACATATTAATCAAAATCACAGGCATCTTTTGTCCTAAGAGATAATGATATCTATATTTTAAAGTTTATTCAATATAAAAGGTAACAATACAGTTTATTATCAAGTTATAAATATTTTTATTCCTATATATTAGGATCAAAAGAGCTTAATTCGTTCGAAAAACATACAATAGGCAGGAAAAAAGTCATTTTTTATACAAATTTATGTATCGGACGGGGCTTGTTGAACTAACTGTGACACTTCCATATAATATCTACATACCTATATGAATTTTATTCAATGAGACCACAGGTCGGTAATTTCGGTTCATTATTGATGTGGGTACCAAATCCTATCCTGTGCGTGTGATTATCTTTTGATTTTTTTAAGGAGTTATTTTTGTTTAGGTCGTCTATTTTTAGCGCATATTTTAATTCCCAGATCACCTTCATAACAATAAATAGAAGTCATTAAAATTTTCATGATAAAAACAATTTTATATATATACATATACTATTTATTGCATTTAATATAGATTTTTATATATCTAAAACATGATCTTTGGCACATCTGATTTTACTCCACCATTGCAATCATATCACATATATCAGCCCAAAAAACTAAAAATTACATGAATATATGACAGACAAAGTTGTTATTACATCTATCCGACTGTCGGACACTTTCTGCTCCACAGCTCAGTGCAGCGGTCTTGTTGATGGTCACCGGGAAACTACAACTAGTCACAATTATGTGGCGGATCCGTGCCTTTTGATTTTGAGCCTTTCCAAGGAAATGATATGACGCCCAAGGATTTTTTGCTCACGTTCATCCTCTAAAACAAAACAGTCACATTTTAAACAATACTATAACCTATGTCCCTAATTACTAACCTTGCTAATAGCTACCAGAGTTCTAAATTGCCAGCTAAAACAATGTTAGAATTTACATCTATGATGAATTTAGATTGTAATTTTGGACGCGATAGGGCGGCCGTGCGACTTAAGAGGGTGGTAAGATTAAATTTATATATTTGAATTTGGCAATAGTACACTTATTTTATTTATAGATTAAAATATTTCTTACCTTGAAATAATTGTTGTTTCTTAGTTTAGTACAATGGATTAAACTTTAACCGAGTTTGAGCGGAGATACTGTGCGGTGGATTTTTAATTTTAAAAATTAATCAATAAATCTATTTCAACAACATAAATCGTTATTTAATCATTTTATATGAAAACTGATAGTTTTGAAAATGAAAATAGTTTTGCGTCAATGACTTTGACAGCATTGACATTGCAGACTTTTGTCTATGTTCTAACCGGCCAGACCCAAGTGCAAGGCTTTATGGAGGGTATATGTGCCTCTGACCTCCATAGATTTTATGAACATAGACAAAGACAAACTGAAATAGGTAATAATTTATATAAAATAATAATAATTTACATATGGTAGTGTGACATAAATCAAAATATTTGATAAAAAATGATTTTATTTGTTCCCAAAGTTGAATAGACAAAGTCAGATAGGAGCAATGTTGCTGTAGCAAAATATTTTTATATTAATAACTGGTATCTATTTCCAGAGCGTCAGACCACACATGCGCAATTATGAAGCGTCATATCTTTCTAAGGAAGTCGACAGGCCTTGGCCATTATTTACGGATTTTGCAAGCATAAAAGAGGGTTTATGACATGTGTGTAGATAAAATTTATAGTAATGTGATTATCATGTAAAAATTTCATAATTGTTCGTCGGCAAACTTCGGAGATAAGGGGGGGAGGGGGAAACGGTATTTTTTCACATTTTTCTTCATAATTTTTTTTTTCTCTATGAAAAAAAATGTTTTGGAATTTATAATGTGAGCTCTTTCAAATGATACCCCACTTGACCTAGTCACTAGACTTTGAAATTTTGCCCCCTCTTCATATTGGGCATTTTCCATAGTAGATAAAAATAAAATAACAAAATAATACTTTCAATGTTTCTGGGTTAGCGTTGTTCATAACTATTCCAAATTTCAAATCAATAGCTTAAGTGGTTCTTGAGATATTTAGCGATGTGACAGACGGACGGACGGACAAAGTCGCACCATAAGGATTACTTTTGTACCTTTTTGGTACGGAACCCTAAAAAGGAATGAGACTAATGTAAAACAAAATCTGGTTTTAAATATGAACGAATCAATCAACTAGTTATATGAAATGTAGCTTCATCGATATAGGGCTAATTGATCACACTCAATTAGGGACAATGGACATACCTAAAAAATTGACCTGTTTTCATTGTTCTTGACTTTTGTACCCTCCCGAATCCCAGAGGCCTTTCTAAAGGACAAATTACAGCATTTATTTTTAACTTTTATTAAACAAGGCAAGGTTTCAAGTTCAAAAACAAGACTGAAACTTCTGTTAATTTAGTAGGGTATCGTACCAAAGAGTTTTTCTGGACTTATGTACGAAATATAATTTGATATTTACCACTAGCTTTTCGGTGAAGGAAAACATCGTGAGGAAACCTACATACATCTGCGAAGAAATTTAAAGGTGTACGTGAAGTCCCCAATCCGCATTGGGCTAGCGTGGGGGCGTGGTAGCCCTAGCCATCTCGCGCATGAGTGGAGGTCTGTGCCCAGCAGTGGGACGTATATAGGCTGAATTTTTATTATTATTTGTGCCACCCTTCTATCACCTAAGTACTTGTACGATAGACACAGGTGGTTGTGATAACAACATAGAATATGATATATGTATGTTTATGTATGTGTATTTTTTATGAATGTATTGTGTTCGTACATGTATCAATTGTATCACCTATACCTATGTTTTTGCACCGCCTACAACTTATCTGCTTTGCCTAAAGGTTGACTGGTAGAGAATGCCTTACGGCATTAAGTTCGCCTATTGTACAGTGTGTTTTCTTATGTGCAATAAAGATTAAATAAATAAATAGATGATTGTTTAAAATGGTTCTCATTTTGTATCCACGGTTCCATTTCAATGACGTTTTATACAAAAAAATGAAGAGATAAAAAAAAACTAAATATTGTTATCAAGTCTTATAAAACTAATGTTTGCCTGAAAAAATTCAAGTCAAATTGTATCCCATCTTTTGAAAAAAAAAATACTAATTATTGTTCGAAGGAGCAATATAAATATGACCGCTTTGTGAGGGGATTGTCAAAAAATTCAAAATTCAAAAATTTATTCTGCAAGTAGGCCTCAAGGGCTCTTTTACAAGTCAATACAACATTTATAGTAACATCATATAGTGACATGAAAAATACATAACAACATTTATAAATACAACAGCCAATACCTGGGTAAACATTACATTATAATCTCTATGGTTAAAAATACATTAAATCTAGAGATGTAAAAGGTCCCCAATGTCAGAGTACTAATACTAATGTCACGGAACACATGGGGATTGTATTGTATTCCTACATTAAATGCACTTGAATTATCATTTTGTTATAAGTAGCAAGTAAGTAGTGACGACCAGTCTGGCCTAGTGAGTAGTGACCCTGCCTATGAAGCCGATGGTCCTGGGTTCGAATCCCGGTAAGGGCATTTATTTGTGTGATGAGCATAATCATGGATGTTTTCTATGTATTTAAGTATTTGTATTTTATATATATCGTTGTCTGGGGGCCCACAACACAAGCCTTCTTAAGCTTACCGTGGGACTTAGTCAATTTGTGTAAGAATGTCCCTATAATACCTATTTATATATTTATTTATTTAGTAAGTACGATAATTTTGAACGCCTGAGCTACTGCTTCTAACTGCACCAAATATTGAACAAAGAACCTATTTACAGCTTAGAGCATTTAACCAACCGGAGTCGCCAAAACCTCGGCCAATGATCATACTCGCGTCACACTTTTGTATGGACTGACGTTTATCTGACATGGCTATTTGTACATTACGTACAAGATTATATCGGGCGATAAATCGGTATCGTTTCAGCGCTAATTCTAACCAAAGTATTATAATTACTTCAAGATGTATAAAGTCTCTTAATGTCGATTTACAAAGAAAAACTATAATAATAATATTAAAATAAAAAACACAAACATACACGTCAAAAAAATCTAAAATTATTTAGAGGTGTAAATATTAAATATCTAAGTGTCGGTACTAAAAGATTGTATGTATAGTTTATCAAATTATCCTTTAAGATATATAGGGTCTCCAAGAGTCAAAATCCTGTTCTCAAACTGCAATCAGTTTAGTCTTTCTTGTTCTAAATATTACTTTTAATAATCGTAGCAAAACATTGTTCAGGACCTTCATCTCTTTCAACACAAATTATTAATCCTAATCTAACCCGATTCCAATAAGAAACTCACCTTTCGTTCCTCAACTCAATATCTTCCTTCATCTGTCACTAGTCCTAATAATCATACCCACAACACTACACTTCACTAATAAGTCGTTTAACGTAAAAAACCGTTATTATTCCAATAAACCGTTCACTCATTCGAATTTTAAACAATCCAAAACAATTGACAATCGAACTAAAAAAACAGTTGACGATCAAAGATTTGAAAATGGAACGGCGCGTGCCGAGGTGCGCGCGCGACTGAATTTTGGTGTTTTAAGTAAAAACGCGTGCGGAGTGTTTTTTTTTTGTAGAAAATGGCAAAAATTGTTCCCCACCCGAGTCGCACCCCTAGTAAAGGGGCCGGTGCATTATGGTTGCGAGGGGTTTACATGGAGACAAGATATAATATTAATATCATATTATTTTTATCTTGTATTATTAATTTATCTTGTAATAGTAGATAATTTTATTTTCTCATTTTCAATTTATTTGAATTTATATGTGTAGTGTTTTGAAAATGTTCGTGGGTAAAATAGATGCACTGGATTGGATTAGCTGACGAATTACCCTTGATTAGTAGTTTGTATGGCTTGCTAATGACGTATGTAATGATTCTTGTCTGTTTTATTTTTTTTGTCTTTTAATTATTTATATAAGAATTCAAGCCTTGGCGACCCTCTACATCTCTAAGGATAATTTAATATTTTTTTTATATTTTATCTCTGACACTTAGAGACTTATACATCTCTAAAGAATTTTAGTATTTTATGGTTTTATTTTTTTATCATAGTTTTTTTTTGTGTAATTTGACATTTAGAGACAGTATACATCTCTAATAAAGTATTTATTATTTCATAGATTCGATATTTGTAATTGTTTTTTTTTTAATTTATTGTTTGTAAAAATGGACATGTAAAAGTGCCCCTGTGGCCTATTTGCTGAATAAATGTTTGATATTTGATATTTGATATATTCTTCAAAACCAAATCTAATTTTGCAAGATTTATGAAACCATACCAACAAGGTTTTGTAGATATTAATGTTCCCAGAATATTTCGATATCTAACAATTTTGTTGATAGTAAAGATCTAAAGATAATTGTTAAAGTGTCAATAATTGTAAACTCGGTGCTCTAGGTGCATGCATGGGGTCCCAGCGCACACATTTTTTTTGCAGAGATCGCGAAGCTTAGTTGACTAAACTGATGACCTAAAAGCTGGTGGCTTCTTTGCACAACGTATCAGCATTGCGATACAACGAGGAAATGCCGCCAGCATCTTTGGTAATGCCTTAAGCGCCTATTTACTTTTTTTATTTAATTTTTTACTGTTATTGTAAATAAAATATGTTGTTTTTTTTATTGTTAACTAAATTCCATTTTTATTTATATTTCCAACTACTAAAAACCTTTAATTAACTACTACAAAATATAAAACTGCAAACTGCAAAACACAATAAAGCAATGTTTTTAATTTATACACACCATCACAGCAATCGCAGCATCATGTAAACCTACCCTAACTCAAACAAGTGGTGCTTTCCGAAATTTTGGAAACACTATCGAAAGGGCGATATCATATGTCCGTCCCCCGCGCACGATACACGCTCTCTCTCGCACCCTAATGATTAAGATTAATCGTACTGCGATATTTCACCAGTATGACGTCATAATCCATAAATTTTGTTTTTAAGAAATTCGCTTTGCAAAAACTTGGGTTTTTATTTTTTATGTTTATGAGGCGAAGTTCTTTAAAAGTTTTATATTAAAATACAGTTTAATTAAATTGAGGTCGGTCATGAATTACCTGCTTTCAAAGTATACTTAATTTTAAAATATAAAAAGCGTATTTTGTTCTCTGAGAGAAAGATCTTGTCGGTTTTTTTATATTAATATTATGGTACGCAGTTTTTTTTACTTCTGGGTTCCTAGCCAAGATGCCAATTGTTGACTGAAAAGTTCAATAGTGTGTGGAAATAGTGACGTGACTTTTAGCAGCATCTGTCATTTCGATACATTTGGACTTTTCGTTTGGCGTTAGTCGATTTGCATTTACCATACAGGGTGTTTTTTCAACCCTTAGCAATATCACGAGGATCAGGTAAATCAAACCGAATATCTCTTAAGTATGTTACAAATTCAAAATCGCCAAAAAAATAATAATTTCAAGTAAACCAAATAACATTCGTTCTGAAAAATGTTCTGAAAAATTGTGTGAATATTAATCAGAATCTATAGACTATAGCTTAACATTCCAGACGCGATTTATTTATTTAGTATAAATTTTATTTTGACACTTGGTGACATTTTACACCTCCAAATCTTATTAGTATTAGTACTCTGACATTGGGGACCTTTTACATCTCCAGATTTAATGTATTTTTAACCATAAAGACATCTCTATTGTATTGTAGTAATTATTTATTTTAAGATTATTACGAGTATAATGTATTGTTTACCCAGATATTGGCTGTTGGATTTATAAATGTTGTTATGTATTTTTCATGTCAATATATGATGTTAATATAAATGTTGTATTGACTCGTAGAAGAGCCCTTGCTGCCTACTTACAGAATATTTTTTGAATTTTTGAATTTTATGTTGGTATTAATTATAGACTAAGTAATTACTCTATGACTTACCTAACCATCTCGTAGATATTATCCCACCAAAAACATTTTCATGTAAAATATTGCCAAGACGATACCATATCTCTCGCACTGTCTAAAAGTTATCAGATCTCATGTAGAGCCAAGCTTCTAACTCTAGCCCTAACTTCACAAACTACAATCCACCTTAGTCAAAATATGTGGCTTGGCCGTTTCCCTGGCGTCACATGGTTATATTATAGTTCTTGTGGTAACGAAACGGCCAAGCAACATATTTTGACTAAAGTGTAGAGTTTGTGGAGTCAGGTCTTGTAGAGTCATTTTTGATGATCATCAGTGAGTAACGAAATGTTTTTTGGTAGATATCAATCAAATTTAATGTATAAGATAATAAGAGCTATGCGATTGCCACTATATAATATATGTTTAATATGTCCAGTAGTAACATATATCATATACCGAGAATGTTTATCTGATTAAAAAAACGACAAAAAAGGTAAATAGTAGGTAGTGTAGGTAGTGCCATTGCGCACCGCTTGGCACGTCTCGGTGGGGGCACTACCGTGCCCCCAGATTCATAGGTAGGAATTTGTTTTCCATCTAGTACATAAGATTTCTTCGTCACCTACTAATGAGTTGTGAGCCTAAATGAATCACTTGCTACCACTTCAAGAATTAATTAAGAAAAATCATTGCTTTACAAATTAATTACTGTAATTTTATTATATGTCAAGGTTTCAGTTCCTAAGAAATAAAACAGACAATACAAGGAATAAGGTTTATATTTATCTTAACGAAGAAAATGTTAGTAAAGTCGACTGCATTAAGCGGCTATTACACAGGCGCCGCATCCGGGTTAAGTGTCCTAACCGCTTGAATATCAACTCCGGACGAACAAAAAATGTATCACGATGACAAAAATTACGAAAAGTCACGTGACTATTTCCATACAATATTCAAGTTTCAATACGCGTTTTCTATCAACGACTTTGTTGGCTAGGCCCCCTTTTCTTAAACCAAAAGTACAGCCGATAAAAGAGTTCAAAACTGTCTTTAATTGACAAAAAAAGTATTCCGCAATCCCCTTAGTATTTTCTTATTGTTGTAATGTAACGATTTGGACAATATTTCGGCGTGATTCTTTATTTCGTGACCCCTGATGTATTTTTTTACGAGCAGCCGACCGTGCAAGGTCGATCTCGGACCTTTGTGACCCTGAATCTGAGACCCATTTCATTTCATTTCATTTCATTTTGCAATGTCTTATTAGGTATATAGGTAGACAAAATTATATAAATCAAAATATATTCAATGGTAAATAATCAAATACATCAATATAATACAGTATAAAAGTACCTACGCTTAGAATTATTTTACATAATAAAATCATAATTTTTCATTTTATCTGTAAATTCATTAATTCTCTGGCTGTACTGCCTAAACATCATAACCTAAATATTAATAAACAATAACAAACAATCCAAATATTTGTCCGAAACCTAGACGCACCCACTCCATCCTCATTCAGTTTTCAAGAGCCCTGTTTTTATGGTAGTCGTTAACTTTGAAATATCGACCCCCCACCCGCAGTGGGGTGGGGGGGTCGGCAAATAAAATAAAAATAAAGGGCGATTACAGCCGACATTTTATAATGGACGCCGAAATGACATGCGGGCGCCGCCGCGGCGCGCAGGGGAGGCGTGGAGACGAAATGTCAGCTTGGCTTTTTGAAATTGGGTTAAAGTTTTGTGAACGGGAATTATGACGTGCATTTTTAGATTGCAATGAGTGACAAGGTATTTTAATAAATTATGTATAGATAGACAAACAATTTAAAATATGCAAAATTATAATATTATTTTTAAGCTCTTGAGTAGTTAACGGATCTTGCCTATGCGGATAATTACACAGAAGATCCCTATGTGTCGATATGGCCCCCGATCATAAGATAAGAACTCACTGCTTAAGTTGTTATTTTTAATGTGTTAAACAGAAAGAAAACATTCATTTAACGCTTCAACATAGTGCAGTCGCCATCAGATAACCCGGAGCGTCCGAGGTGCTCAAAAATGTCTGAACACGCCTGAAACGCCTTGACAATAGAGGCGTGTTCAGATATTTATGAGCAGCCAAGGTGCTGCTTCAATATAATTTATGTATCTGACGCCTGTACATCAGGAAAAAGAAGGCATGCAAACATAAAATAAACATTGAACGCTTAAGAAGGATACCGACTCAGCATAGTGCCGCGGCAATCTGTGGCGCTGGTTTCCAGTGGGGACCTTACTTATTATCAAATACAAAATTCAAAAATTTATTCTGCAACTAGGCCTCAAGGGCTCTTTTACAAGTCAATACAACATTTATAGTAACATCATATAGTGACATGAAAAAATACATAACAACATTTATAAATACAACAGCCATACGACTACATAAATAAATATTAATAGTTGCTAATAAATAACGAACCTCATTTTAGATAGGTATTATATTATACTTAACAAGTTAATTAGATTAGTTTTTACTATCCAAATTTATCAGAAAATAAAGACATATTTGAAGAACTCTATTAGATATAAAAAAGTGTCGCTAATATCCACATAACTCAAATTAGCCTAGTTTCGGCCATTTTGAAATGCTGGACATTTATTATACAGTAAAGCCGACTCCGCCTGTGCCGTGCCCGAACTCGTTTGAAACTCTGTAAATTAAATCGCACTAGCTATTAACTAAAACGATTTCATTCAATTTGAATTCAAATGTAAAATTTAGTAAGTAATCACAGTCCTACGAGAGAGGGATTTAGCAAACAAAATATGTACACAATTAAAATGAGACCAAGATTTTAAAGTTATTTTTTATTGAATTAATTGAATAAAAATAAAACTGGTTGTTTTAAGTATAATGAACATGTTAATTTTGTTCAAAACGTAAAGAACATGTTAATTTTGTTTATTTATGCATCTTTATGTTACTGTAAGCCTTTAAGGCATAGGGAATATATTTCCCACCTGATTATAAACATTATTTCAAAGTGATAGGGTTCAATTTTGCATAATTCTTGACACTCTTAAAGGGTTAAATATGCTGTCATTTGTAGATAAATACTTATATTTACCGTGTATTAAGCTCTAAAAATAAATAAAATTGCCGTCCCGCGTGACGAGAAAAACATTTGCTAAAAACGAATACCCCACCCAAATATTTGCACCATCAATACGACTCCGCCCCGCCCCTGTCCGTTTATTTATTTTCAATCGCGGCGACCGCACCCCTCCAGGTGGACTTTATATTTAATTGACAACATTGACAGTGTCCATTTTTGTTTGATTGACTCAATATCCATGTGTTTTCATTTCTCAAAGTCTAAACAAGATTTATAATTCCCAATTTTTTAAAATCTATTTTGTATGCTGTTGGACTGTCATATTCGCTAGACCCCCTGGGTGCGTAGACAACTTGCCAATTGTTATGACTACGCTACGCTACGGAGCACGTTGGATATGCATCCTGATCGTTTCCTATCGTATCGAATACGACTGTATGAAGTATATATAATCGTAAATAAAAATAGCCTTCGTGGTTTGCTATCAAGGCGTCACTTTCATTTGCCATATTAAGGACAAAGACGCAAAACGTATTTGAAAAAATTATGCTGGCATGAAATATGAATAAACTTGAATAAAAACAACAAGGGTGTCTTTTCAGGTGAGAAATGCGAATTAACCAGTGTAATGGGGTCCACGTTTACGGGTGGTTGCTATTACTCTGGAGCTCAAGTTATGTTGGTAGTTTGGAAGATACGAAACAACGATTTGCATTTTTTTTAATTTAAATACTTTTGCCAGATCTAACATTTTTGAAGTAATTGATTAGTAAAGTGCATTTTTAAGTTGAAAAATTGTTATAGTAATATTTACAGTTGTTGCAGAAGTTTGGTTTGCTACAGAGGTCATACATATATAAATAAAATAGTATAGTGCGTAAAAAACCGAAATAATACATGAATATGTAAAATAAATTGTGTTCATGTAAATAAATTGCTTACGTTGTATGAATGACAGAATGACACGTATTATACCTCTCGCGTCCAATGATGGTCTTTATGACAGTTGATTTTAATATGGAGTAGCTATCACATAACATTTTTGTAGACATTTTTTGGAAGTTTAGCACTGAGAAATGGATCTTTTAAGTTTGGTAATTAAAATACGCTAAAAAAGAAATATCTTCAATTTATGTAATTTTATTTATTTATTTATTTCAATCAATCAACCCTAACAGCTAAACCTGACGTGCTAATGTGCGTTATATTATGTTAGTGTCAAACATGCATTAATCACTTTTAAATAGAAAAAAAAAACAATAATTAAAAAGACGAATGAAGCCATTAATTGCAATAAATAAAACAAAATAAAATTGAAATGAATTAATAAATTATACGTACGATAATGAATTACTTTTTAAATTAAGACAAAAGAGGACGACTGCCCTGAAACCGCCTTTCCATACAAACGTAGTCCCCATTTTCCTCTCTAGATAATAACATTATTGGATTTTTTTTACACAATTTGTTTTAATCATACACCGATTGATTTTTCCGATTTTTTTCAATATTATAAGAATTAGGAGCATTTAAAAATTTGTTTGAAACCTGGGGGCCTACCGCAAAAACCGAAATTCGCAATTTGCGGGGATCTTTCTCTTTTACTCTCACTAACACGTAATTAGAGTGACAGAGAAAAATGCCCGCAATTGACGAATTTCGATTTTCCCGGTAGCCGCCCTGTATTTTGCTCCTAACTACTACAATAATTAAAAAAAAAACGAAAACATCAAACCGTCGGGTATAGGTCATAGCTATGATCAAAATACATAAAATCCTGTAAAAGTATTTTCCATAATGTCAATATCCAGGGAGCCAAATGAGGACGACATTTGTATGGAAATTCGACTGTCCTCTTTCCTCTCAAGCCAAATCAAGAGAACTTGAAACAACACATATTCGACGCGAGAGCTATAATAATGTAAATGTACAAAAAATGTATGAAAAATTTATTTAATTTTCATTTTAGGATAATAAGAGCTCGTGAACCTGACTAGAAATAAAGAGCATACGATATAAACAAATATAGTTTAGTGTAAGGCCTGAGTGGACGCTCGAAGCGGAGCGGTCGGCGGGGCGTGCAGCGTGGCGTCGGGCTCACAAGTGACTTGAGCAGCGTGCACTAAGGCCGCTCCTATACGGTGGTATTTGTTTAACATGCACGCCGCACGCCCCGCCCGCTGCACGCCCAACTCGAGCGTCCACGCAGGCCTTAGAAATGTAATTCGTAATGTCCTTAAATGTTTTCATTATGAATATAACCTTCGATGGCCTCATTCATAGCGTAGTACCTAGTGACCCTGTACCGAAGCAGAAGGTCCCTGGTAAGGGTATTTATTTGTGTGTTATTACCAGATATTTCCTGAGTTATATATTTTATGTATTTAAGTATTTATCTATATATTATATACATCTTCGTTAATTACCCGCAACACAAGCCTTATTGAGCTTATTGTGGGGCTAGGTCGATTTGTATAAGATTTATCATCATCTTCGCGTTGTCCCGACATTTTGCCACGGCTCATGGGAGCCTGGGGTCCGCTTGGCAACTAACCCCAAGAATTGGCGTAAACACTACTTTTTACGAAAGCGACTGCCATCTGACCGTCCAACCCAGAGGGTAAAATATCAGGTAGGGCTTATCGGGATTAGTCTGATTTCTTCACAATGTTTTCCTTCACCGTAAATCGACTTACCGGTCTTTACCAATATCAAATGATATTTCGTACATAAGTTTGGGGTTCGAACCCGCGACCTCTGGATTGCAAGTCGCACGCTCTTACTAGGCCACCAGGGCTTTTTGTCGATTTGTGTAAGATATTTAATAATATTTATTTATTTACAGCCCGACTCCTCCCCTCCCGTGTTCCTGTGTGTTTACCATCGGTATCGGAACCACCGGGCCCAGGTGTCGGATTTACATTTTATAATTTCTAATTGACACTGACCGTCCAAAATAATTGAGTTCAAATCCATTTTTAAATTGAATAATTTTTAACCACACGTCGGTGGCAAACAAGCATACGGTCCGCCTGATGGTAAGCAGTCACCGTAGCCTATGGACGCCTGCAACCCTATCTCTCGGCGCCACTTTTTTTATAATTAATAAATTTAACACATCATATCAGTGAAAGAATAAGGATCAAAGTCAAATGGCGTTCTAAAAGTTTTAATCATGTGTCGAAAGATGGCAGTAAATTTACTGTTGCTACAAAGTTTTCTTTGACAATCCACCTCTATTTCAAATTCTTTTTTACAGACGGTTTCTTAACATAAGTATCCGCTTTTCTATAGGTACAACTAATATGGCTACCTGGTTACTTAAGTTGGGGTACCGACCGTACACTGATATCGGAATGACATCTAAATATCGTGCATTTCGCTCGTACTTTTATTGACGCGGGCGAGAAATACGATAACGAAATAACATTCAAATATCATTCTAATGTCAGTGTACGTTCGAATTGGCGTGTAACTCATATCGTTGTGGTTTTCGGGGCATAGGATAACACCAATCGATGGAAACTATATTTTTAATTTGGCTTATCGCCCGACATTATCTTTAAAGCGACGTAGATAAAATGAAAAATGTTTCGACGCAAAATCAATACGCGGCGGGCGGACTTATGTTACATAGGTATATGTATGTTGTGTACGTGTGAGATCTGCGAGCTGAAAAACTGTAATCTTTATTACTCATGTTTTCCTGGTTATAAGGTTAATATGAGGATTGTGTTTTTATAACTTACACACACACACCACAAACACACCACACACACAATTGCTGTCTACAACGGTTAATAATATAAATTCGTGTAATAATTTTACTCTACCTAAATTGTGATTGTTCCTATTTAGTTTAAGCCTGTTATTATTATCAAAAATGTTTTAGTATTAGTAACCTATTAGAAAACCAAAATAAATTAAATTAGTATTGTTTTCAATCCGACTCCACAACACAGGCGTAGCCTAGTGTGGCAGTCATAGGTTAAGGAAATCTTGTAAAATTTTTGGTAAATAATTTTTTTTTTTAATTTATTTATTATTTATAATAATTTTTGTTTGAAAACGGGTAATACAATTCAAATATCGCATAGTTAAGATCATTGGTAAAATGGTGGTGGTATCTACAAGGTCTATAGCAGTCTTCGGTTCAGGGTCAAGGTCAGAGTTTCAAATGTTCTTAGATATTTCTAATAATAATAATAATTGAGCCTAAATACGTCCCACAGCTGGGCACAGGCCTCCTCTCATGCGCGAGAGGGCTCGGGCTATAGTCCCCACGCTAGCCCAATGCGGATTGGGGACTTCACATACACCTTTGAATTTCCTCGCAGATGTATGCAGGTTTCCTCACGATGTTTTCCTTCACCGAAAAGCTAGTGGTAAATATCAAATGATATTTCGTACATAAGTTCCGAAAATACTCATTGGTACGAGCCGGGGTTTGAACCCGCGACCTCCGGATTGAAAGTCGGACGTCATATCCACTCGGCCACCACCGCTTTTTATTATTAGATATTTCTTCGAATAAACAGCCTCTTAACCCATCGTTTTTTTTAGCATTAAATTAGAAAAAAGGTAAACAATCTTGACGTATCTTTATATTGAAAATTATTGAAAACCGCTTTAAATAAATTAGTTTATGTTACTTGTGAAAGCAGAAAAAAAAACGTATATGATTTATAATTATAACATATTTTACAGTACATATTATGCTACTTTACCGAAATGCGAAAATTACCATATTACGTTACTGTGTCGAACATTTAAATGCCCATATGTACTGTAAAACGTTGTACGATACACGTGCGAATAGGTAATTCGCAACTCGTGTCGATTTAAAACACTCCCTTCGGTCGTGTTTTAATTTATCGCCACTCGTTTCGAATTTTCTATTTTTTGCACTTGTATCGTAATGTACCATTTCTGTGACTTATTTTTCAAAATTTTTAATAAAAATACACGTCAAGATCGCTTACCTTCTTCTAATGCAAAAAAACGAACTAGGTATAGTCGGTAATGATCCAGCAAACGAAAGAAGCAGGAGGACCCGGGTTCGAAATTCGAATCCCGGTAAGGGCCATTATTATATCTGCGTGGTTATCACTTTTGGCATGAATTGCAGTATTGTATATATGTATATTGTAAATGTAAGTAGTATGTATATGTTTTGCCTTATTGTTGTGGATTTCAATTTTAAAGGTATTTTATTTACTGCTATTTAATTTTAATTTAGTTTTATTGCACCTCCTAATTAGTTAAGTGAGTTTCGTTTCTCCACCACCTAAAGGTTGTCTGGAAGAGATCGCTCTTTAATGATAAGGCCGCTTGTTGTATACATCTGTCTTTATGTATTATGTGTTTCCTTGTATATGTATTTTGAGGTTGTTCAATAAAGAGGATTTGTATTGTATTGTAATGTACCCATATCACCATATACTTTGAAAAAACCTCGTATCTTGCTCTAGTAACCAAAGAAATTAGTAACCAAAAGAAAAACATGACAAATTTGCAGAATAACTTGACATGATATAGGAGGCAAATGAGCAGACGGATCCCCCGATGGTAAGCGATTACCGTCACCCATGGACACCTGCAGAGGAAGAGGGGCTGCATGTAAGTTGCTGGCCTTTAACATAGGAGTACGCTCTTTTCTTGAAGGTCGTATCAGTCTGCAAATACCGCAGGCACAGTTTAGCTGTGCGAAGCAGACCGACAAGACGTTATTCGAAGTTGTGACGATATGTATGTTAACTGAGCGTAAATAAAATTAATGGATAGCGTGTGATGTCAGCGATCTTTGTGAAAGGTCTAGTTTTCCGCTATTCATTTCATTATGGATTGACAGACGACCTATCCATTGTGTCCTTGACATACTTTAACGGCCTCCTAGCATAGTCGTAGTGACCCCGCCTATGAAGCAGGAGGTCTCCTGTTCAAATCCTGATAAGGGCCTTTGTGTGTTCATCACAGATATTTGTGTGTTCCTTTATTAGTGTGTTCATCACAGATATTTGTGTGTTCCTTTATTAGTGTGTTCATCACAGATATTTGTGTGTTCCTTTATTAGTGTGTTCATCACAGATATTTGTGTGTTCCTTTATTTGTATGTTCATCACAGATATTTGTTGCTTAGGATTTGTTCTACCTATATAGTTTGACTTTAATTGTTGAGCAGGGTTTATTTTACATAGGACATTTCATACCGTTAGTATTGACAGCTAAATTGGCTGAACCCTAAATCAACTCTTTTCCGCTTCGCTGAATTACAACCAATACTACCTATTGGTTGAAATATTGGTCCTCTCATCTCTGCCTGAGTAGCAAGACAGCCTCACATGTACAATGTCTATGAGCCATCACAAATCTAAACCGTAAACCACACTCATAATCGGTTTATGGTTGTGGGTTTGGTGGGAGTTACGATACGATAGGCATACACTGATACACATGTTAAATTTGAGTTTCTTGCCGGTCCCATATTAGGATACCCTTCTACAATTTAGGAGGGATTTAAATATTCTTGGGTCCGAGGTTAGAGCCGGCGTAGCTTTATTTGACGTTCATAAGCGCATTGTAATATGTATACTTGATTCAGGGTTAAAAATGCCGATGAATAAATATATATTTTTTTAAGTCGATTAAAAAGTAGGTTTTATAATCCAGACAAAAACCATCAACATTATCATCACACGATCAAACATACACGTCACTCATATTTCGCCATCTTTTGAAAATAGAACACAATAAGATTTGAAAATCGTATCTCCAACGATCTCCGAGCACGCGAGTACCGACTCACACAAATATATACAAAATGCGTCTTATTGCGTTCGGATAAAGTTGAAAAATGTATATTTGTACGTCGTGACTGGTGATGTGACATTACCGACAATATTCCCTTCTCGGGAATTTAGGTTTCCTAGTTTTCGAGTACAAGTATAGAGAACCTGTAAATTACAGTACTGTAATACCTGTACCCACTCCATCAATCAACGCTATGATGAAGCTTCTCCGTATTTGTGAGAAATATCGGCATATTTCTCACAAAGACGCATGGACTCAGATACAACGTAAAGAAGAGTGAGTGGCTTATGTTTAAGGCTGGGTCCAAATTTTATCCTAACGTACCACACTTAAGACTATGCGGGACTTCTCTAAATAAAGTCGTCAAATTTAAGTATCTGGTTCACTGGGTTACGGAAGATTTGAGTGGTAACTTGGACATGGAACGTGAGCGTAGAGCTTTGTCAGTCAGATGCAACATGTTGGCGCGTAGGTTTGCACGGTGTACGAAACAAGTCAAGGCGACGCTGTTCACGACATACTGCCAATTTTGTTTTCACCTGCAGCCAAATGGGTCAACTACACGAGCTTACAACGCTCTACGCGTGCAATATAACAATGCTTACAGGGTTCTGATGGGGTTGCCTCGTTTCTGTAGCGCCTCGGGGATGTTTGCCGATGCCGGAATAGACGGAGTCCATGCCATCATGCAAAAGAGGTGTGCTTCAACCTTGAGCAGGATACGGGACAGCCCCAATAGAATCTTGAGCGTTGTTTCAGAAACGTGGGACAGCCTCCTAATGAGACACTGGCTTTGTCTGCATGCGCCAGTCCCTTGTGTAACGGACTAGGCTATTATATATGTATAACTATAAATTTCTGTTTGACCCAATGGTTGACTGGTAGGAATGCCTTAAGGTATTAAGTCCGCCATTTGTACAATTGTATATCGTGCAATAAAGTATAAATAAATAAAATAATATGTATAGTGTTTAACGATGAATTGATAATTTTAATATAATCTAATATAATTTTCAGTTTGGATAATCTAACATAGTGATTAGTATAATAAAGTTATCCTATGAGACAAGGATATAATAGAACGAGTCACTCACGCTCGACTTTTACTTCGCGTGAGTGACCCGCGTTTACAGGTATTTAAAATTATAAAGCGGAACATTCCCATGAACATTCCCAGTCCCATCACTACTCTTACGTACAAACAGAGCTATATTAATCTAATCACACTCGGGTTTCGGCAAGAATGTGTGAGTTCTCCGTCTTTAATAATAACCGGGGGGTGGCGCCCCCTACCCCACACTAGTGAAAAAATATATCCTAAGGAAAAACAATATTATAAATTGGAGGGAGAGTGTGTGTGTAGACGGGGACGTATTTTGCTCGCATGGCTTTTTATTTCATTTTACTTTATTTTATTTCGTACTATTTTCAGTTTTTCGTCGGTTCGGGGCCGCGTTTGGTCTTTTGTGGCTAGTGATGAGCTCGATTAGTTTTCGTTACGGTTTTTGATCTTTGATTAGTTGAATGTCTGGCGCTGGAATTCAAAATAGGTTTTGATTACCGTAAAATGTGCCGACTTTCCTCTTCACTGGGTAATTGTGTTCAAACAGTTTTTAGGGTTCCGTAGCCAAATGGCAAAAAACGGAACCCTTATAGATTCGTCATGTCCGTCTGTCTGTCCGATTATGTCACCGCCACTTTTTTCCAAAACTATAAGAGCTATACTGTTCAAACTTGGTAAGTAGATGTATTCTATGAACCGCATTAGGATTTTTACACAAACATAGAAAAAAAACAATAAATTTTGGGGGTTCCCCATACTTAGAACTGAAACTCGAAAAATCTTTTTTCATCAAACCCATACGTGTGGGGTATCTATGGATAGGTCTTTAAAAATGATATTGAGGTTTCTAATATCATTTTTTTCTAAACTGAATAGTTTGCGCGAGAGACACTTCCAAAGTGGTAAAATGTTTCCCCCCCCCGCAACCTCTAAAATAACAGAATGAAAAATCTAAAAAAAATATATGATATACATTGCCATGCAAACTTCCACCGAAAATTGGTTTGAACGAGATCTAGTAAGTAGTTTTTTTTTAATATGTCATAAAATTAAAAAAAAAATTGTTTTCATCAAACCTATACGTGCCTATCTATGGATAGGTCTTCAAAAATGATATTTAGGTTTCTAATATCATTTTTTTCTAAACTGAATAGTTTGCGCGAGAGATACTTCCAAAGTGAAAAAAATTGTGTCCCCCCCCTCTAACTTCTAAAATAACAGAATGAAAAATCTAAAAAAAATATATGATATACATTACCATGCAAACTTCCACCGAAAATTGGTTTGAACGAGATCTAGTAAGTAGTTTTTTTAATACGTCATAAATGGTACGGAACCCTTCATGGGCGAGTCCGACTCGCACTTGGCCGCTTTTTATATATGAAAACTATATAAAATCCTTACTTAAGTGTTCTAGATCGTGTCATCCACGACGACGCTAGCCTTGACTTGTATTGACATGTTATTAAGGGTTAGATTTGATCAGTCTGCGCGTCATCGTGGATGACAGTATTTAGTGATGTTTAATTTTAAATTGGCATTCGTATCAATATACTACCATAATAATAATTTTAAATTAAATTTAGAGACTTAGTGCAAATTTTGAAGCAAAGTATAAAGGCAAATTTAACGGTACGTGTAAATAATTACAATCGAGTAATCAGAAGGAAAATAAGACTCAAGCTACTAGTCAGACCAAGCTAAGATGGCAGTGATTTTGGTAGCCCAGCCTGTACAAGTATTAAGTAAACGTCATAATTTTATAGAATATGTATAATAATTCAGCCTATATACATCCCACTGCTGGGCCCAGGCCTCGTCTCATGTTCGAGAGGGCTTGTACTATAGTCCCCACGCTGGCTCAATGCGGGTTGGGGACGTCACATACACCTTTGAATTTTTCGCGGATGTACGCAGGTTTCCTCACGATTTTTTCCTTCACCGAATAGCTAGTGGTATGTTCCGAATAACTCATTAATACGAGTCAGGATTTCAACCCGCGACCTCCGGATTGAAAGTCGGTCGTCATATCCACTAGGTAGCCCTACTTAATATATATAAAATTTAAAATCGCTTAAAGATTACGAGTAATACTTAATAACCTTAAATCTTATTAAGTACAAATAAGTTTTCGCAAAGCCCGCTTAACCCCTTTTTAACCGCTTTTTAGTTATTGTCAACTGTGTGAGGTGTGCAATAATAGTTATTTTCGATACAAGTGCGGAAAATAGGAAATTCGTAACTAGTGGCGATAAATTAAAACACGACCGAAGGGAGTAGGAGAGAACAACATTTTACAGTACATATGACCCTTTAAATTTTCATTATAGTTACATAATATGCTAATTTACGCACTAGTGCGGAAAAGTAGCACCATATGTACTGTAAAGAGTATTGTATTGTATTTTTTTTATAAATGGGGTTTTATCTAAGTGAGGTGCGAGCAAGCATACTTGTTTCTCTGTGCTAATACACATTTGAACGGATATCATCCGTCTGGTTACCGCGGTAACTGACGCCTACCAGTACGTCCGTAAATGTCTTAGCACAAAGGATGAGTGACGGGGGAGGCCGAACAAACTCAACTATTTGCGAAAAACAAGACGTCTAGGCACGGGTAGACAAATAAGTGCCGCCAATTTACAATACAAATTCTCTCTTCATCACATTTGCTCGAAAATACCTTATTTTATGCAGGTGAACTGAAGAACTAGGACGAGTTATGGTTTGTGAAAAAAAAACTATAACTCCCTAGGGATTTTAAAAGTAAAAGTCAATTACAATACAAACTAAGTATTGAGTTTTACTTTTAAAATACCGATGTTTGTAATTTAATATATTTGTTTATGTATCAAAATATTTAATTGATTAATTTAATAGCCGTTTAAAATATTTTTAAAAAATTTTCAATAATGGCTGAATGCCGAATAGGTCTGTACCTTAGATGCCTAACCTGTCAAAAATGACGGACGAATTTTTGATATGTCATCGTATTACTTCGCGTAAAATTTAATTTTTTCTTCGCAAGTGTAATGAAAAACATTGTGTGTTCCGGGGCTAAGGATATTGCAAATTCGGGTCTTTAATTCTGCCCTCGCTCCCAAAATTTATCTTAACCCCCTCGTTGCACAATGTACTATTATTGCACACCTCAATAAAAAATCAATACAGAAAGAAAACAGCAACAGAAGTAGAGGTAAACAACAGGCGGTCTTATCGATATAAAAAGCTTTAATACAAATAATGTTGCTTCCAAGATTTGGCCCACACTAACAAACCAACCATGGACCTAGAATACTAAGGACGTAGTTTCGATAAACAGAACTAGGACTCCATCATCCACCAATTTCCTAGTATTTACGCGTGACACACAAACATTGACAGTTATCTCTATGGCTTCATCCACCAATCTGCCGTCAGTCAAATTGAGACGTCAGTGCATTAATTGTTCGAAGAAAAATATTAAATACTGCATGCGTGGTCAAATGTTGCAAAAATTATACCGATTGAAAAAAAGAGACATGATAAATTTTCATACATAAGTTAGTTAAGTTAGTTAGTGTTTAATTATCACGTTATCTTTCGTAAAATACGATATTAATCCATGAAGTTGTACCTAAAGTGGAGGGTGCTACCATTTTTTTTGCCATACTATATTGAATCTTATCACCGAGCTAGAAAGGTGTTCGTACCAAACTAGAGAAAATGGACTCAATACGTCTAGATATACATTCGTGACACGCACACATTGAAACCGTCCGCCATTGCAGTGTCACAGCTGATCGTCAGTGGCGCGGCCTCTGTCAAATTGTTCCTCTATGGAACCAACTAACATACTAACAGGGCAAGTTAAATACAAACTCGTAAAAAGGTGTCGAAGGTGATAAATAAACAATAAATACTATGAGACAATCTTACACAAATCATATAGATAAATACTTAAATACATAGAAAACATTACTCTGAAACAAATATTAACGATAAACAGACAAATAAATATCCTTACCAAGATTTGAACCAGGGACCTTCTGCTTCGTAGGTATATATATCTCATAAAAATGTAAGTACCATCGCCCATCGCCCACACTGTTAACTGTCCATCTGTGGACCTTATTCCAAAAGGCGTAAGGTCCACTGATGGACAGTTAACATTGTTGCTGTTTTTATGTAAAACGTCTTGTAAAATTTTGGATACATGTCTTAAACCTTCTTATTATACTCTCGAGTCGAATGATGGTCCGTCTGACAGTTAATTTTTTTATGGAGTAGCTATCCCGTAACATTTTTGTAGGCATTTTTGAAAGTTTAGCACATTCATAATTTATTTAGAAATGTAACATTTAATAAGATAACTTCCGTGAGACACAGACATATTAAATATGTTAAAACGGGTCACTCACGCATTTTTAATTCGAAAACGCTCGACACGGAGTGAAACATGTTAAGCGTTTTCGACTTAAAAAACGTGAGTGACCCATTTTAACATAGTTAATATGTAACATTTTAATAATAAACATTCGGTAAAACATAATTCTTCAATTATTTCTTAAAGAAACTATCAAAGGGACCATCATTCGATACGAGAAGTTAAAGATAACAAAAAACAGTGACACTCCGGCGGGAGTGCCGACAGAAGTGAAAACTTGAATCCCATCTCAAAAAATGCCAACACGCATGAATCTCTATGTACATACACAATATATGCACATACTTATATACAGAGGTGTCGGTTACGGTAACGGTAACATTGTCGCGAGTTCAATGGTTTGTTCCCATCTCAAAAAATGCCCAACGGGCCTAAAGAAGTTTTTTACCCCAAAAGTAATTTAGAAAACATACTTTAGTGCACCAATAACATTACGAGTAAGTACATTTTACATGTAAAAAATAAGACAAACAATTATAAGTAATATATGCATAGATTATTTGCAGCCTATTTATAATAAGCTTTTTTGGAATTAACTTATAATTCTTATTTACTATTTTATTTTGTGTGTATACATCGCAAATTGTTAACTACTTTCCATCTATTGGCTAACGTCCGATTGTGTAAAGTAAGGAGGCTCTACCTAATCATCTTATAAGAATCGTCACTATTTAAGTCGCTCACGCAATATCTAGTTGTCAGTATACATTCGGGTCACTCACTGTATTCAAAATAAAAAAAATATTCTGCAAGTAGGCCTCAAGGGCTCTTTTACAAGTCAGTACAACATTATAGTAACATCATATAGTGACATGAAAAATACATAAAAATATTTATAAATACAACAGCCAATACCTGAGTAAACATTACATTATAATAATCATAAAATAAATAATTACTACAATACAATAGAGATGTATAATAGTCTCTATGGTTAAAAATACATTAAATCAGGAGATGTAAAAGGTCCCCAATGTCCGAGTACTAATACTAATAAGGTTTGGAGGTGTAAAGGCTCTCCAAGTGTCAAAATAAAATTGACAGTGTAGGACAAACGTTAGCGGTTTTTAAACCAGTGTTTTTTGAAGGTTTATGATATGTGTGTAGAAAAATTATTTTCATATACCTACCATTTATAAGCTACATTATAATGTCTACGATGCCAACAAATATGGGCCGCTCGAAATCGAATCAGTACTTTTATTGATATTTGCATCCCTCCCCAAGACTCAGGCAAACATTAAAGTAATATAATATATAAACGTTCGCTATATCAACATATGAAGACGGAAATTTGGCCTAGATTAAGGTTTGTATGTTTTGATGTTTCGTGAGAAGCCTCGAGTTTTTATTTATATGTCCAAAGACTCTTAAGGAGTTGACAATAGCTAAGTGGGCAATTTTATTTAAACTTGAACACTAGACTTTTATTTTTATTTAAATAAACAATAAATAAATAAGAAAAAAAGTGTCCTTGGGTTTTTGATGACCAGTTCGGCCTAGTCGGTAGTGACTCTGCCTATGAAGCAGATGGTCCCGGGTTCGAATTTCGGAAAGGGCATTTATTTGTATGATGAACACAGATAAATGTTCCTGAGTCATGGGTGGTATAAATACTTAAATACATAGAAAACACCTATGACTCAGGAACAAATATCCATGCTCAACACACGAATAAATGCCCTTACCAGGATTTGAACTCGGGACCATCAGCTTCGTAGGCAGGGTCACTACCCACTAGACAAAACCGGTCGTCGACGATCTCATCTTCATTATCTTTATAAAAGAATCTCTACATATCTAATGTGTATTTACAATTAAATTATTTACTTTTTGTTAGTGGCGTGCCTATAATATGACTTCATTTTCATTTATTTTTCTTTACTTAACTTGAGAACCTATTTTGCCGTTAAACATGCTGCTAGCTCCCGGCCTATTCCTAAAAAGTACAAGATAGTGGATGTTATTGTCACAGAGCCAAAGGGCAGACCATTCGTCTTGCTCACTCTCTTGATGGTAGAAAGAGATGGATATTTTTAAAAAGAGCCGCAGATGCTCACGAAATGAATGGAGTGAAAATGAACCGGACGTTTTCGGACATTTCTTTATTTTGTTTTTAGATTAATTTCTTTAAATTAAATAAATGTGCCGTTCTGAACCAAAAGGGTACTTATTGTCTGTGGTTAATAAGGCGTTATTTTCATATAGCTTCAACATGACATCAACTTCATCGACAACGGCCAATGTGGTACCTTTTAGTTGAAAACGTCACAAATCAAGAGTTAGGCCCGATGCAGACGGGCTGCAACCCGACTGCAATTTGTATGGGAACAGCACGCCAACTGCAACGTCGGCGTGCAGTTCCCATACAAGTTGCAGTCCGGTTCCAGCCTGTACCGGCCCTTAGGGCACCATCATTAAACATATTTTTAATTTACTTGCACGTCGGTGACAAACAAGCATATGGCCCGCCTGATGGTAAGCAGTCACCGTAACCTATGGACGCCTGCAACACCAGAGATGTTACATGCTAAAACTACTTTCCTCCAAAATTGGAACATTTAAATTTTAATATGATTATACATATTGTTGTAAATGTGTTGATATTATATGCCGATTTAAAGTAGATCATATCTATCTTATAGTTATATATATATAGTAAGTTTTTGGCAAAAAAAAAAAACATTTTTGGTACGAGTACGGTCACGTCTGAAAATATCGATACGAAAAAAGTGCCAAAATATGTATACACGATTTTATTGCCCATATATTAAGGTAGTGTATACATATTTTTGGCACTTTTTTCATATCGATATTTTCAGACGTGACTGTACAAGCTTTTATCGCTGACTGTACTTTTCTTTCCACAGGCAACTAATACTCATCGAGACAACTCTTAAGTTGCGTTGTTTTATCACAGAGTTCCTGTGGCCACCTCCTGTCTCCATCATCAGATCAGCTCGATGGTACCATAATATTGCATCTTCACCCGACTTACATATGTATGAAAATTTTCAGGTTCATCGGAAACCGGGAAGTGGGTCAAATTTAACTTGCAAGATTTACCCTACAACACAAGCCTTCTTGAACTTAATGTGGGGCTTACTCAATTTGTATAATTATGTCCTATACTATTTATTTATTAACCGACTTCAAAAAAGAAGGAGGTTCTCAATTCGACTGATTTTTTTTTTTTTTTTTTTTGTATGTATGTTACTCGATATCTCCAAGAATCGTGATATCGTGAACCGATTTTCAATTTTTTTTTTAATCGAACGGGTATAACCCCGAGTTGGTCCCGTTGGCACCAAGTCGGGGTCTGATGATGGGATCTTGGAGAAATCGAGGGAACTCTTCAAATGTTATACGTACATGTATGGCGCTTTTGTAATATTTGAAGTCGGTTTTATTTTTTGTTAAAAAGTTTTATTAAATTAAATTAAATTAAATAAACATTTATTTCAGAATTAAATTTCCATATTATATTATATTATATTAGTAACTTATTACCTAATATACTAAACCTATATTAATAACTATTTTATTTTATAATGTAGAAGACTAGCTTGATTATTATGGGCATGTAGGCTACTCCAGTACTCCCAGAAAGCGCCATCTACCCTGTCCGCGACTGTGGCAAGGAGACTGTTGGCGCTGCCGCGCACGCGCCGCACCAGCGACGCCACCCGCTTGCGCATGATGGCGTGGAAGCCGTCGGTGCGCGCCTCCGCAAACATACCGCTAGCGCTGCAATAACGCGGCAGCCCCAACAGCATCCTAAAAGCATTATTATATTGCACGCGCAGGGCGCTGTAAGTTTTTTGAGTAAAGTTGATCCATAGGCTGCAGGTGTAAAATGACTGACAGTACGCCTTAAAAAGGGTGATTTTAACGTTGCTAGTACACCTTGCGAACCTACGAATCAACATATTACTTCTTACTGCCAGCGCCCTACGCTCCCTTTCTACATCTACATCATCTTTTAGCGATGCGGTTACCCAGTGTCCCAAGTACTTAAATTCTCTTACTACTTTAAGAGGAGTGCCATTCAGTCTCACTGGAGGTAACATTTGGTCGTCTAATTTTACAGTTCTTCCCCTGAAGACCAGCAACTCACTTTTAGAGACATTGTACTTGAGACCATGGGCTTCCGCATACCGCTCACAAACACTAACCAGCGTCCTCAGGGCGTCGATCGACGGGCTCAGCAACACCATGTCGTCTGCGTAACTGATGTTATTTACGAACGTCCCATCTATTGAACATCCGACCTTAGTGTTGCTGAGCTCCTCAATCAGGCGATTGACATATAGGCTGAAGAGTCTAGGCGACGTAAGCCCCCCCTGCCTGACCCCGCACTCCAGCCTATACTCATCGGATAGCGAACCTGCCCACTTTACGACATTAGTTTGGTGGCCGTACCAAAACCTGAACAGTTCCACCAATTCCCCGGGTAGAGACGTCTCATCGTACAGTTTTTGCCAAAGTTTGTTATAGGACACCAAATCGAAGGCTTTAGATAGATCAAGAAAACACGCAAAAACTGGTGTTTTCCTGTCTGTGTAGTATCGGACAGTGTGCTTAAGACAAAGGACTGCCGTCTCGGTGGACAAGCCCGACCGAAATCCAAATTGTGCGTCATGAAGCCCCATGTGCTTATCCAACTGTTTGTCCAGCACACTGTCCAACACCTTTGCTACAATCGTAGCCAACGAAATGGGCCTATAATTTTTTATGTCCGCGGTGTCTCCTGTACGGTTTTTTATAATTGGTACTACCACAGTTCTCATCATATCGCTCGGTATATAAGTATGGCTGACACAGAAGGTGAAGAACATGGCGAGTACTCTAGGTAAGTGTAGCCCTGCATGCTGCAGGTGCTCAATGCTAAGGGAGTCATGACCTGGCGACTTTCCTCGCGTCATGTTCCTCACCACCGATGCCACCTCCTTAGCGGTAATTCTCACCAGCGGTCCCGCCGGCACACACCTCGTTGGAGATGGTACCCGGCAGGGCCCCTTAGGAGACTCAACCTTGAAATATTTCTGAAATAAATCAGCTATCTCATTAGGCTCGCTAACACCCTCTACACTCACATCATCTTATTATATGTAATCAGATTGTTGACTTAGATAACTGATCTACTACGCTTAAGACACGTAACAGCCGTAGAATAACATTTTAAGAGGAAAAGGGACGTGATCGCTTCTCCATACAAACGTAGCCCCTATTTTCCTCTCTGGATCTCTACGGCTGTCATGCGTGGGGAGAGTTAACTACGTTACATATTGTAAATAATATTAACGCTTTGAAATTTTTAAAAGTTACATTTTTAACACATTCACCGCTGAGCTACGGTCGTAGCGCTACTATAGCCGATTACATGGGTTCCCCGGTATGTAGCGAAATGCTTCGTAGAGGCAAAACGACAACGTGTCGTGACTAGCGAATGGATTAAAAATAAACGTTTAAGTTAATGATATAGAGAGAATCTCAACATCCCTATTCTTATTTAAATAAATCGAGCTCAGTTACGATATACTTAAATAAAAAAAATAAATGAATATTTGGGAAAACCTTATACAGATCGACCTAGCCCCAAACTAAGCAAAACATGTACTATGGATACTAGGTAACGATATACGTACGTATATGAATAAATACATACATATATACATAGAAAACATTCATGACTCACGAACAAATGATCCGTGCTCATTACACAAATAAATGCCCTTATCGGAATTCGAACCCGGGACACTAGGCCAGACCGGTCTTCACGGTATATGACTTAAATACAAGAAACATACACAACTAATAACAAAACAACTGAAATCTAAAAATACGAACATGCACATTGAATACGTTTTTGGTAAAAATTTCATTTTTGGTACAAGCTTTTATCGCTGACTGTATTTTTTTTCCACAGGCAACTAATACCCATCGAGACAATTCTAAAAACCCCAAACACAATTAGGTTGCGTTGTTTTATCACAGAGTTCCTATGGCTACCTCCTGTCTCCCTCATCAGATCTGCTAGATTGTACCATAATATTGCATTGTCACCCGACTTACATATGTATGCAAATTTTCAGCTTCATCGGAAACCCGGAAGTGGGTCAAATTTAACTTGCTAGATTTGTCCCGTACATACTAACAGGCCAAGTAAAATAAAAGCTTGTAAAGTATAAACCCATCCTAATTGAGGTACAGTAGACACACATATATATTCATTATTATATTAACAACTTATAGTATAAGAACACTTATAAGATCCATTAACAATGCCAACTACCATGATTAATATCTCAAACTACAAGGTATTCCTAATCTAGTTACCATTATTACGTTCTTTTGAAGTGTCCGACCCCGGGGATATCATTTCCTAGACAGAGACAGCGGCGGCTATCTCGCTCGCCGACCTTTTAGTTTTCGGCCAACGTTTCTTATTTAGTTTCTCGCAAATTATCTCCAATTCTTCATATTATTAAACATCCAAGGGTGGCGGCCCCCCCAGGGGTCTAATGACGGAGCGGTCAGCGCCCCCCTCCCCCCACACTTGTTTCTTGTAAAATTTTTCCCCGATCTTTATTTTCTTTCGGCCGTAGACGTATATAATTAGAGTGGACGCGTGTGTGTGCGTACTGTTACTTGTGGGAGTGTGTTGTGTGTGTGCGTGCGGGGCGGCGTAAGTCCGGTTATTAGTTTTCTTGCGAGTTTCCTTTGCTTTTGTTGGATTTCGATAATTTCGCGACAACGATCGATATGTGGTACGAATATGTGCGTTAAGAAATCCTTGTTTATTGTCTTTTTCGTAATGACGTCTGTTTTAGTTAGAGTGTTGTGTTCCTACCCCTACCCTACCCTACTCATAGTGTTGTGTTCCTGCCGGTGAGTAAGGTTGCCAGAGCTCAACGAGGGGGGCGGGTTTAGGGTCGGCAACGCGCATGTAACTCCTCTGGAGTTGCAGGCGTACATAGGCTACGGAGGCTGCTTACCATCAGGCGGGCCGTATTCTTGTTTGCCACCGACGTAGTATAAAAAAAAAAGTCAAAAGCAAATGAGGCTGTTATCCGGGACAAAGTAATCAGTCGCTGAAATAAAGTAAACAAAGCGTTGAAATCGTTTTTATATATCATTATTTTTCGGTTGTGATAGGAACTAGCTATATTTTTTGGGCAATGTGGGTTTTACATAACAAGTTAGCATTTCAATTAGGTAGTACTTTTGCAGATTTGTATTTTTGTGTCATGTCATTTATATTCGCATTTATACGGTAAAAGCTGCTAATTTTAAGGGAGCATTCTTGAGCTTAATTATTTATTTATTATTATTATGTCAAATGTCAACTCATGGTAACCTTACTCATTACAAATTCCTGCAACCGGACCCCATAAACCTGAGCCAAATGAATAGCCCCGGATGTACATATTCATGGACAGTAAAACCTCGGGAATAGGGATATGCGGTTATTCGAGGTTCGGTTTACAGGTGTTGCAGTGAGTGGGGGTGATTATGAGGCCGGGTTCTAGTTAAGGGTGCATATTTAAAACTGAATTTTGGTACGGACTAGGAATATTGATTACTGCGCCACTTCGTTTAATAACAATTCAGCCTTTACACCGTGTTTTTAGGGTTCCGTACCCAAAGGGTCAAACGAGACCCTATTACTGAGACTTCGCTGTCCGTCCTTCCGTCCGTCCGTCCGTCTGTCACCAGGCTGTATCTCATGAACCGTGATAGCTAGACAGTTGAAATTTTCACAGCTGATGTATTTCTATTGCCGCTATAACAATAAATACTAAAACAGAATAAAATAAATATATAAGGGGGGTTCCCATACAACAAACATAATTTTTTTGCCGTTTTTAGGGTTCCGTAGTCAACTAGGAACCCTTATAGTTTCGCTATGTCCGTCTGTCTGTTTGTCTGTCCGAGGCTTTGCTCCGTGGTCGTTTAGTGCTAGAAAGCTGAAATTTGGCATGGATATATAAATTTTTTTAGGGTACCTCCCCTACACGTAAAGTGGCGGTGAAATTTTTTTTTCGCTTCAACCCTAGAGTGTGGGGTATCGTTGGAAAGGTCTTTCAAAACTAATAGGGGTTTTCATTTTTTGATAAAGTGAATATATTCGGAGATAATCGCCCCGAAAGAAAAAAAAATGTGTCCCCCCCCCTAACTTGTGAACCATAGGTCCAAAAAATATGAAAGAAATCGTGGAAGTAGAGCTTAAGAAATACATTAAATGAAAACTATAGCGGACATGATCAGTTTAGCTGTTTTTGAGTTATCGCAAAAAGTTTCCCCTTCATAGTAAAAAGACTTACTTTAATTAGGTACTGATTATGCAAATTTGCCTATTTGTTTAACTCGCGTGAAAGGTACCGTGTCATCCCTTGGTTAACAATTTACTATACTTTAAGCTCCAGTTTAGCTTATTGTGACGGAAGAGTAACTACGGAAACCTACACTGAGCGTGGCCCGACATGCTCTTGGCCGAATTTTAATATTATTTCATGCATGATGTGAAATAATTTATTTTAAATATACTTACTCGAATACCTTATTGCGGGTATTTTACCAGTCTTTTTAATTGCATTGTATGAAATCCAAAATCAACAATAATTTTTCTTTCACTAGTCTGCCTTATTGAAGTCGGTTTTTTTTTCTTAAAAATTATATAATAATTAAAAAATCAAACTAGGCAATATAGCTATGACTAAAATACATACAATTTTGTAAAAACATTTCCATAATGTCAATATCCAGGGGGGGAAATGAGGACTACATTGTATGGAGAATCGATCGTCTACTTTCCTCTTAATGTTTTTGGTACTTTACCCGGTTTCATTTTTTAGGGTTCCGTAGTCAACTAGGAACCCTTATAGTTTCGCCATGTCCGTCTGTCTGTCTGTCTGTCTGTCTGTCCGAGGCTTTGCTCCGTGGTCGTTAGTGCTAGAAAGCTGAAATTTGGCATGGATATATAAATCAATAAAGCCGACAAAGTCGTACAATAAAATCTAAAAAAATATTTTTTTTTTAGGGTATTTCCCCTACACGTAAAGTGTTGGTGAAATTTTTTTTCGCTTCAACCTTTGAGTGTGGGGTATCGTTGAAAAGGTCTTTCAAAACTAATAGGGGTTTTCAAGAAACATTTTTTGATAAAGTGAATATATTCGGAGATAATCGCTCCGAAAGAAAAAAAAATTGTGTCCCCCCCTCTAACTTTTGAACCATAAGTCCAAAAAATATGAAAAAAATCGTGGAAGTAGAGCTTAAGAAAGACATTAAATTAAAACTATAGCGGACATGATCAGTTTAGCTGCTTTTGAGTTATCGCAAAAAGTTTTCCCTTCATAGTAAAAAGACTTACTTTAATTAGGTACTGATTATGCAAATTTGCCTATTTGTTTAACTCGGGTGAAAGGTACCGTTTCATCCCTTGGTTAACAATTTACTATACTTTAAGCTCCAGTTTAGCTTATTGTGACGGAAGAGTAACTACGGAACTCTACACTGAGCGTGGCCCGACATGCTCTTGGCCGGTTTTATTATAAGCTTTTATTTAACTTGTAATGTAACTGTGTATGTTTGTACGGGTCAAATCTTGCAAGATAAGGACCCAGTTCCCATCCAATGAAGCTGAAAATTTGCATAGTTTGTTTGTTTGTAAGTTTGTTTTGTTTGTAAATCGGGTGACAAAGCAATATTATGGTACCATCGAGCTGATCTGATGATGGGGACAGGAGGTAGCCATAGGAACTCTGTGATAAAACAGCACAACCTAGTTGGTTTGGAGTTTTTTAGAATTATCTGGATGAGTATTAGTTGCCTGTAGGAAGAAAAGTACAGCCAGCGATAAAAACTTGTACCAATAATGAAATTTTTGCCAAAAACTTAGTAATACCTTGACTGTACTCCGTCACAAAAATGAGATTCCCAGTGTCTTAGAAGTGGAAATCAAATTCCGTCACTGGACACAAAAGTTTCAAGTACGCACTTGAAAAAATGGCAGAAAATGACCCGTTTATGAATATAATTTCTATAATAAATTTTTCGTCAAAACTTATTATACTTATATCCACACAGAGGCCGAGATGCATTAACATAATATCAATATATTTTTCATCACACCTGCTCGAAAAAGATCTTATTTTATGCAGGTGTGCTGAAGGACAAAGGCCTATTTTATTCCCGTGGGAGTTATGGATTGTGAAAAAGAAAGCTTTAACTCCCTAGGGAGTTATAGATTTTTTTAAAAATTATGTCACTTATTCATACAAACCAAGTAGCATAAAAGAGTTTTACTTTTAAAATACTGACGTTTATAATTTAATATTATTGTGTATGTTTAAAATTATTTAATTTGATTAATTTAACAGCCGTTTAAAATATTTTACATAATTTTCAATCGTGGCTGAATGCCGAATAGGTCTGTGCCTTCGATGCCTCACCTGCCAAGAAATTACAAAATGGCGGACGAATCTTTGATATGTCACCGTATTTAAGAATTATTTCGCTTAAAATTGATTTTTTCTCCGCAAGTGTGATGAAAAATATTTTGTGTAACTCCGGGGGTAATAATATTGTAAACTCGGGTCTTTTGCGGCTGTCGGGAATTACCACCCTCGTATCCAAAATTTCACTAACCCCCCTCGTTGCACAATGTACTATTTTATTTAGCCCGTATAGTGTCCCACTGCTGGGCGAATTCCTCTCTCCGTGATCTCCACAGCTCCCTTTGTTGTGATATTTCTAGCCAGTTACTGATGATGGTGTCTAGGTCGCCCCGCCATCTCCGTCTGGGCCTGCCACGTCCGCGCTAAACTTGCAGCCTCAGATCATAGGCAGCATTAACTGATGCATGCATCCGTTTTAGCCTGCCTCTAGGTAGTGTAGAAATTTAGTTTATGAATGGCTGGTTTAGAGTGAGGTTTTGATTTTCCCTGAACACATTAATATGCTGTATATGACGCACACCTAAAACTTGTCGTTGCAAAAGCTGACTCAGTTTTCGGTAACTCGTCCCAGTGTGACCGCAGTTTGTTACATTATTAATATTTCCTAATACATATTATAAAGTTTAAAAGAAATCTCGAACAGGCTTTTACTTTCTGTTAAGATGTAGTTACTGTCCGTCCGGAAACAAATTTACCGAATCTGAAGGTTTGGTTTTGCTCTAGTTTCGACCGAAATCGAACGTTTGGTCGAACATGATTTTTGTGTCGAAACCGAAACTTCGGTCGAATACTACCGAAAATACAATTTACATATCTGTTCTATTATAAATTAATTTTTTCAATTATATTTAATTAGTTGGACGTAAATTCAATATCAGCTTATGACTTGTATGTATGTACGTCATAGATTACATATGTATTATGCAGTTTAATATTACGGCAAAACAAATTATTGTGATATATTTTGTAAGCCATTGTAGGTATTCCTCTGTGGTTTGCGAATGACGCTGCGTGTTGGTTTCAAGGAAAACTTCATTCTGTTTAAGACGCACTCAAATAAATAATAAATTAATAAATATTACAAAAATATTCTTACGCAAATTGTCTTAGCGCTACAGTAAGGCCACTAACGCTTGTTGTGAGTAAATACTTGATAACAAATGATTCAAATGAGGCAAATGTATTTTCGTCATCCTAATTACAAAAATGGCTATAGTTATTCAATATTAACTGGTAGCTGTAGCTAATGGGACTGGAAGATATTTAATGTTATTTCAATATTAAAGAAGTTTTCTTTGTAGATAGGAACTCCTGAATCCTGACCCATGGTTAGCTGGTTGATCCGGTTCGAAACACCAACTAGGTACCCTTTACAATAAGGTTACTTTATTTTTGATCACTGTTAAGACATACTTTCTTTTTAAAAGCTTTATTTAAATTGTCCTTTTATTGTTTGTTAGTTAGTGTGGGTCAAATCTTGATAGCTAAATTTGACCCACTTTTCGATTTACGTTTGAGCTGAAATTTTGCATCCATATTAATCGGATGACTATGCAATATTATAATAACAAGAAGCTGATATGATGTTGATGATGGAGACAGGAGGTGGCCATGGGAACTGGTGATGAAACAACGCAAACTAATTGTGTTTGGAGTTGTTAGAATCGTCTTGATGAGTCTTGTCTTGTATTCGTTGACTGTAGGAAGAAAAGTAGGTACAGTCAGAGATAAAAGCTTGTATCAAAATGAAATGTTTGCAAAACTTATTTTTGATTAAAATTTTCTAGTATTACAACAAAATATAAAATATACATACAGGCCAATTCGAACGTACACTTACATCAGAATTATATTTTAATTCCGTTATCTATTTATCGTACATCTCGCCCGCGATACGAACGCACGATAGCGAAATAACATGTTTAAAATACGATTCTGAGGTCAGTGTACGTTCGAATGGGCCTGTTAGTTTTTTTTAATACAATCTTATTTTGCCATTAATTGCATATAAATAAATCACGGCATATTTAGAGTTAGTTATAGCAATAATTACTAATAAGGAAAGTTTTTATTTTTATTATTTGTGGGTCATGAACCGTTGCAGTTTAGTTGTTATATAATAGTGTTTTTTTAAATTCTTATTGAGGACATCCTGTAAAAAATGTCTGTTATAGTTAAAACAACTCTAACAAATACACATACTCCGTAAAAACGTAATGTGTGATTGTCACGCCCTCGCCAGATAAATAATGAAGGACTTTGTGGCAGGCTATCTGGAACCAAAGGAATTCAAAATGCTACCCATGAGCTCCATCATCCGGCACATGGAGATGGTCAAAAAAGCTCTTGAGTGGCTGATGGATCTTTCCTTAGGGGGCAACTACACAAAAGATCTCTATGGGTTGAAAAGTAACCACAAGGGCCCCGAAATTCATAAGATAAGATAAGATACAACTACTCCAAGTGAAATGTGTGTTTTTTACAAGCTTTTATTTAACTTGCCCTGTTAGTACGTATGGGACAAATCTTGCAAGTTAAATTTGACCCCCTTCCCGATTTCCGATGAAGCTGAAAATTTGCATACATATGTAAGACGGGTGACAATGCAATATTATGGTACCATCAAGCTGATCTGATGATGGAGACAGGAGGCAGCCATAGGAACTCTGTGATAAAACAACGCAACATAATTGTGTTTGGGGTTTTTAGAATTGTCTCGATGAGTATTAGTTGCCCGTGGAAAATAAGTACAGTCAGCGATAAAAGCTTGTACCAAAAAAATTTTTTTGTGCCAAAAACTTATTAATTAATCTAACACACTAAGTTAGACTGCCGAGCAAACACCTTCCCTTAGTTTTCTCCACTCGATACTGTCGCAGGTGATTTTCCAACCATTTCGGGTAAAATGCGTCCAAGTCGTCCCGCCATCTCCTTTTCGGTCCGCCTGCATCCCGCACCATCTATGGTGTTCTGGTGGGTCCCACGCAGTAACCATTTTGGCCTATTTTTAGTGTTCCGTAGCCAAATGGCAAAAAACGGAACCCTTATGGATTCGTCATGTCTGTCTGTCCGTCCGTATGTCACAGCCACTTTTTCCGAAACTATTGGAACTATAGTGTTGAAACTTGGTAAGTAGATATATTCTGTGAACAGCATTGAGATTTTCACACATAGAAAAAAAAAAACAATAAATTTTATAGGTCTTCAAAAATGATATTGAGGTTTTTCATCTCATATTTTTCTAAACTGAATAGTTTGAGCGAGAGACACTTCCAAAGTGGTTAAATGTGTCCCCCCCCCCCCTGTAACTTCTAAAATAAGAGAATGATAAAACTAAAAAAAATATATGATGTACATTACCATGCCAACTTCCACCGAAAATTGGTTTGAATGAGATCTAGTAAGTATTTTTTTTTATGCGTCATAAATGGTACGGAACCCTTCAAGGGCGAGTCCGACTCGCACTTGGCCGCTTTTTTTCAGAAATGTGTGATAGGTTGAGGAATTTAGACGCAAACGTAAACATCAAAGAGGGTGCGGAGGTTAGGGTCGGCAACGCGCATGTAACTCCTCTGCAGTTGCAGGCGTACATAAGCTACCGAGACTTCTTACCATCAGGCGGGCCGTATGCTTGTTTGCCACCGACGTAGTATAAAAAAAAAATCTGAGAAAAGAACCGTTTACCTCATAAATAATTTCTGTAAAAAGCCTCATTAGATTGAAGGTTTTATCAACTCTATTGTACATTTTACCCAACTTTTTATACTTGTTACAGTCAGTTCTGTGTGTGGTGGGCCTTAAGGTTAAAAAAATGTAGTTTAGGCATTCTGTCATTAACTCAATATGGCTCTCAGTCATTGTCGCTTTATAACAATGGCAATTAAATATAAATTGTGGCGATGGCAGTAAAAATAATGACACTAATCACTAGAATTTTATTTCACCTTAATAAATGTGTCGTAACGTAGAAATTGTAATTAAATTAACGGTTCTGAGTGATAAAATTTCAATAAGTTGGAACTTCAGAATATCAGCTCGTGTACAGTTGTAATAAGATACATCGGAGCGGCCAGGGCGGTCAAATATATTTGAATACACTAGCGCCTTGACAATAATCAATCCTACTAGTAAGTATATGTGTGTGTGTGTGTGTGTGTGTGTGTGTGTATGTGTGTGTGTGTGTGTGTGTGTGTGTGTGTGTGTGTGTGTGTGTGTGTGTGTGTGTGCGTGCGTGTGTGTGTGTGTGTGTGTGTGTGTCTGTGTGTCTGTGTGTGTGTGTGTGCGTGCGTGTGTGTGTGTGTGGTTAGTGTTAGTGTCCGACCAAAGTTTCGGTTTTGTTTTTGGCATAGTAATCATGTTTCGGTCGAAGTTTCGCTTTTCGCTAAAACTGCTGAACCTTTCGGCCGCACTGAAACTGTATTTTAGGTAGAGTTCGGCCGAAGTTTCGGTAGGTTTCGGCATGAAATCATGTTTCACCCGAAGGTTCGGTTTCGGTCAAAAAAGTGCCTAACCTTACGGCCGCGCTGAAACTGTATTTTTGGTAGAGTTCGGGCGAAGTTTCGGTTTCACTAGGTTTCGGCATAAAAATCATGTTTCAACAAAGGTTTGCTTTCGGCCCCAACATGTTTTTATTTGAATTAGTTTCTTAACTCTTCTGGTCAGTTTTTTTTTCACACAGCGATGTGTTTCTATTCATTTGTTTACACGAATCTACGAAATGTATGTCAAAGTCGTTTGTTTAATAATATTGGAGTGTATTTGAATCACGCATAAGACTTAAAAACATAAAAATAGACTCAAAAATAAATCTTATTCGCGACTAAAATCTCTTAAAAAATACGGTGCGATTCGAACTTTTGACACTAACATATCTAATCCATATCGTATCTCTAGGAAATCTTTGACAAATCTGAAAGTTCAAATCAGGCCGTCAGAATACTCTGAATGGAGGGTTTCTAGACTCGTCAGACTCTGAATTATTAGCAATTTAAGTGTTGACCTAAAGCCGTCTAGACATCAAAACTTGTCAAGACAAATGCAACCTTTATTTGTCAAGATGAAGATTCAAAATAGAATGGAACGGGAGACCTTTTTATAGGTCCCTGGGCGGTCAGAGGATACATACATTGACCCAAATAATGACGTCCACCAAAGGGCCAAACAATTTAGAAATTTATTTCGGAAGAAATCAACGTTAAGTTACTGCGTGAAACACGCAAAAAAAGGAATCGCAAGGTTATGTTTATTGAAACTGAAATCTAGTATTAAACGATGGTTATCAGATGTTGGACGCAAGCCAGCTGGCTTTGTTGCACAATTACTTACACATGTTATATAGAACATGAATCAAGGTAACTAAATAGGTAATTATGGTAATTACTTTGAAAGACGTAGCGTAAAGCAGCAAATAATTAAGAGGGTAGTACACCACGTAATCGCCCATGTTTTTCCACTTCTAAATATTTTCCATTCTCCGTGATTTTTTAGTATGTTATTGACACAATGACAAACTAGGTTTATAGGTGTGATGATTCTTAACTAAAAAAACCGGCCAAGAGCATGTCGGGCCATGCTCAGAGTAGGGTTCCGTAGTTACTCTTCCGTCACAATAAGCTAAACTGGAGCTTAAAGTATGGTAGATTGTTAACCAAGGGATGAACTGTGGGTGTACGTCTTTTTACTATGAAGGGGAAACTTTAAGCGATAACTCAAAAATAGCTAAACTGGTCATATCCGCTATAGTTTTCATTTAATGTCTTTCTTAAGCTCTACTTCCAAGATTTTTTTCATATTTTTTGGACCTATGGTTCAAAAGTTAGAGGGGGGGGGACACATTTTTTTTTCTTTCGGAGCAATTATCTCCGAATATATTCACTTTATCAAGAAATGTTTGTTGAAGACCCCTATAAGTTTTGAAAGACCTTTCCAACGATATTCCACACTGTAGGGTTGAAGCAAAAAAAAAATTTCACCCCCACTTTACGTGTAAGGGAGGTACCCTAAAAAAAAATGAAATTTTTAGATTTTATTGTACGACTTTGTCGGCTTTATTGATTTATATATCCATGCCAAATTTCAGCTTTCTAGCACTAACGACCACGGAGCAAAGACTCGGACAGACAGACAGACAGACAGACAGACGGACATGGCGAAACTATAAGGGATCCTAGTTGACTACGGAACCCTAAAAAGTACCGTTATTTCGTTAGAATCGCAAAGCTATTCTTCCCCCTTTAGTAATTAACGGCCTCCTATAGACCAGTCGGTAGTGACCCTGGCTACGCAGCAAGAGGTTCTGGGTTCGAATACCGGTAAGACTTAAGAGCAATTGTTTCTTCATCACGAATATTTTTCCTGATTGATGTTATCTTAGTACCTAGGTATGTATTAGTCTATACGTATGTATATTTATATCTATAAGTATATATATCGTCGGCTAGTACCCATAGTCAACAAGTCAGAAAGAATCATAAACAAGTTTCCCAATAACATTATTAACGATTCTTTAAAACTATAATAATGAAATATTTCTACTACGAGTACACAAATAGGAATGATTAGGTACATATGTTATTTTATAACAGAATCTAGTAAAATAGATATCAAATCAGTAATTTATCATAATAATGTGTATATTAAAATACAGGACCTGAAAGTTTCAAAATTTAAGTTAACTTTCAAAAAGGTTAAAAGTAATGGTGCCATTCGATTTCATACATTTTATCAAAAAAAGATTGTATGGAAACTATATACATAAACGCAATATTTCACCGACAAAATTGCAATTTTCTTGTTTTCCATCTCAGTGACCGTGACGTCACGATCACTTATCGTTTTGTTAGAAGCGCTTCGCGAGTGAAGTACGTCTGTCGGACTTTGACTGTCGTTTCTAAATTTTATATTGCTTTAATGAAATGGGTCCCATATAGACATTTGATCCTGAAATCAAACCTGATTGACTGATACTATTAATTCGTAAATAAATATTATTGGACATTATTACACAAATTGACTAAGTCCCACGGTAAGCTCAATAAGGCTTGTGTTGCGGGTACTTAGACAACGATATATATAATATATACATATTTATATACATAGAAAACATCAAAGACTCATTAAAAAATATCCTCATCACACGAATAAATGCCCTTACCAGGATTTGAACCCGGGACCATCGGCTTCATAGGCAGGGTCACTGCCCACTAGGTCGTCATAATTACGAGTAATAAAAATTTGTCATGCCTTACTATTTACACACGCACACAACAATCACTGTACGCGCATATATTGATCCATACCCGAATTAAATAAAGATCTATACCCACATATTATAAAGACACTCTGTAGAAAAATCTTAGGCGCCCCCTCGTGCAATAATTAGTTTAACAGAGTTACCCCCACCCACCCCACGCACACACGGGCGCGTGTGTGTGTGCTAACTATCGGCAAAAATTTGGGGAAATGGGGGGAAAGTAGGCAATTCGTATTAAGACTCTTTTATACTTATATTGCGTTTCGGCGCTCAAAAGATTTTATCGTTACTTTTGAGAAGTTTTAATGCTTTTTTTATTGAGTATTATAATTGGTGTAAAAATATATGTAACTATCTAAACATGAGTAGAAAAACCTAAATTACAAATTTAATCAGGTTTTTAAAGTTTTACTGGTAAACGTCGAAACGTTCTTGGACAGTCCTGTAATTTGGTATGTATGTAAATTAAAGGCCCCTTATTCACGTCCATACCATTTGACATTTAGGGACCTCGAGGAATCGCAGCCATCTTGGAAAATGTGTACCATCCTTGAGAAATTCGCATTTTACTCAAAATCTACGTTATCTAGGAAAATATGGTGTTAGATAACTTTTTATTTTCTTTTATTTTATTGTTTTTTAAGAGATAACAAACAACTATACAAAATACAATCTACAAATGGTGTTACATTATAAGTGTTGTTTTTATGTACAGCCAACAACGTTATCCACAAGTTACTTATAAAGTTCATAAAGGTAGGACAGATATATTAGGCATCGAAGGCACAAAGGCTTCGATTGAAAATTATGTAAAAATATTTTAAACGGCTGTTAAATTAATCAAATTAAATAATTTTAAACATAAACAAAAATATTAAATTATAATCGTCAGTATTTTAAAAGTAAAAATCATTTATGCCACTTGGTTTGTATGAATAAGTGACATAATTAAAAAAAAATCTATAACCCCCTAGGGAGTGGTACAGTTCCCTCCCGTATTCTAGTGCGGGTAATGTGTAAGACAATGAATGAGAGTGAGTTAGGGTCAGATTGGCGTATAAAGATTAGGGTCAACATCTTACGGATACTTCGTGGTTTTAGGCAGAATTAACTACTAATTAAAAATGCCTCGACCTTGCGAGGTTTTTTTTAGCTAGAAAAACGTTTTTGAATTCGAAAGTAATGACAGAAACAAATATGAGTCATCATTATCATTTAAGAGCATGGCTCTCGTCATGGGTAGATGCCAGTTTTCGTGGTCCACGGCCAAGTTCGTTAGGTCCCTTTAAAGACAGGACATTTGCTTTTCCATTTAGTTGCTGCGTATATAGTTGTTAGCTCTGTAGCTGGCCCGCAACAGCTTATCCTTTGTCTTTTGACGACCGGTCTGGCCTAGTGGGCAGTGACCCTGCCTATGAAGCCGATGGTTCCGGGTTCAAATCCTGGTAAGGGCATTTATTCGTGTGATGAGCATGGATATTTGTTCCTGAGTCATGGACGTTTTTCTATGTATTTAAGTATTTATAGATATTTATATATTATATATAATAATAATAATAATAATAAGCCCCCAGGGCAGCTTGTGGCGAGCTGAATGGGAAGTGACGTCCCTTGGGTCCCATGCCCCCGAGATTCGGACAGGCCCCTCTCTCCGGCTTGCCTTGATTGGCCGGCTGGAGTGAACACTGAGCAGGGGCCGCAGGACTCTCACCTCTGGCTTGCCTTTACCGGCCGTCGAGAGTGGGGTGTCAGAGCTATATGCTCGCAGGGTGGAAGTGAAATATGCATAAGACGCGAGTTGGCACAGTGGCTGCTGACAGCCACTGGGTAGAAAGCGGCGCACACCTCTCCACACCCTGAGCCGCTCACGCAATGTTGTCCCCTTGTCGCTCTGTGCGAGCGGCCGTTTTCGGGGACCCATATTGTGAGTTGGCGAGTCACCACCTGTCCATTTTTTCGTGTTTTTATAACATATGATCAGGGCAGGTGCCATAGTCACCTCTATAGTCTCGGTTACCAGTCCACTAGCAACTCAACCCAATAGCCCGGTTTCTTTTTGTACGTTTTTCTTACAATAGTCCTACACTAACCTGGGCTTGTCCTTGGGTGCACTGCTATAGTGTGAACAGGGATAATCGTCGGTTGGTGTCACATTACTTTTAGAGTAAATTGTCTTATTACAAGGGGCCTCTACGTGTTGGCTTCGGCCCCACGCACGCCTTCAAAATGCCCGGGACCCCATGGTCCCGAGAATTTGTAAGAGACATACAAATAATAATAATAATAATAAATTATCGCAATTCAGGACCAAATAGTTAACACAAAAAACTACCGAAAATATATCATAAAAGACCCAACAGTTACAAATGACAAATGCCGTAGATGTCACACCCAACCGGAAACCATACAACACATAACCGGAGCATGTACAACACTTACACAGACAGACTACACACACAGACACAATCAAATTGCAAACATCATTCATCAAAATCTAGCACACAAACAAAATCTTATTCAAAACAACCATACACCATACTACAAATACAACCCACAGGTAGTTCTAGAGAACACAACGCACAAATTATACTTCGACCGCGCTATACTGACAGATCGCACCATCCACTATAATAGACCAGACATCACTTTAATAGACAAAATAAAGAAGACCACTTATCTCATAGACATCTCAGTCCCTAACACACACAATATACAAAAGACCATCACAAAGAAAATAACAAAATACGCAGAACTAAAAGACGAAGTTACTAGGATATGGAGACAAGAGAAAGTGTACGTAGTTCCAATAGTTTTATCCACAACAGGCGTCATCCCAAAACACCTTCACCATAGTTTAAAATTACTAGATCTAAAATCATATATCTACACTATTCTACAAAAAGCCGCTGTATTAAATACATGCCGAATTGTGAGAAAATTTATGCAACTTGACACAGAAAATAATACCCCGGAAACAACTTAAATTTAACAACCCCCGCTGCATTTACTTGGTAAATAACCCGTAAATGTAGCTGATTACCAGCCTAGAGCTGAGAAAACCAACCCTTTCGATAATAATAATAATTTAGCCTATATACGTCCCACTGCTGGGCACAGGCCTCCTCTCATGCGCTAGAGGGCTTGGGCTATAGTCCCCACGCTAGCCCGATGCGGATTGGGAACTTATATATATCGTTGTCTAAGTACCCTCAACACAAGCCTTATTGAGCTTAATGTGGGACTTAGTCAATTTGTGTAATAATGTCCTATAATATTTATTTATTTATTTATTACCTGCTTATAACTTGCTCGTGGTTTCGTCTTCCTATTCAAGCTTCGATCTTAATATTCCAATATGAGTAGCCGAATAAAAAACACAGTGCTTTCAAAATGACTTAAGAGTATATTTAAATAAGAACATAATTTAGTCAAAAATGTAATCGCGCGTACAGACATGACAAAAATGCAATTTTTAGATTACGTTTTTTTTACTTAAGCAATTTAAAAATCTTAACTTTATGTCTACATTCATTGGCGAACGGTATGGCCCTGGTTATGAAGCCGATGACCCCGGGTTCGATCCCCGGTAAGGGCATTTATTTGTGTGATGAACACAGATATTCGTTCCTGAGTCATGAGTGTTTCATTTTAATTTTCATTATATCGTCGCCTAGTACCCATAGTACAAGCTTTGCTTAGTTTGGGGCTAGGTCGATCTGTGTTATATTGTCCCCAAATATTTAATTATTTATTTATAATTACAAAAAAATACAATAAATAGACGGCTTTCACGCAGTGCTTCGTAAGCGGGTGACGTCCCTGTGGCAACGCGTGCGGAGCAGCACCAACACTCTCCTGAAGGTGATTGCGGAAAGGGTCGACAGCCCTCTTATAGCTCACTGGATGCCAATGCATGTTCGATCCAATGAGCATTATATGTTCTACTAACATTAACGTTTTAGTTTTATAGTTTTGTTTTTCTTTGTTAGCTGCTAATATAGTCTTGTAGACAAAAATATGGATACGTGGTGTCTGAAATAAATATTTTCATTTTCATTTTTTTTCATTTTTTTCTAAGTTTTTTCATCTACCACGCCATTATGTACAATCATTATGTGTATGTTTAACCATTGTATATTCCTGTTAATGTTCTTTCAAGATAATTTCCTCAAGACATAAGGAAAACCCGACGGTCTGACGTGGATTGCTCCAGTCGGGTGCCAATACGATAACAGGGTTTTGTAGGACGATGTTTACGTTTCTATTATAATGATTCAGTCTACAATATGTAACATATGACCAGAGTACGTCATTCAAGAATATGTGTCATTTTAAGGGGCATAAACGGTACACGAACACGGAACAGAGGCTACGGAGACTGCTTACCATCAGGCGGGCTGTATGCTTGTTTGCCACCGACGTAGTATAAAAAAACGTGAGTCCCTACGAGTATAAGTATGCTGCGTACGGGCAAAGCACTTGTAATATAAGGATTTCTTTCTTTCATTTGATATTAAAAAGTTAGTGATTGAATAATGTATTAGTACATTATGATACAAGTGTGCTAAGTTGGTCATTACACACGAGGCGATATTGTGCGCGCGAGCTGTAAGCGAGCGCGCAATAAGAAAGCCGATGTGGGTAATGACCAATGCACACGCGTTTCATACGACTTTTTCAACACACTTGCGAGGAAAAAACAAAACTTTTTTTTTGTCAAAACAGTAACAGTACAATTTTCAAAATGGTGGCTTACAGTTTTAACATCGAATAATTGCACCAAAGCGTGCTGGACTTGGAGGCACTTATTCGCCAGTTCATTGAAGTAAGCTACCAACACGTTTTTCAAGAAAGATTGGGCGTTTTTGCTGATTTTCCATTGAATAAAAGTTTCATATGCCGCCAATTATTTTTCACTCGATTTTGATGGTAAAAGGCTAACTTTCTCAGCTCTTGCCTGTATTAGTATTATTGGCTGCGTAAATTTTCTGTGTTCTTCATTTTCAATGCTTTAAAATGACATTTTCGTCAATATATAAACTAAAAACGTGCAGTACTATTCCAATATTATGACAAATACGGAAAATGGCTGGTGCGTTATTTTTTTACGCACGATTCCAATGCGCGCGCAAGGCAAAGGCGCGAACGAAATCCACCAACTGCCAATTAAAAAAATGTAATAAAGCTAATATTTTCGTATTTCTATTCGACGGCTGGAGATCAAATCGATATAATGTTATGTTTATTAATTAATGTAATTTCCGAGATAATTCTGTGGCCCTAGTGAAAAAGGGTACAAGTCTCTAGCAGTTTAGGTGTATAAGGGCATAAGTGTTACGTGGAACTTACACCCCTTTACACCTGCGCTGCCAGAGACTTGTACCCTCTTTCACTAGGGCCACAGAATTTAATCTATAAATTATGTTTGGTGTGATAAAACCTCTTTGAACTAACATTTGAATTGGTTAAAAAAAAAAATACTCGACCAAATTAAGAAGGCTCCGTTTCCATGCATATTATTAGCAATCAGTTACCTTCTTAACTCAGTCGGATAGTATAATGAAAAAGCACGAGTGTTATAATATACTGCGTGTGCATGTATGCGTGTCCTTTAATATTTATTTATTATTAATTTATTAATTTGTTCAAGCTTCAAGCAATTGTAGTCGGTAAAGATTATTCCTGGTGCCAATCAATGTGTATTTAAAAACCCTGTTTAAATCCTTGTACATACGAAACAACGAATGCTACGCCCGTACCACGTAGCCTACTTTTCTGTATGATGAGAATAATCGGCGTAGCGCCCAGATGAAAACTCCTAATTTCAAAATTTTAAAACTGTACGGGACTTGAATAATCGCGTGCACTTTTATTATTTGCCCTGACGTTTCGAATGTGATATTACGTTTCTGGTCACAGGCAGAATGGCGAAGAATTGTATCAACATACCCGGTTTCCTTATTTATCTTTTCTAATGTAAAAACTATTATTTTGAGAGACGTCAGACGGTTTATGAGTGTAGTAAAGCAGAATTGTCTTTTTATTAGTTTATTAGTGTTGATCAGACAAGCCCTTGTCAACCTATTGCCCTATTTCCACTATGGGACACTAAACTTGATATTTTGGAATGAAGTTCCTTATCGCACTGTACGGACTTGGCGGATGGGGGCTAGGCGAAAAGTGGAACAATTTTCCGTCACATGTTTCCGTCACGACCTTTTCTAAACTTTGTTCCAACCGAGTGTTCCATGAACATGAATAGTAAAATGGAACTAACTGATGAAAAAAAAACTGTTTTTGTCGAGGTAGTTTGGCGCTCGAACGCAGTGAGAGTGGCAATAATCCTAGACTGAAATGGAGTCTTTCACCTGAGTTAAGCACTCTACTATTTATTTCGAATACGAGGAAAGTAAAATTGACCTTGAAGTTTTTCTGTTTTGCCTTATGGTTGACTGGTAGAGAATGCCTATTGGCATTAAGTCCGCCTGTTGTACACTTTTTTATGTGCAATATTAAATGAAAAAACATGTTAGTCATAGTATATAAGCTGTTATAGTACCTATTTATTGAGGGTACTTTCAATTAACAACTTAGGTAAAATTGTTGTGATTTATGGAATGGGGAGTTAAATATAAGAATGTAAATTGTACAACAAATCTAAAAGAGAAATATAAAAAAGAAAAACGTACTGGGAAAGTAAAATGCTCTAGTGTAGGAACACACCCACTTTCAGAGCATGAGCAATGAAAGATGATTTCCTCATATCATATGTGTTGTGAAAAGCAGTATGTGTCACATGGTAGCAAAATTATTTCCATCCTGGGTGTTATCACTTAATCCGTCACGACTTTTTTTAACTTCGTTCCAACCGAGTGTTCCACGACAATCACGCATTTTTGAAGTGAAAACTTCGTTAGCGGCGCTGTGCACTTTTTGTGATGGGGAAAAAATGTTAAACTCGCGACAGGTCACGTGACCGACAAATTCGACAGATTGAAAATTCGTAAGACGGAGACGTGACCTTATCGAAAAACTGTTACAATGTTATTGAAGCCAGTAGAGCGCCGGTGCGACTTGAATATTAACGTTGTGCATTTTTAATGTTAAATAATTGTAATAGTTCTGAAGTGTTAAATTTTTAATGTAATATAAATTGTCATGTCAATGTACGATAGCGCAATAAATGAATATTGTATTTCACCACATAAATGATATTGCTTTTACACTGATAATTAAAGCAATTCGTGCAAAACCATTCCAAAATATCAAAAATGCACAACGCTAATATTCAAGTTTTCACTTCTGCCGGCACTCCCGGAGTGCAGTCTGTTGTTTTTTTTTAATAAGTACATTTATGTAATTGCTATATCATCGTAACTACCTATCTATGTGTCTACGAGTATGTACCTATTTTCGTATATATACAGGGAATCTAGCGGCAGAAAAAGGAACCACTAGTATAACTTATCATATTTTGAAAACATTCTTGTCCATTTCGTATTTTCCGGTCAGATCCAATTTGAGACAAGATTACCTTTAATGAACTTAATGCCTTAAGTAAATAATATAAACTAAACAAAATAGCTATAATATAAAGAAAATCAGACATTATAACAGCAGGGGGTATGATTTTAAGTAGTTGTTTGGCGTCTGTGATTGGCTGATTGCTCAAAATGGCGGGGCAATGGACGATTATATGTGAAAATGTTTTATTCCGATGTTTCAAAAGCAGTGGCTTTTCCTGGTGGAGGTAATCGACCCTTCACTGTCGTTTGTTGTAAAAATACTTTGTTGAAGACTTCGAGTTAATTTATAGAAAAAATGGCTATTAAGCTAGCGTCCGCCCGCGAATTAGTTTTCTTTTTATGAAGGATAGGCAGGCGTTTGACCACGATCACACCTGGTGGTAAGTGATGATGCGGTCTACGGTGGAGCACGCGTACGTATGAGATACCTATTTACTCTAGCCTTGAAGAGATTCAGATTGTACTCATGCGGAAACACAGACGCGGGCAGGGCATTCCACTCCTTGGCAGTTCGCATAAGGAATGTTGAAGCGAAACGCTTCGTGCGTATTTGTGGAATACCTACCATGAAGCGATGCCGGAGTGCCGATTGTCTGGTAGTCCGATGGTGAAATGGGGACGGAGGAATAAGGTTGTGCAATTCCTTGGCACACTCTCCGACATGTATCCTATAAAAGATCGTTAGGCTGGTAACTTAACCTAGTAAGGGTGAATTTTCAGTAATCCTTCTTAGTAGAATTCTAGATTTAATATTGTAGTACTTTATGTGACTGCCGCATGATGCATAATTATGTATCTACACTTACATAGACTGCTTTTTCATTTCTCATGCTGTGAAAGTAGGTTGTTATTGTTCTAAAAGGTGTGCAGAAAATGATACATTTCTGCTCTAGAGGACTGTACTTTCTGGGTACGTTTTTTTTTCTTTTTTTTAGGATAAGCAATTACAATTTTGGTTTTAATTGGATTTGTTGTACACTATCCATTCTGATAATTAACTCCTCATTCCATAAATAACGATATTTTTAACTAAATTGTTAGTTGAAAGTACCCTCAAGAAATACTACTGAAGTTTATACTTAGCCGTGTTTTAGGGTTCCGTACTCAAAGGGTAAAACGGGACCTATTACCAAGACTTCGCTGTCCGTCCGTCCGTCTGCCACCAGGCTGTATCTCATGATCCGTGATAGCTAGACAGTTGAAATTTTCACAGATGATGTATTTCTGTTGCCGCTATAACAAAAAATACTAAAAAGTACGGAACCCTCGGTGGGCGAGTCCGACTCGCTCTTGCCGGTTTTTTATTTTTAAATGCACATCCTCTCCTCCTCTCTCTCTTTTCCTCGTATTCGAAATGAAAAGTAGAGTCTTTAACTCGGATGAAAGGCACCATTTCAGTCTCTACCTCGACAGAAATGGGTGCCTTTCATCCCTCGGTTAACAATCTACTACATCTACACACATTATAAGCTCTCTATGATATCAGTTCAGGAACCGCAAGTTACGACCGACATTAAATTTAATCACACTGTTTGCAACTGGCATTTCATTTCGAATAAAACCTCATATGGGATAATATTAGAAATGATGCCAATATCGACGTTATTATTACGCAATAATAACATTTTGTTGTAACACTTCTAACAAAATAGTTTAGCTATCTTTATTCTTTAAATATATTTATGCAAAGCTTACAGACTCCGTTGGTTGGGCCATCTTGAGAGAATGGATGAAGATCGGAACGTAAAAAGAGCTTAACTGGGTCGCCTAGCAGGAGGACGTACTATCGGACGCCCCAGGTGTCGCTGGAGCGATAGGAATGGTGGAGGCGGATCTGCGCGAATTTCGAGTTAACAATTGGTCAGAAGTCGCACAGGACCGAAAAAGGTGGCGCTGTCTTGTGTACGCCAACGGAGTAAGTAATATCTTTATGCTGGCCGTAATTTACGGTTTTTAAATGCATCACAGAGGGTTTGTAACTTCGAGCAACACCGGGAAAGGCATTCGCACTATTTCCCCTCTGCCGAAGCACATGCCCTACTGGGCATAGCGCGGTGCGTGTTCTGACTCGCCCGTTCACAAAAAGAGATCGAGGTGCGCAAGATTTTTCCTTGACGTGTGTCATTACAGATTGGATTTTATATGTAGTGATTAAGAAGTGCGACTGTGTGCATGTTTTCCTCCACAAAAAATGGCAAAATGATTTGTACGGTAAGATATCGCTTGGGCTCCTCAGTTCCGACGTGTCGGAAGTCGGTGTTTCTAAGGATTGAAATAAAGAGAAGAAAGTATATTACTATTACTGTGTCATATTATTAGTAGGGATTAGATATGCTAGCTGCTAGCTGTTTGGTAGAAAATAACTGTCTGTTTAACTCAGGCAAAGTTTGGCATGTTGGGTAATGTTGAGTAACTGAGTAACTAAGTTTGGTGCAAGTGGCGCTTAATATATTAGTAGTAAAGTTTGTATAGAATAGATAACTAAAACATACACATCTAAATATAGGTGAATTAAAGTTGACTGGGATCGGCTCGGTAATATTTATAAAAACGGTAAAAACAACCATTGTTAAAAATAAAACTGTCAGGCACCTTATTTATCTAGGTCCCCTTTTCACAGCCCATTAAAAAAAACATCTACGTAAAATATTAGTATAAAGGAACAAATATTGTATACAATTTATGTAATAAGCTTAAATAAATAGATTTATATTTGCAATGTAAACAACCTATTTACTTAATGTCTAAGACCCATTAATGCGTAATTAAAGTACTCATTAACCATAATCAGAAGTAAACAACTTATAAGAAATACAAGAAATACCTACTGAGTCACGTCTGAGTCAAGCCCCCCTATAAAGCGCGCGCCTAACAAGACCACTTCATTCAAACGGCTCCACTCGCAGCGACAACATGTATTCTAAAATCGCTATTTTACTCGTCGTTAATTCTATTCTCGTTCTCGCCGAGGACAACTGCGACTGTTCAGAGTTAACGCTAGAGCAGTCCATTAAAGAGAGCAACGATATCGTCGGTTTCTTAAATAAATTGGAAGATGAAGGAGAAACTGAAGATGAGAAGTATCCAGTCGTTCCTCCTGGTTTAGTGACGGGAGCGTTGGGGTGTCAATGCGAGAATTTAAGGAGGAAGAGGAAGATTTTCCCAGATGAGGGCATCCCGGTGGAAAGTCAGGAGAGGGCCATTCCGCCGCGCTTCGCTAAGAGGAACTGTCCTGTCGGCAGTGTGTGGGTGGAGCGCGCCTGCATGAAAGAAGAAGATCTGTACAAAAAATAAGGAAGAAAGAAGTGAAATGTGTATCGCCAGTGATTTTTGATGTGATTTGATAATGAATATTCGAGTGTACTTAGTTTTTGTTTTGAAAATGGAATTTTACGGGCCTATTTCATAATGGCCAAGTAAAGTATTGGATAGCTATTTAATAAATAAATTAACCACCAGATAATACTTCCTGTTATGTTTATTTGAAGATTGTGAAACTGAAATGCCAACGCGAACTTTATTCGTCAGATAAGTGGCAAGTAGCTTATTCAGGAATTTACTTGAACATTGTGAAACAAGCCCTTAGTGTTCATATGTAAGTTTTTATATATATAAATATAATTTATGTAATATAGTTTTGACAAGCGAATTATTCGTTATTTGTCGTGAATACCAAATTTATGTAGGTATAAAATAAATGCCGTAGGTGAAAAGTACGAGAAGTATTATTGTGATTAATTTTAGACGAAATACATTTAGTTGAACGAAAGCTTTAATTGTAATTTTAAGGAATGCATTTATTAATTTTAATAAAACTACATTCATTATTGTATATTTTTGTATTTTATTAATTTCGTTCCTAAATCTTCACTAATGATAATGAAATCAATATATTCAAACATGATTTTTTTAAGACGAGTTTTTGATATTACGAATTTCAATTTTAATTGCGATATACTAAATCGTAATATTATTTAATTAAATATAGCATAAACTCGTTTCATAAAACATAACAACGAGTAAAGTAAAACATATCCACAAAGTCATTATCTACCTATACATACATAATAATTAAGCATGTATGCGGTCTAACCGGTATCATTAAAATTAATGTAGCAAGAAACTATCTATAAGAAAAAGAGTCAATCAGGTATTTGTTTAGTGTTTTATCGTTTATTCATACAACATGTGACTTAACTTGTTATGTTCCTTAACCTGTCGTCTACCAAACTGTCAAAAAGCACCCCTCTATCTACTGAGGAGATTGCCAGCCAGTAATTTGTGCCCCGTATTGATTACGTACGAAGATTACCGGTAATTTTAACCGCAGTCAAAGCAGTTACTTATGAAAAGTTTAGAATGACGAATAATTCCAAAAATGGACTCTAATATGTTGGAAGTATGGGTGATTTTCGGAATTAGCCGACATTTTAAAGTACCGTAAAGTGTGTCTTACCTAATTGTAATTTTGCTCCGACAGTTTTTATATATAAAAAAATATATCACAACTTCGTTTAGATAAGTGCTACATCATGATAATACTATCATCTATTATAAATCGGCATATATCAATATGCCTACCACAATTATCATTTTAAAATTTAAATTAAATTACGAATTTTAGAGAAAATTTTGGAATAAGGTAGACACATTTTACGGTAGTTGGCACCCTCGTTGATACCCGAATACATCTTAATATTTTTTTACAGACAACATGGTGCTACTTTATCGCACTAGTGCGAAAATTAGCATATTACGTTACTGTGTCGAACATTTAAAGGGCCATATGTACTGTAAAACGTACGATACATGTGAGAATAGGTAATTCGCAACTCGTGTCGATTTAAAACACTCCCTTTGGTCGTGTTTTAATTTATACTCGTTTCGAATTTACTATTTTTCGCACTTGTATCGTAATGTACTATTACAGTACATATGGCACTACTTTACCGCACTAGTGCGATAATTAGCACATTACGTAACTTTGTCGAAAATTTAAAGAGACATGTACTGTTAAAACACTACCGTCGTGTTTTAATTTATCGCCAGTCATTTCAAATTTCCTATACGGCTACCATCAGTTTTGACATTACAGTACTTACTTTGTATGCATCTCGCTCGCACTCGAATAATAGTGCAAGCGAGATGTATAGAAAGTAATTTACGTAGACGTGAGCGAATATGTCAATGTGAAAACTGGTGGTAGCGGTACTATTTTTCGCACTTGTATCGTAATGTACTATTATCCTTTGTGGGTAAGTTAAATTATGGGTTTGAATCCCGGTACAAGCGATCATTCGTATCATATCTCAAGCACGTTAAGGTTACATTCGAATGGCGACTGCAACAGCGTTCCTGCTGGAATATTGACACACGAAAAAAAAATGGGTTGCACTCCGGGAGTGCCGGCAGAAGTGAAAACTTGAATATGAATGTTGTGCTAATTTGATATTTTGGTGACATTGAGTAGCAGTTTTATAAAAAGAGATAATTCTCTATTATACCTACGTAAATAAATTTGAGTGTGGAAGATATTTTGAAATGCGAATTTTAGTGTTAATATATAACATAGGTACACAGAGTAATTCATGAGACGTGAGCAGGACTACAGCCTACACAATCAGTAAATGTTAATAAATCGTTCACCATCATATTAAGTAAAACAATCACGCTTCTTTTCTGTTATTAAACTTTTTGGTAAGGAAAAATTTGAGTTTCTACAATCACGGACACCCAACAACTCAAATATACAATAAAACACAATTAACAAAGATTAAACCTCTTTAAACGTTATGACAGCACTTTGATTATAAAAAAATAAAATGTCACACTTGAATGAGATACGATTTTTCAAAAGTAACCAGGCTTCGATGACATTCAATTTGCGCGTCACCATGCACCATGATGTCACGTGTCCGTCTTACGAATTTTCAATCTGACGGTCACGTGACACCTGACGCGAATTTAACATTTTTTCCCCATCACAAAAAGTGCACAGCGCCGCTAAAGAAGTTTTCACTTCAAAAATCCGATTAGATTGAAACATCTTCGTCAAAATTAGCTTGGTAGTTTGACTCTAATGGTGTTATTCATAAACGCGTTATTCATATGTCTCGCTCAATTAATTATTAATAGTTCGTTCGAAGCGTAATAAAATTAAGAGCCTCGTTAGAGAATACCATTTTGTACCATTTGGCGTTGAAACACTGGGTCCATGCCGCCGACATCCTTGGTACAATAACTAAAGGGCCAATTTGTACAGTTAGGTAGCTCTGTATATAAATAAATGTATATGGTATCGTTTGTCCTAATCTGTCATTTTGATTTATGTATTTGTATGAAAGTGATAAAACATAATAAGTTACCTAATCAAGGCTTATAATTTTTCATGAATAAGGTGGTAAAAACATAAGCGGTTCTTTTTGTATTTGCATAGTGAGGCTTGGACACTAACACTGAAAGAAGAGAGTCAGCTCCTGGTAGCGGAAAGCAAGGTGTTACGGAAGATCCTGGGACCTATCAAGAGAGATGACGGCACCTGGAGGATCCGTAAGAATACCGAAATCGAGGAGTTAGTGGCCGAACCCAATATCATCGGCGAAACGAAATGTCACAGACTTCGCTGGTTCGGCCATTTACTGAGGATGGGTGAGGATCGGGGTGTTAAGAGAGCTTATTTGGGACGACCGACTGGTCGCTGTCCAATGGGTCGGCCCAGCCAGATACCGCGGAGCGACAGTGTAGGCGGATCTGTGCCAACTCAAAGCCGATAACTGGCAGGAAGTGGCACAGGATCGGGACAGGTGGCGTTCTCTCGTTTTGGAGGCCAAGACCCTCTTTGGATCACTGCGCCACAATAGTTAGTTAGTTATAGTGGGGCACAAACAGGGGGGTATAATCTGACAACAAAAATTGTCGTAGAAAAAAGTCTGAGTTACTGAGATACTTGTTTGTCACCATCGTGGTATAAATTACAGCTTCATAGAAGTAATTAAACATTTAAAAACAATTTTACAGTACATATGGGGCTACTTTATAGCACTAGTGCGAGAAGTAGCATATTACGTTACTGTGTCGAACATTTAAAGGGCCAATGTACTGTAAAACGTTGTACGATACATGTGCGAATAGGTAATTCGCAACTCGTGTCGATTTAAAACACTCCCTTCGGTCGTGTTTTAATTTATCGCCACTCGTTTCGGATTTCCTGTTTTTCGCACTTGTATCGTAATGTACTATTATGCTAAAAATGCCTTACATCATTTTGGTAAAGAGCGGATACTCTTCAAGCTGCTGGATGGATGGACACTCGCTTGCACGTAAAAAAATGCATCGAAATCGGTCCATTCGTTGGAGAGCTATGATGCCATAGATATTAGATAGACAAACATTGGCGTTAGAATTTTTTTTAGAAAAATTAATAGATAAAATAGAAATATTTATTATTATCCTCTGTTGTAGAATATTAAACTAAAATAACATGCATTCGTACAGGGAAAATATTATCCAAATCATCTTACTTATCATAGTTTTTCTTCTGTAACCCTATGTAATTAAAATCCCTACATTCAGCCAAGTTCCCAAAATTACATCACTAAAATCCAGTTATTAAACCGGGAAAAATCTAATCGAAACTCATGTTGCAAAAAGACTGGCTACAGATTCAATTTTTAAATTATCATTGCGGTTTTTCCATACAATCTTCAGAGCAAAGTTTTATTTGCGTGCGGATAAATATGAAACTAATGATTTTGCATACTGAATTTACGTTTTTCATTGCCGGTGGCGCCGCGTTGAAGTGTATATGTAAATTGGTACTAGTTTAAGTACTATCGTGACGCAATGACATATCTTTATGGTAGACAGAAGATTTATCGTGGCTGTTACTCGTAAAAAATACAGATCTAGTTAGTCATCTGAATGGATAAAAATCCATGAGGAAATGAATTTGATTTTCCATGTTGAGAAATACTTAGTAACAGTTTATAAATGTCAAGGAAGCGATAAACTTTGTAAAACTTAAAAGTTAATATAACTTTTTTCTAACACATAATTAACTTCGAAACTAGCTATTTTAATGTATAAGTTAACTAATTACAACTACACCAGTAAGGCTAATATGGTCGGTGTTTTATCATCTGTCATCATGCCTGTCACGTTCTAACAAGTATGTAAGTGCGAAAGTGACGCATGACATGACAAGTGATAAAAATGCGACCATGATACCGCCGCAGATTACGTATCGAAGTCATTAGATGCGGACCCCGTTGTTTCGCATAATTATTGAAAGTCATAATGTAGTGATAGTCATGTTATCATTAGTCATAACTCTGAAACCGTTAACTTTTCAGGCATTTCCTTAGGTTATCCTATAGATAGGTTAGGTTGGGTTAGGTTTGTTTTATAACAATCCTGAAAAGTTACGCGTTTCTGAGAAAAACCAAAATATGGCTAACGAAAATGTGGACACACAATACATTATGACTCAAAACTTTATGTGAAACAATAGAGACCCCATTAGATGATGTACATAAGTACATATAATTAATTACTTTGTTAATTATTAAAGAGCTGATTAATTAACGGGCAACCACTGCGGCTGCAACAGAGTATGAACTAACGCAGTCTCCACGGCTCCAACTGCATATGTCCAGTCAAGGTATTAAATATCGATACGGACAAAGTGCCAAAAATATGTACACACCACCTTAATGTATTGACAATAAGGGCGTGTATACATATTTTTGGCACTTTTGAAATTGAAAATTTTGAACAATAAAGATTTATTTATTATTATAACGCTTTGCTGTATGGAAGGCCCCAAACAAAGCGGACCGACGATATATGAATGAGAGCGGACCGGGCCCGGTCTTTTGCGGACATCCTTGGAGTCCAGAGTACCTACCGCGAACCACGTTCGACGAGTTGCCTCTCTGTCGCTCTTGTAAATTCGTACGTAAGTGTGATAGGGAGGCAACACGTCGAACGTGGTTCGCGGTAGGCCCTCTGAGGGCCTCAGATAACTAGAGTTAGACCAAGATAAGTCTGCGACGATTTTGATAGCACACACATCATGGTTGGCAGTCCTCAACTGTGCGTTTCTCCAGGAACTTTCTGCCTCGCACAGCTAAACTGTGGAATGACCTTTCGCCTGCGGTATTTCCGGACCGATACGGCCTTCAAATCTTCAAGACAAGACCGTACTCACTTAAAGGCCGGCAACGCACTTACAACTCCTCTGCTGTTGCAGGTGTCCATGGGCGGCGGTAATCGCTTTCCATCAGGTGATCCGTCTGCTCGTTTGCCTCCTATATCATTAAAAAAAAACGAAGATGAAAATTAGAGTTTAGAGTCCGTCTAAACTATATGTGCACCGACTTTGACGTGACAAAGTGTGAAGGTTCCATTAAACACGTCACTAATTATCCAAATTAGGTACATTTATGACTGCAAAGTGTATGCCGATACCTATGTTATATTATGTTTTTTTTTATTCCATATTAATTTAAGTTGTATTTTTTTATTTAATGCATGTTAATTAAGATGTAATGTTTTGAAAAGATGTGTCCCGTCGAGTTTCTTGCCGGTCCCATATTGGGATACGCTCCTACAATTTAGGAGGGATTTAAATCTTCTCGGGTCAGAGGGTTAGAGCCGGTGTAGCTTTATTTGACGTTCATAAGCGCATTGTGATATGCCTACTTGGAAAGTAAACTATTTTTATGTTTATCTTTGTTTTGTCCAACTCTAGCCTCAGGGGCATATCATTAAATGACGTGGCGGTTTAATATCGCAAACGTCAGACAACTCGCGGGATTTCTCAAACGGTTCATTATGCGGGTGCGCACGCGCCGCCGGCGGGGATTCCCTCGCACAGATCACTTATTAGATGGAACATATAAGACCCGCGGTTACCTTTAATATAGGTGCCTGTTCTAGTGTTTGAAAGCGTTGTCTACTTTACAGCGATCGCGGTATTTTTTTTAACTTCAATTTAATTTTTGTATTGTGCAGGTTTTTTTTCGTTGTTGAATAAATAAAGTATGTATTTTGTTTCATTAACGGCTAATGTTCATTTTAATTACAAAATTTTAACTAAGCCGTTTCTGAGTTATCGCAAGATCCCTTCTTAGTAAAAAGTACGTACAATGCGCTGCGAAGGTAGGTACTTTATTTTGCTTGTTATGATACTCGTATATGATAAGTACTTATACTTACTAATAGCCCCCGTTCAAGGCAGCCCATTGTGACGGACCGGTAACTAGAGTATGAGCATGGCCCGACATGCTACTACCGCATTACTACCGTTGCCACTTGATACACATTTTTATAGGTAGGTATTGCAGCATTCTTACGAATGGCATATTGGCTATGTAAGGCAATCGGGCGTTTTCGTAAACGCTCATTGCGGAGTCTATGAGAGGGTATCTGTCTCTGCGTCGCACGCGCCGATAACGAGGTCAATTCGAGCTTCGAACGTACACTCGACATCAAAACGATATCTAAATGATGTTATTTATTTATAATTCGCGCGTTCATTTCGCTCGGACTTGTTCGTACATGTATTAGCGCGAGCGAGACGCACGGGCGAACGGGAAAGAAATGATATCATTTTGATGTCAGCACAAATGGTTCTGCTGCGAGCATTCTTGTCAAATGTAGAGTTCATCGTACGATTTGTTTTGTGCACAGTAGTGCGTGGCCAAGTTTGGAAAAAATGCAATAATACATATTATGGGAATATTTGACACCCATCGACCTGTCCCACAGGGAGCTCAATAAGGCTTCTGTTGTTGGTAACAGATGTCAATGAGCACAGATACTTGTTATACTGTGAGTAATGGGTGTTATCTATGTATATGTCGGAGAACGACTGAATCGTGCCATCTTATAGCCTTTAAGAGGCGTTTCATAACGCCATATTTGACAAATAGAGCAAGCTAGTGTGTTAGGTACTCGTACGTTACACTTGAGTGGCGTTCGACGCAGTTCCGCCAAGGCGACATAGAGTGCGCTGTTAAAACAATTGAAATCGAGAACAATTGAAGTTGAACAATCGGTCTTCAGACGAGAGCGGGAAAAAGATGACGTCGGTGGCGGTTCGTGGGTCAAACCCACTGGCTTGTTTAAGATAAGAAATCTAACGTATGCTGCGATTTGTAATCAGTATTGTCCAGTAAGGACTGTGAGTTGAACATCGTATTTCATTGAAACCCTCTCGTCATCTACTATTGAAGGATCTGATGTGCTGTCTCTAGTATGATACGCCCACAATTCCCGATATATATAAGTATTAATTTAAAGCTATATTATATGTATTTCTGGCTACTAGTACCTACAACACAAGCCTTATTGAGCTTACTGCGATACTAGGTCGATATGTGGAAAATTATCCCTTAATATTTATTTATTAAAAAAAAATAGTATTAGAAATAACTAAGGGAAAGTGTAGGTGGTTTATCTACGCCTTATTTTTTTTAACGCCGAATGAGAAGTAAATTCGGGGAAACCCACTCGGTAGCAATTTTGCGTTTTTAAACGAACAATGAGGATTGTTTTAGGGTTGCCACAGTGACTGATTAATGAATCGTAGATTGAAACCTGTTATTCTTAAAAATATAGCTGGGGTCACCCTTACACATTTTAATTATAAGTATAAGGTCAGTTAGGAAATAGAAACATAGTTTATTTTGCTCGGGGTAAGAGAAATCGTATGAGGAACGTCCTGTATGTAAGTATTTTCAAGATAATTTTATTTTTGCATTTATAACATGCTTTATTTATAACATTTCCATTATTTTAATACACACAAACACACATTAAAAATAAAATAAAATTAGGAAAAATTACACACAAAACGATAACTGAAATGTATCTAAATAAACTTCGAATAAGTTAATTAATTTAGAATAAGTAATCTAATAGACCTCCGCGAGCTGTAACTGACATTTTAACTAAACCCCCCTCCTGACAAAACCTACGCTGCGGATTTTAATTTGAATTTGTCAATTAGTTTGTAAGCATTATTATGTATGTGCCTAATAACCTGTGCAAATTTAGATTTTTTTTTATAAAACTAAATGTTATCATTTGAATATCATTCTGATGTCAGTGTACTTTCGAATTGACCTGTTAGTTTTAAAACAGTTCACTGTGTATGGAAATTTATATGCTAAATGATATTTTTTATTACTGTAAGTGTCCTGTGTTATCTTTGAATGAGGAGCAATAAAAACATATTTCTACAGTGTTCGTCGTACAGGGGCAGCCCTGGATGACGTCACGACACGGGCCTGGGCAGACCGTTAATTAAAATATCTTTTACAATGACGCAACGCCAATTGGTTTACTCGCGGGCGCGGTGGACATACAAAAGGCTTCCCTCTGAGACCAACTCAATTGGCTGTATTTTGGTAAATATAGTCTTGTGTTTTTGACAAATCGGAGAAACAACCAAGAATTATTAATACATACTTGTATCACAGGGATGACATTTGTAAGTTTGTAAATATACGATTGCTAGCATGTAAGCCCAACTCGATGGACTAGGCTGTTTGACTAATCAGAATAACAACTAAGAATTATCTATGCATACAAACGGCTTCCCTGTGAGTCTAGCTACTTAGCTACTCAATTAGCTTACTTTAGCGAAATGAATTTCTAATTTTTGTGACAAATCAGGATGACAACATAAAAATATGATTTATATACGCACTTGGTGTCAAACAAGTACATGTGATGGTAAATGGTACCGAATAAGAACCGATCAAGTGCGTGTCGGACATCATAAAATAGATAATTTTTAGTATTTAAATGCTCTTGACATTAGATTTATATAGCGAAATTTTAAAGGGAGTTCCCTGTTTTATAAATTTAAGGACGGAAATCCAAAACCGAAAAGCCGTATTTGCGCAGATAGGGTAAATTCTGTAGATGCCATTAATACTTGGCAATCATGATTATAATATTTATATCGTTATTTTACCTAAATAATAGGGAATATATTCGTAACTTGAAAAAAAAAATAATGGTTCACTGTTTTATATTTGTAAGGAAGCCTGCGACGATTTCCAACCGCGTTTCAACAAAGAAGTTTCCTTAACTACGAAGTATCCAGTTGTATTTAGGTAAATACGTATATCAAGTTGTACGTCACAATAATATGATTAAAACCGAGTGAGCCAATATATAGGTCTAATTTTAAACCGGTGCTGAGTAATAATTTAATATGGCGCCAGCGACGTCAAAGATGAAATCTAGAACTTGGCGGTTCTCTACCATGCGTAATATTTATTGTGATCAGTTGATCACGTAATAATATTCTGGTTAGCTAGTTAAACTAGTTTTCACCGAGGCCCGACAGAAAGCTATGGCATAAAGTCCGCTTTTTTGCATTATGTGTCGTTTTTAAGTATATAATAATTATTTATTAAATGAATAAATGAATAAATAGGTCTTGACGTAACTGGTGACCGAGGAGCTGGCGACTACCTCGCACAACGTATCAGCACTACTTGGTACAATGCCTCAAGGGCCTATTTTATATTTAATCTAGCTATAGTAATCCTCTGTATATATTAATTATGTATATTGTTATTGTAAATAAAATATTTAACCTTCAATACCGAAAAACACATATAGGTACCTATCTTACATTTTATTTCCATCCGTCTATGTGAAAACGCTCCGAGGCGGTAAGAAGTGGCACAGGTATAGGAATTCCAATATTGTATATTCACTCTAAATCTTTTTAGGGTTCCGTACCCAAAAGGTAAAACGGGATCCTATTACTAAGACTCCGCTGTCCGTCCGTCTGTCACCAGGCTGTATCTCATGAAAAGTGATAGTTAGACAGTTAAAATTTTCACAGATTTCTGTTGCCGCTATAACAACAAATACCTACTAAAAAACAGAATAAAATAAATATTTAAGGGGCCTCCCATACAACAAACGTACTTTTTTTGCCGTTTTTATAGATAATGGTACGGAATCCTTCGTGCGCGAGTCCGACTCGCACTTGGCCGGTTTTTTTTTCTAAACGTTAGTACGTTAGTACTATTTCCGTACCTGAGTAAACTTAGATTCGTCATATATTAGAATGCATAACGCGCTTATCCTAGATCTCTGCGTGCCTGCAGGCCCGATGCGTCACGGGATTCGAACCCACACCAGGAGCTATGGAGCTCTCTTTAAACTTATTACCTCTACAAATGAGTTTTTATCTATGTATAAATAAATAAATATTTATACATTATTACACAAATTGACTAAGTCCCACAGTAAGCTCAATAAGGCTTGTGTTGAGGGTACTTAGACAACGATATATATAATTTATAAATATTTATAAATACTTAAATACATAGAAAACTCATGACTCAGGAACAAATATCCTTGCTCATCACACGAATAAATGCCCTTACCAGGATTTGAACCCGGGACCATCGATGATGATGGGGGATGTATGTCAAATCAAATCAAACATTTATTCAGCAAATAGGCCACAGGAGTCCTTTTTCATGTAATTTTTTTACAATCAATAAAAAAAACAAAATTCAATTATAAATATGGAATCAATAAAATATAAGATACTTAATTAGAGACGTATAGTCTCTAAATGTCGAATAACACAATAAAAAAACTGAAAAAAAAAAAACAACTAATACAAAATTCTCAATTTTATCATATCCTTTAGAGAGTCTCTAAGTGTCAGCGATAAAAAAAGATAATTAAATTATCCCTAGAGATTGAAAGGGTTTCCAAGACTTGAATACTTAAATAAATAATTAAAAGACAAGAAATTAAATAAGACAAACAGACAAGAACCAAATGAAGCGTCTCCGTTAACGCCACTCAAAAGTAAAGTTACATACTTATAACATAACATATAACCCGTGTAAGCTTAAACAGACTGGCGTGTGGAGTGAAGTACTCTAAATTTAATTATTTATCTATGCTGAGATTGAGATAAAATGTATTATGAATTAGATCGTTGACCTCCGGATGGGACGTCACAAGAATGCAGCGAGGAGGCTGAACTATATGACACATGTTCGAGTTATTTCCGCCAAACAACCTTTGATACACTGTTATGGTAAGAGCATTTATCTGTGTTTTCAATCTCGTGGGAATTTTTATTGAAGTGAAAACTTCTATAGCGGCGCTGTGCACTTTTTGTGATGAAGAAAAAATGTTAAACTCGCTACAGGACACGTGACAGACAGATTCGACATATTGAAAATTCGTAAGACGGACACGTGACCTGATCGGAAAACTGTTACAATGTCAGTGAAGCCAGTAGACCGCCGGCACGGCGTAGGAGAGGAAGTATTGTATTTTACCACATAAATGATAATACTTTTATACTGATAATTAAAGCAATTCGTGCAAAATGATTCTGAGTATTCATTCAAAATGAGCTTGAACAATAGGGGACGATATATAGGTACATACGTACAAGGTGCCCGTGAGCATTGCGAGAGATTTTAACGGTGCATTCTTGATGGCAACAGAAGCAAACAATATTATATGACTTTTTGTGAAATTCGACAAAAAAACTTTTTTTTTCTGTTTTTTGAACACTCCTGTACATAAAGCGTAATTTGTATTGGTAAACACATAACCTAAAATTAGCTAAAAAGTTTTTATTTTATTTGGGGGTAGCCTCTGGAATACATTCTTTTAATTTACTCATCGAGCCAATTCTAAAAACCCCAAACACAATTAGGTTGCGTTGTTTCATCACAGAGTTCATATGGCCACCTCCTGTCTCCATCATCAGATCAGGTCGTTTTTACCATAATATTGCATTGGCATCCGACTAACATGTGTATGAAAATCTTCAGCTCAAATTTCGGATCAAATTTAACTTGAAAGATTTGATTACAGACCGACACAACGGGAAAAGTGAAACTAAATACAAGCTTGTAAAAAATAACAGTAAAAAAAAAACATTCTTGATAACCAACGAACCTCTTATTTCAAAGTTCAAGTAAGTATGTAAAGTAATCAAATTTAAAATAAGTTTTTGCCAAAAATATAGTTTTTGGTACAAGATTTTATCGCTGACTGTACTTTTTAACCACAGGCAACTAATACTCATCGAGACAATTCCAAAAACCTCAAACAAAATCCGGTTACGTTGTTTCATCACAGAGTTCCTATGGCTACCTCCTGTCTGCATCATCAGATCAGCTCGATGGTACCATAATAGTGCATTGGCACTATATGTCAATGGACTTAGTAATTTATGCAAATTTTCAGCTCAATCGGAAATCGGGAAGTGCGTCTTTAACTTGCAAAATTTGACCCACACTAACTGACATACTAACAGGGCAAGTTAAATAATTGCTTGTAAAAAGGACGAGTCTGTATTTTTTTGTTATGTTAAAAGATTATGATGGTTTCAACAGTAGTGTACATGATTCATATTTCATGGGATCATTCAATAGCTCTGTTTCAGTTTCAGTGTCGAGTTTCATGACTGAATCACTCGAAGATGAATATTTATGATTCATTTTATTACTCTTTAACACTGGGGTCCCCATACTTATGCGTAGTAATTCATTAAAATAAAATGTAAAATGCAGATTCCTTGGAATAGTGCATTAACTCCTCGTGCAGAGGCCGGGAAAGGGCCATTCGTGGATGAGTTTTAATTGCTGTTCCTGCCGAGCATATACAGTGCTTTCTCTAAACATGCGAGGAAATAAGGAAAAATAATCATAATTTAAGACCGACCAGAACTCAAATCGTCAATAGTAGATTGTTAATCAAGGGATGAAAGGTATTCATTTCAGTCGAGGGAGTTAGGCGCTCGAACGCAGTGAGTGAATAACAGTTTGTGATAAAAACTTTTTACAAAAAAAAGTAAACCGACTTCAAAAAGAATGAAAGAAATTATCCTTTTATAAGTATATGCGTTACCAACTGATATGTTTGAAGTCGGTGCTAAGCCAAATTTTGAAGCATACCATGGTTTTGGTGCGATTTGATAAGGATGTGGCTATATAAGTATGTACAATACATTGTCTTACACGACAGCAATGAACATACTTTCTGTAGGTATAAGAAGACACGGTCAAATCTTCTTAGCGCAGTCCGTACCATGTTTGTCGGTATATTAGTATAAATCCAATACGTTTATTTGCCGTCGTAATTTTTAAAGAGCTATTTTACTAATTTTAGAACTATTCATAGCACACAAGTGTGGAATTGAGACCGAGATATTTCCAGTTCCTTAATATCCAGAGAACTTCATTTCATAATATAAAACAATTCAAGGAACGTCTTCAGGGCTTAAACTTTTTACCTTCATGCCAAATTTCACCTAAATCGGTTCAGATGTTTAGCCGTGAAAAGGTAACAAAGAGACAGACAGAATTAAATCCACGTTTATTACCTGTTACTACAGTTGTAATGTGATTCATAGACATAAAGCTGATTATTTTTGACGAGTATTTGGTAAGCCTACAGTTGCAGTACACCAAATTGGTAGTTTTCGAGAGGAAATGCTTGAGTTGCTTAAGAATACAGTCAAGTCACTATACATGGGATTTTAAAAATTGAGGAGTGCCCTCAATTCCTCATGTATTCCATGAACCACACCACCAACTTTCTTTCTGAAGTGAAAACTTCTTTAGCGGCGCTGTGCACTTTGTGATGGGGAAAAAATGTTAACTCGCGTCAGGGTCACGTGACCGTCAGATTGAAAATTCGTAAGACGGACACGTGACATCTATTCATTGTGACGTGCAAATTGAATGTCATCGATACTTTACGTACTTTTGAAAAATCGTATCTCATTCAAGTGTAACATTTTATTTTCTCCATAATCAAAGTGCTGTCATAACGTTTAAAGAGGTTTTATCTTTGTTAATTGTGTTGTATTGTATCTTTGTGTTGTTGGGTGTCCATGATTGTAGATACTCAAATTTTTCCTTACCGAAAAGTTAAAAACAGAAAAGCAGCGTGATTGTTTTACTTAATATGATGGTGAACGATTCATTAACATTTACTGATTGTGTAGGCTGTAGTCCTGCTCACGTCTCATGAATTACTCTGTATATGTTATATATTAACACTAAAATTCGCATTTCAAAATATCTTCCACACTCAAATTTATTTACATAGGTATAATAGAGAATTATCTCTTTTTATAAAACTGCTACTCAATTTCTCCAAAATATCAAAAATGCACAACGTTAATATTCAACTTTTCACTTCTGCCGGCACTCACGGTGTCAAACAAGCATACGTCCCGCCTGATGGTAAGCAATCTCCGTAGCTTATGTACGTCTGCAACTCCAGAGGAGTTACATGCGCGTTGCCGACCCTAAACCCGCCCCCCCTCGTTGAGCTCTGGCAACCTTACTTACCAGCAGGAACACAACACAATGAGTAGGGTCTAGTGTTATTAGAGGTGTTACCTTAGAGGTAACTCCATTCAAACAAAAAAAGAATTACTAAAATCGGATAACGGGTGTCGGAGTAATCGGTGAACGTACATAAAAATAAAAAAATTGCCACAACCGAATACAGAACCTCCTCCTTCTATGAAATTGAAGTCGGTTAAAAAGAAATTCGAGCATCGCAATAAATTTATGACGTCACACGTCACGTCGCTTCGTTTCTCATACCTACTTTTTTCATAAAATATACAAATACAAAAATGTTTACCGTAAAATATGTCTGCTTGCTCCCAAATTCGAAATGTAATTTAATTTTCAAATTTATAAATTGCGGTAGGTATGTTGATATCATGCGAAAACAGATCAAAATATGTGTCATTTCTTATTATTATTATTATTATTATTTATTTATTTCAAATAACAAATTGCACCTTACAGCTAATGCCAAAGCGGCACAAATTGGAATACATTAACAACATAAAGCATTAACATTATAAAGCAATAACACATGAGCAGCTAAGACACAGGAATTCATAACGGTATAGTACTCTCAGGCATCTCTCTTTCTAATATCCTCTTGCATTCCATTATCACTCGCCCCATCGCACTCACAAACAAATCGCACTGTGGCTGCGCCTCGAGCAGGGAGTTGAGCAGTGCGTGAGCGCGCGCGACCGGCGCTCTTAATCTTATGTATAGGTCAGAACAAAATATTACAATTTCCGTATATTTTTAACATTACTTACCTAACATGATGTGTAACATTATTTTCTAAGGTCTTAAAAGATTAATAAGTTATAGTTCGTGTCATCCACGATGACGCGCAGATCTGTCAAATCTAACCTCTAACGATATGATAATACGATCTATGCCGTCAATTTTTTTTTATGATACATTCTTTTATTGCGAACTGTAATTTCTCTCCTTTACATGTATATCAAGTACTTCTCGAGATCTTTCTAACGAGCCTAAACTCAATATGTTTATGTTTTTCCATCGAGGAGTTCCTTTGGCTACCTTCCGAGTGCATCATGAGATCAGTTCCATGTTAGCATGTTATTGGATTGTCATCGGAAACACGGAAGTATGCAAAATTTCAGCTCAATCAAACACCGGGATTCATATTTAAATGCAAGATTTGAAGCACATATATACTGATACATATATTTACAAATATACGCGGTGAAGCTAAATAAGGGTGTAAAATAACCAATTAGAACTTTAATTTAAAAAGCCGCAATGAAAGTTACCACACGACCACGTTGACATTCCAACCGTCAAATTTGAAAACCGAAACTTCGAAAATGGAACATGGCCAACCAATTTCTTTACTTATCGCCCCGCGCGTCATCAGCGGCCGCCCCACAATAAATAAAATTTAACAGAATGAGGGAAAAAAATCAATACCACTAGTCCGTCCACTATCGCCCCTCTAATTTACGATACGATAAAAACAACCGTTGTGTGGGTGTATCATATTAGCTAGTATTTTCGATGAACGCGCCTTTATGTAATGCCATCAATAATTTAAGAACGCGATTGATTCGAATTTCGAATCCGTGCAAGCGAAAACCGTTATATAGAACTATGTCTTTGAGAGGTTATGAATAAAATTATCAATGTCATTGTGACATGGTTCTATGGTAGTATGAAATGTTGATTGTGATGGTACTCACGGATATAGCAGCCGTCAAATGTTCTGGTAGTTCAGCATGCTAGCAGGGGGCACTGACCCCACACCGACGCGCCATCTTTCAGTTGAAACGTCAATTTTTCAAATTCCGAATTGCCAACTGTCAAACTCCGCAACTTGGAAACTTTTTGGTAAATCTCTCGTTGTATTCCTTTTTTTAAAGTTTGTTGTATTACGCCTAGCTATAAACACTTGATTGTATAAAACGGTATAAAAATATTAAAATTATGAACGATGGAAAAACTTGTAAATGAAAACGAAATATAAATATATATTAATAATAATAAAAACGTTCTTGCCGCTCAGAGTTCGAGCGCCTACTGACTTAAAATTTTTGGGTATAAAAACATGCTACAATGGCCTCCCGAGGCGAGAACCTCCTTGATACTTGCGCGGGAAACTCGGCCCGAGCCCTTTCCGGGATCCCGTCGAGCCTAAACCACCCCTAACACTAGCGACTCAAAGCTCAATTCAGTTCGAAACAAAATTAGCTTTTCACTTCAATTCATGATCCACAATAACAATTCTAGTTGTAAATTACAGGAACGTCTTTCGAAAACCTATTTCTTTACATTTCCGACATGGTTTTCTTTTCATACTACGTAGTTATACTTATTTTTAGGTTTATATGAGCTGAAATAACTTGACAAGTAATTCTTGACTACCTTAACTTGACTGAAACTGAACAATCTTTAATAATGCGCAATATATTTAATTAATTATCCGATTACAATACCAGGTTTAATCCATACTCATGGCCAAGATATTTATTTAAAATATCCAATACAAAGTCAATTTAGGCGAAAAAAAATAAAAGGGGATTTTTTTCGTACATAGACAAATAAAAAACATATTCAGCAAGTTAGAGCTTAAAATCAATAGAACTAAATTAAAAAAAAATCCACGAAAACTTGCTTAGGTACTCTAGACAAAGTTTTCATATCTAGGTTTGAAGTAGGAAGGTAATTGAAGTATTTCATTTATTTTCGAATTGTTTATATATTTTAATGTTTAGTATGTATATTTTAAAAGTGAGGAATAATCATACTACTATTTCCTACGTAAATTTTAATATTTAAAATATTATGAAAATAATGTACATATAACTAAGTTTATGGAATATTTTCAGGTACGTATAACATTGTGTTGTTGAATATTTATTGACAAATTATTATTGAAAATCGAGTTAATTCATTTTTTTCAAGTATTTTGTGAGTGTAAACACAAACGATTATAACTTGTAAGTACCAACGTTTTAAGATACTTCTCATTTATTCCACGGAAAAGTTTAATCTTCAAGTAATAGAGTTCATCTTCATCTAAGAATGTAAGAATAGAATCTAAGAATAATTTATTATCTTAAAATAATACATGGTAAAAGTTGCACAAATACTGTCCTGTGTGTCCCAAACTAGGCTGAGCCTGTATCTTGGGACCAACTGAGCCGGTTCTACATAAACATTTTACCCAATTATATACTAGGATGTATAACAAATTATCAATATTACATTTTACATTATAAGGTTGGTTAGAGTAAATTACATTTTACATTATAAGGTTGAGAGCTGTAAATACAGGTATGAACAAAAATAAAATAAAAAGGAGTACTTAGTCTATGCTAACAATAAAAATGAAATCTTACAGCTTAGACATATGTGTGTGTGTATGTGTGTGTGTGTGTATGTGTGAGTACCCACTATTCATGAATACTTAGTTTCATGAATTTACAGAGAGGCTACCCATATTTCTAGCCACGTAAATATTGGTCAAGTATCAAGCAAGCTGAGGCGCGGTAGGCTACGCGTGTGTGCGTGCGGGTGGGGGCCGCGGGTGAAATTTTTCGTTTTTCGCCCACTTTTCCGTCCCGCTCTAGTTTTTCGTCTCCCTCGTTTTTTCTTCGCCCGCTTTCTTCCTAGTGCCCCACCACATGTGTGCCGCGCAGTATATGCGACGGAAGCAGATGAGTCGTTTCCGGTTTCAGCTGTTTTCCGCTTCGTATTGTTTTATAGCGTTTGATGTTCGAATAAAGGCTTTATAACACTTATAATTAACATTTACAGTTGTTTAACTTAGATTTATTTGATAGGTATAAAAACATAAGTTTGAAACTGAAATGGGACTTAATCACGTTTACGTTACGTCACGTTCGAAACGTCAAGCCAAATAATAAACGTAAGTGTACACCTTTCAGTTTTAAAAGTATAAGTAAAATATTTGTACTCAATTTAATAGTGTCACACGAGTCTACTTCTAAGTAAGAAAGCGGGAAAATCATCTTTAAAAAAATCGTGTACTTACACACCTATTGATTTCCTGTTGTGTCCAGAGTCTAAATATATAATATCCACGTGGGCCACATATTGCTATGAAACTTTTTTTTTCACATTATTTAACATAATTAACAAAATTTTATTAGAAATAGTTGGTTTATGAAAATGAGTAGGTAATCTGTTTACATTTGTGCTTAATAAAGACTTTAATTATGTACTCACAATTTTCGCAAGTACTGATTTCAGTGTTTAAATTTGTATAAAGTGCCTTATACGTTTGATTTTGCCATGTGTTTTATCTTATGCCTTTCTAGCACCAACAATTTTAATCTCCGTGTTCCCTGTAGTTGAATGGTAGCAGAATCTTTTTGGCAATAATTCCACTTTTAGCATATATATTTTAATTTCTGCTGCAGTGGACTAAATAAGTATATCATCTATTTAAATTATTCATATTGTAAAAACATTACAAACATGTGTTTACCCCGATGAATTCCTTATTCTGACATTAAGTTCACCTTTGGAAAAAAACTGCAATTAAGTTTAAAACTTAAAAATCCAAGCGTATTTTTTTTACTTTTTAGCACTACGGCATACTTACATTTTCTACTCATGAAACAAAATTAACGATACTATTTCCAATGCTATGGAGAGGTGCTTCATAGTTAAATAAACGGGCACTAATAAACATTACAAATATGTGTTTTATGTGTGTTGTTTTCGTATACTGCGCGCTGCGTGCGGCGGCGCCCGCCCTCGCTCCTCCGCGGCGCCTAGCGGGTATACAGCATGTTCCGACTTGTGATGAGCCCACTTTTCCGTCTTAGGTGCCCACTGTTGGGATACTAACGATTGTGCACATAGGTGATTGAGCAATGAGCGTCTAGCTTAATATACATAGCGTATGCCAACTTGTTATAAACCCACATTTCCATGTTAGAGTCCCACTGTTGGGCAATATAGGACTTGACTACATTGGCTCACTCTTCCGGGCGCCTAGCGGGTAAACAGCCTGTTCAAACTGGGCTACTGACTCATGGATAAAGTTGTTTGGTCAAGCAACCATTGTCAAACTTAAGAAATATGGGGTATAGGTAAATTAAATTGCGCGTGGTTCTACGGAGGTGAAAATAACCCTGTTCAAAACGTATAGTCAAACCCTATACACGTGCAACCTGTGGAGTGATTACACCAAAAAATCATATAGTGCTCTGCGCGTACAGTACAATAACGCCTTCAGGGGGTTGTTGGGGCTGCCCTGGCGCTGCAGGGCGTCGGGAATATTCGCCGCGTGGAGAACAGACTGCTTCCAAGCCGTGCTGCACAAGCGGCTGGCGTCCCTGGGCGAGTGCGCGCGGGGCAGCACCAACACTCTCCTGAAGGTGATCGCTGAGAGGATGGACAGCCCTATCCTCGCTCACTGGATGTCTTTACATGTGCAGTCTAATTGTAATTATATTTTCTACTAACACACCTAATATAAGTGGTAACACTAACATAATATGGATGTATTTTTGTCCGAAATAAAATGCTTTTATTCAATCATCACACAAATTGACTAAGCTCCACCGTAAGCTCAAGAAGGCTATACCTATTTGATTCATAGTTAAGTAACTGTTTTACAATAAACGTAGTTATAAATACACGAAATCATTCCCGCACCAAAAACCCCGGGGCATTCTCATTATATCTACAATTTAAAGATGACTCGCGTTAGAACGGCCCGAGCCCGGGCCGGAGCGCCTGACACTTCGGTACGCCCGCTTCGTTCATCGGACGCCCCGGCCCGGACCCAGACAGTTCTAACGTGAATCATCCTTTAGAAGGCTTAATTTAAAAATCTATTCCAAAGCACACATTCGCTGTGACCCATATTGGTCGGGAGAATCATCATTATTTTTTTTTTCAAATAGCAATCTATGATTTATCTAAGTATGTATTTGTATGTATATCACCGCTTAGTACCCATAGTACATGCTCCGCTTAGTTTGGGACTAGGTCGATCTCTGTAAGATATATTTATTTAAACCTCAAGAATTCACCAGAATTTCAGGAACAAACATTCCCCTCCAAAACTTATTCCGTCCAAGGCCGTCCGTTTCCAAGCCCCCTGTAGCCCCCAGAACTAGGAAGCGAGGGGGTAAGTACACACCACCCCAGGGGGAGTACATCGCAAATACGCGAAAGCAATAGGACTTTTAAAAATTCTCCAGAAATATGATTTATGTGTTGACGGCAAAAACGCCTCCTCCTCAAGGACGGCCCCTGATTCGATTTTTAAAGCCTCCGCTCTTTTTTACATGTTTGTTGAAATTTGAATTTAGAAAAGTGGAACGAAACGGAGGTTTTAAAATTGCGCGCGCGAACGGACGCTCTTGAGATCATTCGCAGGACGGCATTATATTTTATTAATTACTGTTTTGTCATGTGAATGAAACATTTTTAAAAATTAACCAAAACGTAAAAGAGAACTACCTATTAATAGATTTAGAAATAAAATAATGAAGCTACTGCCTGAAAAAGGTAAAAGTAAAAGAGCCCTCGAGGCCTTTTTTGAATTTTGAATTGAAAAAGCTAATACAGTAGCCCGTCACAGACGGAGCGACAATATAGCAAGATATCTTAAGATGCTATATAAAGGTTGGTATATTACGATATATTTGGGTATATTTCGTCTATCTAACAATGTAGGTTCTAGACAGGCAGCGATATATATTTTGGTATGGTTGGCGTGTGTGGTGCTTAGCTATATGTTGGTATCTTACGGTATGTTACATATTATCGCTCCGTCTGTGACGGGCTTAAACGATTCCCTCTGTGACGATTTGTATTCGTTTTGAGATTTTTGCATGCTAGTACAACGTGCTGGCCTAGCCAAGGTGACAATCGCTATCGCTTCGAGAGCGAAATACTTTGTGTTTCTCTATCGCTCTTCCATATTAGTGCGACAGTGACAGATGCGTTTCGATCGCTACGGAGCTTAAGCGATTTGCACGTTGCCTGTATAGTACAAATAGCCGAATAATCAACTAATTGTCACTAAATATACTATTGCACCTACTTATAGTACTTAATCCTTGCAAACAAATACTTACTTCGAAAGGCTACCAATTTTTTGTTCCGATGTAGCCCACAAGATGGCAGAACCTACTATGCACAAGAAAACACGTGACGTGTACATGTGCATGTTTATGGTTCCGATTCAGGCCACAAGATGGCAGACCCTCCAACCAGCACGGTCCCTATCCAATACTTTACTTGGACATTGTGAAACCGGAACTTAAAGTAAGATAAAAGCTAGTAAAATACTGTATGAATCCCCCTGGCTATGCTCTACAGACAAACAACTCGTGACAAACTTTTTTTTTATACTACGCCGGTGGCAAACATACATACGGCCCGCCTGATGGTAAGCAGTCTCCGTAGCCTCTGTACGCCTGCAACCCCAGAGGAGTTACATGCGCGTTGCCGACCCTAACATCCCCCCCTCGTCGAGCTCTGGCAACCCTACTCACCGGCAGGAACACAACACTATGAGTAGAGTCTAGTGTTATTTGGCTGCGGTTTTCTGTAAGGTGGAGGTACTGCCCCAGTTGGGCTCTGCTCTAGATCTGGAATGACATCCACTGGCGCTGTGCCCTACCACACAAAGCGAGATGACATTCACAATTTTGACGACCGGTTTGGCCTAGTGGGTAGTGACCCTGCCTACGAAGCTGATGGTCCCGGGTTCAAATCCTGGTAAGGGCATTTATTCGTGTGATGAGCATGGATATTTGTTCCTGAGTCATGGATGTTTTCTATGTATTTAAGTATTTATAAATATTTATATATTATATATATCGTTGTCTAAGTACCCTCAACACAAGCCTTATTGAGCTTACTGTGGGACTTAGTCAATTTGTGTAAGAATGTCCTATAATATTTGTTTATTTATTTGTTTATTTGTTTGTTTATTTATTCACAATGCCCATACCTCTCTTTTAGAAGTAGTTTAAGGACGTACCCGGGTCCGTCACTAATAAATATTTATTAAATGAAGTGAAACTTGGTTAAGTGGGACCTGGATAAGTGGGAAGCCTCTATAGCTGGGACTCATGGTGCGGTCCCGACACTAGCACTGAATTACCTCTGTTAGTGAGACAAAACGAACCTCTATAACTGGGATTAGTTGTTTCGATTTTATAGTCACATTTACCTGTATTATTGAGACAGAGAGTGTATTTTACCTCTTTTACAGAGACTGTATTTGAAAGGTTATATTCATTTAATTATTTCTTAGAATAGTATAGGAATTGACCTTTGTATCTGAGATCACGTCAATCTATGACCTCTCTAACTAATCTTTATTGCAGATGAATTTACGTATTTTTACTAACTCTTAAACTATCCATAAATACCGCATTTGGTGAATGTGTCTATGCGACTTAAGTTTTATTTTGTCAGTTTAAGTAGTTAAAACTACCAATCAAAATGAAAGCTAAGATCTTGATGAACACGAAAAACAATAAAAAGAAGTTTTTGGCAAAAATTACATTTTCTAACACAATTCTAACAACCCCAAACTCAATTAGGCTGCGTTGTTTTATCACAGAGTTCATGTCTCCATCATCAGATCAGCTCTATGATATCATAATATTGCATTGTCACCCGGCTTACATATGCATGCAAATTTCCAGCTTCATCAGAAACCTGGAAGTAGATCAAATTTAACTTGCAAGATTTAACCCGCACAAACATACATAGGTGCATTGCAAGTTAAATAAAAGCTTGTAATAAAAAATATTTACATTTATTCTAAGTTCTAAGACCAAATTTATTTTATTTAATTTATTTTAAGTTCTAAGACCTAATGAAGTCCGTAACGAAAATTTAACAAAATCTATCCTTTGTAGAATCATTCAAAATAAATTGGAATATTTTTTTTAAGTAAGGATAAAGATGGTTTTACTTTTTTTTAGATTACAACTCATACATAATGTTTACAAAATACATAATGTACCGTATTAACCACCTCTCTACCTGAATTATCATCTATTCTCACCTCTATTCATGGAACCCTCTGTAAATGAGACAAATTTATTTACACTTGGCGATCGAGACCCTGGGTAAGTGGAATACCTCTTTAAGTAAGACGAATTCGCTCGTCCTTTGATGTCCCACTTATCCAGATTTCACTGTATTATATTTTTGACGACCGGTCTGGCCTAGTGGGTAGTAACCCTGTCTATGAAGCCGAGGGTCCCGGGTTCGAATCCCGGTAAGGGCATTTATTTGTCAAATTAAAAGAGATATTTGTTCCCGAGCCATGGGTATTTTGTATGTAAAGATGTTTCTATCTATATACGTATGTATATCGTCGCCTAGTACCCATAGTACAAGCTTTGCGTAGTTTGGGCTAGGTCGATTTGTGTAAGATTCTTCCTAAATATTTATTTAATATTATTTATTTATACGGAGGTAAGTACTTCGCAGCGCTTTGGGCGTCTTTTTACTAAGAAAAGACAAAAATGGATACACTGATCACGTTTACTATAGTTTTTATTGAAAGTATTTATCGAGCTTTTGTTTTATGATTTCTTTTATATTTTTGGACCAAAATTATATTTTTATTTTTAGTATATTTTTGGTTCAAAAGTTAGAGGAACATATATATTTTCATTCCGGAGCGACTATTTCTGAAAATATTCACTTTATCAAAAATTGTTTTTGGAGACCGTATTTATTTTGAAAGACCTATCCAACGATACCCCACACCACTGAGTAAAAGCGAAAAAAAAAACATTTTGGTACCCTAAACAACTTATTGTATTTTTTTACCGTTCTGTCGCCATGCATGATTTATGTATCCATGCCAAATTGCAGCTTTCTAGCACTCACGATTACGGAGCAAAACCGCGGCCGGACAGACAAACGGACATGATGAAACTATAAGGGTTCCTAGTTGACTACGGAACCCCTAAAAAGGGACTTGAGGTATACAGGAGAGTGTGGAGCAAAGCATGTGAACATTGCGTCGTTGACGGATGGGAAGCCAGCCAAGCCGAGAGCGATATGGTCATATTTGCGAAGGCAAAAAATTAAACGAATGCAATTGTTGAGAAGGCAATCCAACTTATTGAGAAGTTCTTCGGATAGGTCACTTCAGTTATCTTTATTTCGTTATCGTTAACTCGGCAAGGTTCGTTGCACACGGTACTCGACTGAAAAGCTCTTTTACAGTACATATGGGGCTACTTTTACAGTACATATGGGGCTACTTTTACAGTACATATGGGGCTACTTTTACAGTACATATGGGGCTACTTTTACAGTACATATGGGGCTACTTTTACAGTACATATGGGGCTACTTTTACAGTACATATGGGGCTACTTTTACAGTACATATGGGGCTACTTTTACAGTACATATGGGGCTACTTTTACAGTACATATGGGGCTACTTTTTAGCACTAGTGCGAGAAGTAGCATATTACGTTACTGTGTCGAACATTTAAAGGGCCATATGTACTGTAAAACGTTGTACGATACATGTGCGAATAGGTAATTCGCAACTCGTGTCGATTTAAAACACTCCCTTCGGTCGTGTTTTAATTTATCGCCACTCGATTCGAATTTCCTATTTTTCGCACTTGTATCGTAATGTACTATATTATATTACGATTGTATAAAATACTATTTAAAAAATTATAACTGTGTATCCTTACCTACTTACTGTGTTTTTATGTGTGTTTGTGTGTGTGTTACCTTATATATAATATATAAAGGCGCGTCCCCTGACTGACTGACTGACTGATTCATCAACGCAGAACGAAAACTACAAAAACTAGAAGAAATATACACACTAAGTGGCTCTTGAACAAGCAATTTTACTCCCTACAAGAATATTTGTCGTATAAAGGTTTGTAGTAGCATGTTTTTAATAATTTAATGACTAGATATAGCTAAATTAATTTAGTTCGTAGTCTTAGATATAGGTACTAGTACAATAAGATATATATTGCGTGCTGGATCTCGGCAGATTGTGATGAACTTTTGTATATACTAACACCTTTTGTACTCACTTTCATCCAATAAAAAATTATGAATTATTATAATTATGAATTATGAATTAAGTTACATTTATAAAATGTACAAGAGATAAGAGCGATTTTGAAAAATTGAAACTTCGTGAAAAGTTATTTAAATTAAACTAAAAGAAAAGTACCTTTAGCGTATTTGAAAATTCATCCCCTAAGCGGGTTAAAAAGGGGATGAACGTTTGTAAGGCTTTCAGGTTTTATTTTAAGCCAGGAACTTGAAGCTTTGTTAAAAGGTAATTATAATAGAAGAAAAGTTATTTCAGCGTTCTAGGAAATTCATCCCCTAACGGGGTACTAAAAAGTTAGTATGGGGATCATGTTTTATATTTAGTTAGGAACTTGAAACTTTGTAATAACACATACAAATACAAGAAAAGTAATTTCAGCGTTTTTCAAAACCCATCCCCTATTAGGGTAAAAAAGGTGTTGAATGTGTGTTTCGGGAAATAAATCAACGCGGACGAAGTCGTGGGCAACAGCTAGTACTTAACAATGGCTGTCCCGTCCATGATTCTGGCGGGCAATGAATATAATTGGGAAGCGTGACAAGATAAATTCTCGACCATCTGTGGTCATCAACAGCATCAACTACAATTTTGTTTGTGGGATGACCTGTGGTGAGTCTGGTCGTACATTTACTGCAAAACTAGGCTACGTCAGCCACCTGAGAGCTCACGATCGTCGCTCTCAATAGCTAGTACAAACCCAGCCGTGGCCGGCACTGGCCAGGACAGGATAGTAACCTATACGCTTGGTTTGTCGCCTTAGTGTAAGACCCGAGTGGACGTTCGAGTCGGGCGTGCAGCGGAGCGGCGTGCGGCGTGCATGTTAAACAAATGCAAACGTATAGGAGCGGCCATAGTGCACGCTACTCATATCACTTGTGAGCCCGACGCCACGCTACACGCCCCACCGAACGCTCCGCTTCGAGCGTCCACTCAGGCCTTACACTTAAGGCCTTCAGTTAACACTATATCAAAATTTCTGCCTTTTTCTTTTTATACAATGTGACGCTATACGCAGCGTAGTGTCTAAGTACCGTACTTTCATAAACAAATACATATAAACCAAAGTGAACGTACAATGGCCAAAATAAACCTCCCCAAGAAGCAATAAAAAATAAGAAATCACATTTCTGAAACGGGGTCACGGAGGGAAAATTTTCATACCCGCCCTTTTTTAAAGGAACTTTATAATAGTTAAGTTTCTTTTTTGCAGATGTGCCAGTGTATATACTGAATGTGGGTCGTTGTTGTTCTATAAAGTGGGTAGAAAATGATACGTTTCTAGACTAGAGCACTTTATTTTCCCAGTACTATTTTTCTTTAAGCAATTGAAATTTTGGTTTTAAATGAATTTGTTGTACAATTTTCATAATTAACTCTCCATTCCATAAATAACGATATTTTTACCTAAATTGTTGATTAAAAGTACCCTCAAGAAATGCTACTGTATTTTATACTTAGTCGTATTTTTTAAAATGTACATGTATTTTACTTTCCTCGTATTCGTTATGAAAAGTAGAGAGTTTAACTCGGGTGAAAGGCACCATTTCATCCCTTGGTTAACAATTTACTATTGAGGCTAATCTAACATCGAGAGAATTCTAAAAACCTCAAACACAATTCGTTTGCGTTGTTTTATCACAGAATTCCCATGGCCACCTCCTGTCTCCATCATCAGATCAGGTCCATGTCATCATAATATTGCATTGTCATCAGATTTACATATGTATGCAAAAAATCAGCTCAGTTGGGAATCGGTCAAATTTTGCTTCCCAGATTTGACCCACACTAACTAACAAACCAACAAACTTACTAACAGGGTAAGTTAAATAAAAGCTTGTAAAAAGTAGGGTTCTTTTAGCTTCACGTGGCTAGAATTTAACATTGAGCTGACGTGGGAACTAGGTATATCCCAGACTCTTGTATATAGAAAGAGGCCAAGGCCCAGCAATATAACGTCTTTTGACCAGAAATCCAGTAGGGCTAAGATGGTCGGCTTTTTATCATTTGTCACCATGCCTGTCACGTTCTATCAAGTATGTAAGCGCGAAAGTGACGGGCATAGTGACAAGTGATAAAAATGGAACCATGCTGCCACCGCAGTATGATGTTAGAATTTTAAAATGACCTCTATCGCTCTCTAAAACTTGAAGCCCAGTCCAGAACCGAACCTATGCCCCTACCCCCGCCACCCCAAAAGCCAGTGCCCTACATACGCGCCCTTTAAGAAAAACGGCGCCAGCCGGGGAGGATTTGAAATAACTTTCAAGAAAATTGACATGACGGGGTGGGGTGGTGCGACCTAAAAACTCTACAACAAATTTAATATATGAATTTGTTTGTACCTTTGTAAGTTGGTATGATAATGCCAATATTCGCTTGGCTACAACCTTACTACGTACTTTTTTTTTATACTACGTCGGTGGCAAGCAAGCATACGGCCCGCCTGATGGTAAGCAGTCTCCGTAGCCTATGTACACCTGCAACTCCATAGGAGTTACATGCGCGTTGCCGACCCTAACACCCCTCCCCCCCCCCCCTCGTTGAGCTCTTGCAACCTTACTCACCGGCAGGAACACAACACTATGAGTAGGGTCTAGTCATCATCTAGTGTTATTTGGCTGCGGTTTTCTGTAAGGTGGAGGTACTTCCCCAGTTGGGCTCTGCTCTAGATCTGGAATGACATCCGCTGTGCTGTGCCCTACCACACAAAGCAAGATGACATTCACAATGCCCATACCTCTCTTGTGGACGTAGTTTAAGGACGTACCCGGGTAACGGGTGGGGTACTGATGGTGTTATACATATTTAAGACGATGTATATCACAAATTTATCTAGAGTACAAAATTAATAACTCCTCCATCTTCCTCGCGTTGTCCCGGCATTTTGCCACGGCTCTTGGGAGCCTGTCCGCTTGACAACTAATCCCAAGATTTGGCGTAGGCACTAGGTTTTACGAAAGCGACTGCCATCTGACCTTCCAACCGAGAGGGTAAACTAGGCCTTCTTGGGATTAGTCCAGTTTCCTCACGATGTTTTCCTTCACCGAAAAGCGACTGGTAAATATCAAATGATATTTCGTACATAAGTTCCGAAAAACTCATTGGTACGAGCCGGAGTTTGAACTCGCGACGTCCGAATTGTAAGTCGCACGCTCTTAACGCTAGGCCACCAGCGCTTAATAATTAACCTAAATAAAATTTAATACGTAAGATCATGCAAGCTTCACCGTCTAATTAATTACGGTTAATGATAACGTTAAAATTAATAACCACTGGATACATGGACACCCTACTTTTATTGAAGGGCAGTAGGTGCACTAATTGACAGCTCATAAGGGTCTAGTTCTTTACTGCTCATAGCTACATACTGAACCATTGGTAGAGTGACAATAAATTTCAATTAAAACTTAATTTCCACTTAAAAATTTGGTATAAGAAAAAGTTTTGGACCCGGGTACATCCTTAAACTACGTCCAAAAGAGAGGTATGGGCATTGTGAGTATCATCTCGCTTTGTGTGGTAGGGCACAGCCAGTAGATGTCATTCCAGATCTAGAGCAGAGCCCAACTGGGGAAGTACCTCCACCTTACAGAAAACCGCAGCCAAATAACACTAAACCCTACTCATAGTGTTGTGTTCCAGCCGGTGAGTAAGTTTGCCAGAGCTCAACGAGGGGGAGGGGGGGGGGGGGGGGCTAGGGTCGGCAACGCGCATGTAACTCCTCTGGAGTTGCAGGCGTACATAGGCTACGGAGACTGCTTATCATCAGCGTGCTTGTTTGCTACCGGCGTAGTATAAAAAAAAAGTAAATTAGAATTGTCTTAGTGCTATATAAATATTATCGCCGTCGATGACTGAATTAGAAAAAATGGTTACTGATCACCTCATCACATCACATTGAATTTCACCATGTAAGTATTGCCTTTTAACTCAACCAAACAATTGAACTTTGGCAAATCAATATTATTTCCAACATCGATCGTCTGAGATAGTATTTAGTTGCGTTTTGTAGCAAATGTATTAACTCGCACTAAACACTGATAGTAGATTTCACCAAGGGATGAAAGGCACTCATTTCTGTCGAGGTAGTTTCGCGCTCGAACGCAGTGAGAATGCCAATAGTCCGTAGCTGAAATGATGTCTTTCATCCGAGTCAAATACTCTACTTTTCATTTCGAATACGAGGAATGTAAAATGCATGTTAAAAAAACATGACCGAGTATAAACTTTCATATCTTGAGGGTACTTTCAATTAACAATTTACCTAAACTATCGTTATTTATAAATTAGGCAGTTAAATACAGAAAGGAAATTGTATAACAAATCCATTTAAAGCAAAATTTCAATTGCTTATCGTAGAAAATGAAAAATTTCATACTTGGAAATAAAATGCTCACCGCATAGACCCACTTTCATGCATGACTACTACTACTAAGACAAGTGTACACGCTCGTACTGGATCCTAACAGAAAAAAAATACTATTAGAACAAATCAAATTATTTTCAGAAAATATTTTAATTTGTTTATATTTGAGTTGAAACACAACTATATAAATTATAAACTGAAGTAAATGTCATATACTAAGAAAAAGTGACCAAGGCCTCCAGTGCCCCAGGCTGGAATCGAACCAGGCGTCCCCTGCTATCGCGGCAGGTGCCTGAGCCACTCGGCCACCGGGGTCACGGTAGCATTCATCGAATTTTTCAAGTATATGCATTTCTTACTGAAGGCTGATGGCGCCCCCTAGCCACCCCTAACCTTGGTCACTTTTTCTTAGTATATGACATTTATTTCAGTTGAGAAAAAAAATATGTTCAAAATGGAGTTAATCAGAATACCGGTGTCTTTGTGAAAGTCATTTCATTGAAGCTCAGAAATATACCCTTCAAATTAAGAAAAAAAAGCGGCCAAGTGCGAGTCGGACTCGCCCATGAAGGGTTTCGTACCATTTATGACGTATTAAAAAAAACTACTTACTAGATCTCGTTCAAACCAATTTTCGGTGGAAGTTTGCATGGTAATGTATATCATATATTTTTTTAGATTTTTCATTCTGTTATTTTAGAAGTTACAGGGGGGGGGGGGGGGACACACTTTTTTTCACTTTGGAAGTGTCTCTCGCGCAAACTATTCAGTTTAGACAAAAATGATATTAGGAACCTACATATCATTTTTGAAGACCTATCCATAGATACCCCAAACGTATGGGTTTGATGAAAAAAATATTTTTTTTTAATTTTTATGACGTATTAAAAAAAAAACTACTTACTAGATCTCGTTCAAACCAATTTTGAGTGGAAGTTTCCATGGTAATGTATATCATATATATTTTTTTGATTTTTCATTCTGCTATTTTAGAAGTTAGAGGGGGGGGGGGGACACAATTTTTTTCACTTTGGAAGTGTCTCTCACGTAAACTATTCAGTTTAGAAAAAAATGATATTAGAAACCTAAATATCATTTTTGAAGACCTATCCATAGATATCCCACACGTATGGGTTTGATGAAAAAAGATTTTTCGAGTTTCAGTTCTAAGTATGGGGAACCCCCAAAATTTATTGTTTTTTTTTCTGTTTGTGTAAAAATTAGTTTCGGCAAAAAGTGGCGGTGACATAATCGGACAGACAGACGGACATGACGAATCTATAAGGGTTCCGTTTTTTGCCATTTGGCTACGGAACCCTAAAACCAGTGTACCTATGTTGTTGTGTGTGTTGACTGTACTAGGATCACGGCAGTGACTGACCTCCACACAAATGAACCATTCAAGCCTCAAACATCTAAAAATAGAACTTCAACCCCAAGTCATTTTAATCTTGACCCTCATACATTTAAGGTATAAAACTGCTTGCCATACACTATGGGCTGACCGTATGGAAATTAGGTAAGGTCACTACGGTTCAGGAGGACTTTATTCGAAGGGGTTAAGGTTCAGATTGCAATGGTACAGTGAAGGGTTGGTGATACAATTTTTGAAGCAATTTGATAAATAAATGGGATTATGTTAAGGCCCTGTAGGTTCATGTTCTTCTCTCACTTTCACTGACCGTAAGTGTGACCGAGAAGGATGTGCGTGCTCGGGATCGCGGATATCATGTTGAAATTTAATTTGTTGTACGTTTAAAAAAAGTAATAGCCGAGTCCTTTCATAAATAAAATTGCTCATATTTAGAAGCAATTTTCATATTTTTTGCGTTGACTTATGTTAGTAATAATCACTATCGAGCGAAAGTCAAAAAAACCGGCCAAGTGCGATTCGGAGTCGCGCACGAAGGGTTCCGTACCATTACGCAAAAAAATCGCGTTTGTTGTATGGGATCCCCCATTAATATTTATTTTATTCTATTTCTTAATATTTGTTGACATAGCGGCAACAGAAATATACACTCTGTGAAAATTTCTACTGTCTAACTATCACGGTTCATGAAATACAGCCTGGTGACAGACGGACGGCCGGACGGACGGACAGCGGAGTCTTAGTGATAAAAAATCTGGATTCGAATCTCTGAAGACCCTAGAGAAAATTCTTTAGATTGCTAATTACATGTTTGACAACTGTGTTGTTCTCAAAAAAAAAATCGGACAAGTGCGAGTCGGACTCGCCCACCGAGGGTTCCGTATTTTTTAGTATTTGTTGTTATAGCGGCAACAGAAATACATCATCTGTGAAAATTTCAACTGTCTAGCTATCACGGTTCATGAGATACAGCCTGGTGACAGACGGACGGACGGACGGACAGCGGAGTCCCGTTTTACCCTTTGGGTACGGAACCCTAAAAAGCGGTACGTTTTATTTTAAACTCCGCTCTTTGAACATACGGCACCTTAAGTTTCGTGTTTCAGGGATAATAATAACTTAATAAGCTGGAAATATTGAAATATCGAAAAAAGTACAGTACTATGTACAGTCATCACCAAAGAATAAATCCATATTTGGGGACAATCTTACACAAGAATGCGCCAGGAGCGCGATGCCATTAAAAAAAAATAAAAAAAATCTTACACAAATCGACTTAGCTCCAAACTAAGCAAAGCTTGTACTATGGGTACTAGGCGACGATATACATATATATATATATATATATATAGACAAATACATACTTATAGACATAGAAAACACCCATGAACACATCCATGCTCATCACACGAATAAATGCCCTTACCAGGATTTGAACCCGGGACCATCAGCTTCGTAGGCAGGGTCACTACCCACTAGGCCAAACCGGTCGTCGCAATGAACTACAACTACCTAACGAATTAAATTTTTTGCAAAGAAATATTTTTAAGTGTAGGTGAAATAAATGGCTGATTGAGAAGAATTTTTTGACGATGCATACTTACTGCCGTGGCGTAGCGACCCGAAGAGGATCTTGGCCTCCGACACCAAAGACCGCCATACTTCTCTGTCCAAAACTGTTTTTTTTTTTTGACGATGCATGTCTCAACATAAATAATAAAATAAAATGCATTTATTTCAGACAAACATAGTCCATATTTTGTTAGTACATCTTAAGAATTAAAGGTTATGATTAAGGTTAACTTAAAAAATAAACTTAAATAACTATCTTAGGTACTAGAGATAAATGCAGAGAGGACCAGTGCCTTATCAGGCCACTGTCCCATCTGTCAGCCACGACGGTCAGGAGACTGTGGCGGCTGTCGCGCACCCTGCGGAGCGTCGCGTGGAATCCGTCCACATGTGCATCCGCGAACATGCCCGACGCACTGCAGTACCGAGGCAGGGGCAACAGTACCCTGAACGCGTCATTATATTGTACGCGCATGGCGCTAAAAGCCTTTTGCGTGTACCGAGTCCACAGGCTGCAGGTGTACAGCGATGTACAGAATGCTCGAAATAATGTTATTTTAACTGGCGCTGTACACCGGCTGAACCTGCGAGCTATCATATTGGCCCTGACGGCCAAGGCCCTCCGCTCCCTCTCAATATCAGGGTCATCACGGAAATCGTCGGTTACCAAGTGCCCAAGGTATTTAAATGAGGAAACCCTTTTTAGTTGCATGCCATTCAAATGAATAGGTGGGATGTGTGATGGGCACTTGCTTCCCGCTTTGAAGACCATGTACTCGCTCTTCTTTACGTTATATTTAAGGTTATGCGTTAGGGCATATGACTCACACTTCTCAATAAGCAATCTCAAACCACCAACTGACGGGCTCAACAGTACCATGTCATCTGCATAGCTTATGTTATTGAAACAAACTCTATCTATATGACAGCCGACATGTGTACTGCTGAGCTCGCCGATCAAGGCATCGATATACAAATTGAAAAGTTTAGGTTAATGTAGTGTATATTTAGTTTATTAGTAGTTTTAAGAATTATATGTTCAAAAAGGGCAGCTGTTGATACCATTTTTTGTACAGATCATGTGTATGTATACCTACAGAGAGGACAATAAAAACTTTCTTATTCTTATTCTTCGCAGTATGCTGTGCGGCTGCTACGACCTTGACACCGACATATTCGCTAACGTCTGCCTAACTTACTTTCTATACATGTCGCTCGCACAAATATGCCAGTAAGAGCGTGCACATGTAAGTTACTCGTACGCACACGTTTGCGAATATGTCAGTGTCAAGTTCGCGGCAGCCGTAGACCAGGTACACTTATGATTACCTACTTGCGTTTTGTTACATGCAATTAATGCACTAGCACGTTATCTTTTCGCAGATTAGCAAAGTAATATTTTTGTTTTAATATTTCCATTTTTCCCCGAAAACAACTTAAAATCTTTTTGCTTTCGAGGATTCAGGATTCGAACCCACGACCTTCAGTTTGGAAGCCACACTAAAGTGAAATTTTGTTACTACATGTTACTAACTTTCATATGTGCCTTACTGAGAATTAAACATACCCCTCGTCGATGACCTTTAATTCAATCGATAGACTGCTCCCAACCCTAATTGGTCTTTAAATCAGTTAATCGATATATCAAAGGGAGGTAACACACGACGACTTTTTGCAGCGATACAGTATCGATACAGTCGCGATGCTGTCTCTGGTCATACACACACACATACACACACATACACACACACGCACGCACGCATGCACGCATGCACGCATGCACGCATGCATGCACGCACGCACGCACGCGCACACGCATATGTCGTATACCCTCGCACACATAAACACGATTCTGCATCGCTACTATCTCGCTACTAAATCACTGCGAAAATTCGCAGCCCTAGATCATTGGTTTGAATCCTGGCTGTTTTTCCATAGATAGTTATTTGGGAAACGTTTTTCAGCTACTTAGGTCAAATGTTAATATAAAAAAAGAAGTTTTCTCTTCTGTTCCTGAAAATATATCCAAAATGTATCATAAAAAAAAACAAATAAATACTTATAGCACAATGTTATACTAATCTCCCATGCCCTGAAAAACGCTCAATAAGGCTTCTATTGTGGGTAGTGGGTACTAAACGTCGATATATATAATAGATACATATAGAATATATTTAAACGAGCAATTCTTGTATGTGTACATAGTTATATTTATATATTTCGGGGATCTCGGAAACGGCTCTAACGATGAAATTTGCTATATGGGGGTTTTCGGGGGCGAAAAATTTATCTGGCTATGTCTGATCTCCGGGGAAACGCGTATTTTTGAGTTTTCCGAGCTAAGCTCCCAGATATTAAATACCTACTAAAATATATAGAAAACATCCATAAATCAGGAAGAAATATTTGTGATGAACACACAAATTTATAATGCAGTTAAGTACCGGAGTTCGAACCCGGGACATTCAGCTTCGTAGACAGAGTAATAGGTTCCTATTACTAAAGCTACCGAGTACCGACTAAATAGGCTACGAGGCCGTTAAAAAGACGAAGAAAAGACAAACTTAAAATATCGATCGATGATTAATAATCAAACGAACTTACCTGTGAAGTTTGATTACAATTATGCGAGTATCCAAATCCAAGACAACAAATATAATTTACTAGCAGCAGTACACGTTATCGTGCAGTCCAAGTCACACATTTTAGAGATTATAGTATTTAAAAAACAAGTTCGCGCTGTCCCTCTCACTCGCTACGCTGCGTTCCTGCTTCGACATCGCTCCTCCAGTACTCATTATTTCAGAGTTATTTTTGTGTTATTAACAGAGACTATTTTATTTTCATTTTTGGGGATGGGGGGCGGGTCTTTGTTGTCTTGGATTTGGATACTCGCATAATTGTAATCAAACTTCACAGGTAAGTTCGTTTGATTATTAATTATACTTCGTATCCAAATCCAAGACAACAAATATAATTTACTAGCAGATGTTCAGAGCTTTGTATTTAAATTCAAATCCTGAATGCGAAAATAAAATAAAATATCGATATCAAATCAGTATGTTACGAACATACTGATATTATTGATTTTGACTAAAGAGAACAACGTACCACCTAGAAGTTATTAATTTATATCCAATTTAAATAATTATTTATGTATCCACATAGTATAAATGTAAAATGTATGTATAGCATAATAAAATTAAGGAGTGAAATTGCTCTTGGTATTTCATTTCGTTAATATTAAAAAAGTATAAAACTTTCTTTGATTTCACTGTAGTATATTGATAAAGTTGTATATATCTTAATATTCACAAGGTACAACTATTTTTATGTCATTTACAAGCCAGGACGCCATTAAGTGTAAATGTGTTTTCAAGCTTTAGTTGGCTCTAAATAAGTTTTAGATGGGCATTTTCTGTCTGTAACCATATAAACAAACCATTTTGTATAATTTAGAATTTACCAACCATTCTCTGGATGTAATTACAACGGAGACAAACAAGCATACGGCCTGCCTGATGGTAAACAATCACCGTAGCCTATGAATGCCCGCTACTGCAGAGGTATATTACATGCGCGTTACTGACCCTAAAATATAATCTAATTTTATGTTACGACACTTTAAAGTTAATTTTGAATACAGCAATCAATACTTTCCTCGGTAAATAGCCTTTGAGTGAGGTAGATAAAGGAGAATTTTCTTCATTGTAAAGCTACCATAAATATCAAGGCTATATGTAAGTACTTTAAAACTAAGTCTGGACAATTACTAGTAGAGTATCCTGTAGGTATTAAGTATTTGAAACTTATCACTTTGAAAATATAGATGGACTAATTTTAGTTATTACCACAGATCAAGAAATAGTAATATGATATTATTTATAACTAAATAGCTAATCTCATCTGCTTATGCGTATCTGAACGATGATGGCTACTACGCTAACAAGTGGCAAGGAACTTAGGTAGATTATGTGTTGAGTTATGATATATTTGTGAACAAAATATCTGGCATGACTTGTAACTTGTACTTCATTTTAAGGAGTAACATTTTTTAACGTTACCTACAATAAAACTGTACAGTGTGCATTGCGACGAAAAATGTAAACTATTTAAGCTTTCTTTTACAGCAAGACAATATGACAACCCGAGCATTTACATTTCAGACAATAATAATGTTATTGTTAAAGGATTTCAACCCTTTATTGCGATTATTAATCTAGCTACTTAGCGCAAGCGACTGCAACACGTGGCAGCATAACTCTAGTTGCATGGTTGCACAATTTACAGCACTTATTTCGCGTCGCGGGATAGTGCATCAACGGCGGTTCACCTCTTGTTTGATGCGGCGATGTTCCCCTGAAGTTTGGAGCTGAGAATCCGTAAGTAAATTGTACCGGATTTATTACATTAGGCTCGTTGATATGGTATATTCTTGACAGCACATCAAAGCTGACGTTTGAAGTTATTAGGAGTATATAACAGCGTGATATGAGTACGAATCATAAATTTGGGTTAAAGGGTTTACAGATATATTTTTTCCTATATGTTGTTTACATACCGCATTTCTTTGTCTGTAAGGGCAATGACATTGCGTACATTTTGTTTAAGGTATTTTAGGCCGCATTAACACCTATTAAATTACCTCAGCGTAACAAGAACCTCCTTTATATTTCATTATTTTTACAAGTCCTGTAAACTTTAGCTCAACCTTAAATATTTTTGCTCTTTAGTCCCTTATATTTACATGCGTAAAGCTACTTCCAATACTATTAAAGTCTTCAATCATTACATTGGCATCAACACTGTTACAGATATCATTTTGAGATATGTATAATGACCGACTGTAGACCGAAGAGCGAAGTGACCGAAGAGCGTAGCGACCGAAGTGCGAAGCGACCGAAGAGCGAAGCGACCAAAAGGAGCAAAGCAACCGAAGAACCAAATGACCGAAGCATTATAACCTCGACACTTAAAATGAAGCACATATAGCCTCGACGCTGCGGAAATGGAGGCCTCGATACGATTATTGTGGAATTGTATAGTACATATAACTTAAAGTGCGGCATATATCTTCGTCACTGCGACAGCTGCGACAGCGGACCCCTTGACACAATTATTGTGGAGTAATGATAGCATCCTCACTATGACGTGGGGCAAACTAGCCTCAACACTACGACAGCAGAGCCCTCGACACAATGATTGTGGAGTAATGATAGCCTCCTCACTATTAAAGTGGGGTACATATAGCCTCGACGCTGTGAAAGCGGAGCCCTCGACACAATATTGTGGAGTAATGATAGCTTCTTCACTATTAAAGTGGGGCAAATATGGCTTCAACGCTGTGAAAGCGGAGCCCTCGACACAATGACTGTGGAGTAATGATAGCCTCTTCACTATTAAAGTGGGGCAAATATAGCTTCGACGCTGTGAAAGCGGAGCCCTCGACACAATGATTGTGGAGTAATGATAGCCTCATCACTATTAAAGTGGGGCAAATATAGCTTCAACGCTGTTAAAGCGGAGCCCTCGACACAGTAATTGTGGAGTAATGATAGCCTCATCACTATTAAAGTGGGGCAAATATAGCTTCGACGCTGTTAAAGCGGAGCCCTCGACACAATGGTTGTGGAGTAATGATAGCCTCATCACTATTAAAGTGGGGCAAATATAGCTTCAACGCTGTTAAAGCGGAGCCCTCGACACAATGATTGTGGAGAAATGATAGCCTCTTCACTATTAAAGTGGGGCAAATATAGCTTCGACGCTGTTAAAGCGGAGCCCTCGACACAATGGTTGTGGAGTAATGATAGCCTCATCACTATTAAAGTGGGGCAAATATAGCTTCGACGCTGTTAAAGCGGAGCCCTCGACACAATGATTGTGGAGTAATGATAGCCTCATCACTATTAAAGTGGGGCAAATATAGCTTCAACGCTGTTAAAGCGGAGCCCTCGACACAATGATTGTGGAGTAATGATAGCCTCATCACTATTAAAGTGGGGCAAATATAGCTTCGACGCTGTGAAAGCGGAGCCCTCGACACAATGGTTGTGGAGTAATGATAGCCTCTTCACTATTAAAGTGGGGCAAATATAGTACCATGTCGATATCTCATTTATAAGAAAATATTTATTTAATATGTGTTTTAATTTTGAACTATTAATTAATGTGCATTATAAAATTACATTAAAACTTTAATCAACACAGTTAATACCGATTTTCTGTTTGATGAATATCTTGTTGCACAGTAAACCTAAGCTTCTAAGTACTCACGGAAAGGAGAATTATTATTAGACGGAGTCCACAATATTACACAAATCAAGTATATCTTTCCATAATATATTTCATTTTAAAATTATATTATATTATGTTAATCAAAGCTGTCTAATAATAACAAAGCGGGTAACTAACTGATGTTCAAATTTAGGAGGCGACCACATCGATTGGACCCAATACTCGACGATACCGCGATGTCCGATTAAAGCCTACTACCTAATCCGTCATGATCCATACGATAGATTCACTATGGCCCTCATATGGGGCATGGGGCGCACGGTATCGGAGCACGCATAGCACGTCCCGTTTGTATACGTCGATTAATGGCATTAAACACTTTAAACTGTCAGTCAGACTAAATAGTCTTCCAATGTCTTATAGATTGTGTATTGATTGACATTACTCCTGTATATTTATACCTATAGGTATCCTCATAAGACGCTCATTAAACTTGTTGGTACTGTGTATGTACATTTGCATAAAGACGCGTTTTATTATCATTCATAGGCACTTATTACCAATCGGCAAGGATTACCATTGTTATCTGTTTTATTGTATGGTAGGGTAGATCGGACATGGTAAAAGCCGCTTTCGTGAAACGATTACCTAGTATATATTAACTTTATTCAGATATGGTTTGTATATTTAAATCTGTACGCGAAAGCATCTCGTAAAAAAAAATTGTGAGTGAACATTGCATTTTATGCAATCATAAAATGAAATCTAAATAATATTATATTAGTAAATAATACTATAATAGTACGTATTACAATTATTTAAAGTTCAAATTGTAATCTATTTGTAGCCCCATACTTATTTTTTCCGTGATTTATTTATTCAAAAAAGAAGGTAGTTGTAGTAAGTGATTTCGTATGAACGTAAAAATTTTTTACTTGATTTCTTACGTAATAAGTTTATTACGCTAAACGAATATACCTACAATTTCAAATTGAAAGTTTAACTGCCATGTAAGTATGGCAAACGAGACTAGACTTGCCGAGCTGAATAAACATCAATTTTTCGTTCGAGGGTACGGCGGTCGGCAGTTCAAATAATGTTTTGATTCTATACTTCTTATTCAGCGCACAATAAACATTAATCGAAACACAATTAGGTACACATATTTAGAGGAACACTATTTTGGCGAAAATACGTGTGACTCGGACTAACACAAAAACATGTAATGAGTACTGGAGGAGCGATGTCGAAGCAGGAACGCAGCGTAGCGAGTGAGAGGGACAGCGCGAACTTGTTTTTTAAATACTATAATCTCTAAAATGTGTGACTTGGACTGCACGATAACGTGTACTGCTGCTAGTAAATTATATTTGTTGTCTTGGATTTGGATACGAAGTATAATTACTCGTATAACGTAGGAGGAAAAATCCAAAGCTGAAATTAAAAAAAAAAACAATTCTAGTACAGTTATTATATTTAGTGATTTCCTATTTATGACGAAACAAACATCACAAAATGTTCACGATTTATTTCTCCGCTGACTGTCGCAAAAATTACCGAGTCTTCCCCCTTGTTTCTGTTTCGTTATTCGATTTTGGACCCCGACTTATACAGCATAAAGTCTTTTTTGGCTTGTACTGAACGACCGAATTTAGCTTTTGATTTTTCCAAATTTAATGCTGTTTTCAAAGTACTCATACACGATCGATACGAGTACAAGTCTACATACGCTTTAGAACGACTCTGTTAAATATCTCCAATGTAACGTTACAAGAAATTATGCTTATTAAACAAAAAAAAAATATTATAGGATATTATTACACAAATTGACTAAGTCCCACAGTAAGCTCAATAAGGCTTGTGTTGAGGGTACTTAGACAACGATATATATAATATATAAATATTTATAAATACTTAAATACATAGAAAACACCCATGACTCAGGAACAAATATCCATGCTCATCACACGAATAGGTAAATGCCCTTACCAGGATTTGAACCCGGGACCATCAGCTTCGTAGGCAGGGTTACTACCCACTAGGCCAAACCGGTCGGTAAAGTGACTGAACATTATTTTATACTACGTCGGTGGCTAACAGGTATTCGGCTAGTCTGATGGTAAGCAGTCTCCGTGGGCTATGTACGCCTGCAACTCCAGAGGAGTTACATGCGCGTTGCCGACCCGAACACTCCGCACCCTCGTTGAGCTCTGGCAACCTCAGCGGCAATAACACAACACTGTGAGTAGGGTCTAGTGTTATTTGGCTGCGGTTTTCTGTAAGGAGGTACTTCCTCATTTGGGCTCTGCTCTAGATCTGGAATGACATCCGCCGTTCTGTGAAATTCACAGTGCCCAAACCTCTTTTTTGACGTAGTTTACAACATATTTGGATATTATCTCCTCTAAGCACTGTCCCGGTCGATCACAACATCATCAGCAGATATCGGTCTTTAGGGGGTCCATACTGGGTTGCATACAAGTTTAAGTCATAGCTTTGATACGCATAACAACCTGCGTCATAATCATCATTACGTATACAAATGAAAAGTCATATTATATTGTGTCATACATTTTTAGCCATAATATTTGATGACATATATAGCAGTTGTCATATATTTTTTGTGCATACCTAACGAACCTAACCTAAAATTTTATGCGAATTAAATTATAATGACTATAAAAATTATGACATAACTCATTTATGACAAAAACCCGATTATGCTCAGGAATATTTCTGACTAAAGATTTTTATGACTTACTAAAGATTTATATGCTTAAAGTGTTATGCCACTAAAGATTTATATGCTTAAAGTGTTATGACAATTAAAAATATGACAAAAGTTGTTATGCGACCAGAGGGAGTCCCGATTTTAGGGGATGACATGCAGACAAAGTCGCGGGCAGACACCAGTTACCAGTTATAATTACGATCGCCTCGGCCTGGAGCCGGTCTGTTCGAATGTGAGTAAACCAACCAATACCTTAAAGATATTTGGCTTATTTCCTAGCATATTCACCAATAGAACGAACGTGTTGTGAACAAGATTACATTTGAAGCTTCTTTTTCGGGGCGAAAGTCGTGACGTCACTCAAAACGTCTCGAAAATTAAAAACGCGCTGACGGATCTCCACGGAACGCCACATATATTTCTCTTACTCTAAAACTATCTACTATCTCACTCCCCCCACCCACCCCCTCGCCGATGTGTGCGCCTCCGTACTCTCACACACACACGCACACTCCGCTTTCACGGTTCTAATTTTTGGGGAATTTGGGGCATATTCGTAAATATGAAATGGAAAAAATATTTCGCGAGTTTGGTAAGTTTCAACTTTATGTAGTATGTTGTAAGGTCCAATTTTGAGTGGGCGGGGGTTGGAAAAAAAATTACTTCATATGTCGTCCTTAAGACGGAGCGCGCCGCGCTTCGTATGTGTGTTCCGGACATAGGGGCGGTGGAGTCGCGGTTTGTATATTTTTTTCAATAACATTTTTATAAATGAAACAAGTCAAAAGTTGTCATTGCGTTTCATTTTAAATTATTCAATTCATTTAACTGGTTGCTCTATAGAATAGCACTGAACTTTAAACTTAAACTGTATAGTTTTGTATAAACGTCCGAATCGAATATGAAGCTTTGGATATTGCACTCATTTGCAATAAGTACTATTAGTACAAGATATCGTGAGACGCCTACGAAGTACATCCAATAGGTACGAAATAGATAATTATTTTTATAACGTTGTACATTTCATGTATCACCATCCTCTTTAAGTCTGTCCTCCAGTTGACTGATTAAATTTAATCGAGGAATGGGCTCTGAACGATCGTGACGTCAAAGAACTGGTGTAAGTACAGGTTTCTTCAGTTGTAGCACTCTTTATCTTGATAAAGATGGTATATCTACGGCATAGGTATTTGTGACAATCCAAATCAAAAGGGACCTTACGGTGGTCGGCCGTTACGCCATTAATAGCGGCGCACTAATACTAATGTGCGACGTAAGCGCCGACCGCCATAAGGTCCCTTTTGATATGGATTGTCACATTTTTTAAGACATGTCAGCAGACGCATCCTCATTGTTGGTTATTATTTAACGTGTATTTTTTTAATAATGTTTATTCAATAAACACGTTTAACAACACAAAATGAATTCGAAAATGTAAATTCCGAAATTTTACGTTTTTGTAAAGATATTTGAGTTTAAATGCGCACGATTAAAAACAATATTGCCCTAATGTATATTAAACACTTTTAACAGATTCCTTGTGTTATCTATAACGAGTGTATAGTTAAACACAGATGGCAAGCATATGTTACCTAAATATTTTTTGCGGCGTAAACAACGAAAAATTAAATACTCATAATTATTTTGCATGTGTATACATGTTGGCGCAGCCGTGTGTAATATTTCATTCGATTCAATTTACTTATTTAGACACTTAATAAATTTACAGTTCAGTCACCAAGTCGTATACATGTTAAATCTTAATTATAATTCTTAATTCTATATGACATCACAGGGCGCGAGCTTTTGTTAAGGCGTTTTTACGTGCGGTGCACGCACCACGTTTATTTTCGCAATTTGGATGTTAGTAGGATTACTAATAGATAGCAGGTTTATTAGAAACAGTTAAATTTCACGGAAAGTACAATGGATTGATACCTTTCAAAAAATACATGCATTAAGCTAATTATCTGAGTTATTCCATCAGTCTGTATTTTATGTAACTAATGTATGAAAGCCAAAGGAGTAGTGATAAGCTGAGTCTATGTATGTGTATGGATAATTTTTGACTCATAATATCTCAACCCACCTATCATGTCAAGTCTCGGGCGACATAGATTTCATTTTAATCGACTCCCAATTAAATGTTTAACCCTAAGATGCATGAATTAATTTAACACTGAAGCAAGACAAGTGCCAACCAAGTTATCTGAAATTAAGACTGTTATGAGTTATGACTAAATAAAATCTTAAAATAAAGTGAATTTGGTTGTTTTAGTATGGGTATTGATACTTCATTCAAGGGTTAAACCCTTATTGCCCTTCAACTCTAGCGTTTACGTAGTACATTGAGCTAGACAATTATGAAATGGTGAAGCATATCGTCATATCGTTATATATTAATGTACCTATGTGACAAATATGTAGTAGTTTATTAATTATGCATATATATATTATAATATTTTTATTTGTGTATTGTATATGTAGTTTATTGTATTTTTCAGTTGTTTGCAATAGATTTAAATTAAATTATCTTACTTTTCTTCTTGCACCATTTTTCAATTTATTATTTCAATTATTACTACACATACACATTACATTTGTGTTTAGGCCTAAGGTTGACGGGTAGAGAATGCCTTTATGCATTAAGTCCGCCATTTGTACATTTTATTTTGTATTTTTGCAATAAAATTTACATAAAGTAAATTAAAATAATAAAAATATAATGAAAATACGGATTATTTACCGATCACTTAAAAAAGAAAACAAATTTAAAAATACACAAGTCGCATCCTCACCTTCCCTATTCCATCACCAACAATATATATAGCACGCCGTAGCTATGCGAGCAAATATATTATATTTTCCTATATGCTAGTTCCATCATTTATACTTTATTACTATACACCCGTATAACTATTTATATACCCTGTTTGTCTCTGAAGCGTGTGTGTGTGGGGAGGAGAGTCAATTAAAGATTTTTTCGTAATAAGATGGGATGTATTATTTTTCTTTTAGCTACGCAGAAATATAATGGTGGGATTAGTACGGCTTGATGTGAATTAAAATTTATTTCTAAATACGCCCGGAGAACGTTGTGTACGATAAATACGTTTTCGACAAACACATTTACGATGCATGTTTTTATTGAAGACTTAGACCGACGGGTCCTACACAGATTTGAAAACAGTTGTGCCTCTTGTTGAACCCGGGTATGGCCTCGTTTAGTGTGGTAGGGCACAGCGCAGCGGATCATATTCCAGATCTATTTCCACCTTACAGAGAGTTGTAGCCAAATAACACTAGACCCTACTCATAGTGTTGTCTTCCTGTCGGTGAGTAAGGTTGCCAGAGCTCAACGAGGGTGCGGAGTGTAGGCTAGGCAACGCACATTAAACTCCTCTGAAGTTGTTGCCGTACATAGGCTACGAAAATTGCTTACCATCAGGGTGGCCGTATCCTTGTTTGCCACCGACGTAGTAAAACTATAGTTAATAGATTAATCAAAGAGAGGAGACTGATATCCTCTTAGCGTTTCAATATCTTAACAAGCACGTTAAGCGGCATGCACGCGAATTTCACTTCAAGGGCTTTTCCCGCCAACAAGTAGCAAAAGTTGTCCAAAATATTAAACGTAAAAGCTCAACAGATATCAACGACATGTCGACACGGTTATTTGATATACTTCCATCATTCATTATAGATATTTTCACTAAACTATTCAATTATTGCGTAGCAGATGGCATTTATCCCTCCAACTTTAAAAGGGTCAAAGTCCAGCCAGTGTACAAAGGTAGAGGAGATAAAGATGAGTTAAAAAATTATAGACCAATTTCATTGATTCCCATATTTTCAAAAGTTTTTGAGCGACTACTAAGCGATGAGCTGATGTCTTTTTTCAATAATAACGAATTGTTAAATAAACAACAATACGCTTATCAACCTGGCCGGTCAACAATAGACGCGGCGCGTGATGTAATAGCCAGAGTAATGGGTCACCTAGACGGACGACGCCAGGTGGCAGCGATTTTTTGCGATCTGTCACGCGCCTTTGAACTCGTAAGTCATCCGCTCATATTAGCAAAGCTTTACCACTATGGAATTACTGGTAACTTCCACCGAGTAATCGAATCATTCCTTGAGGCGCGCACACAACTCACGTCGGTACAGGGAGCAAAATCTGACCTACTAGAACTAGGCCCCTGCGCTGTCCCTCAAGGATCTATAATGGGAAACAACCTGTTCATTTTGCTCATGAATGACTTTACCTCAGCCTCAGACTTGGCGGAAGTTGTTCTATTTGCTGATGATGGGTGCGTCATTGTCGCGGCTGAGACGTACACTCTATTAAAAGCGAAATTACAAGAAGTAATGGATCAAATATCATCCTGGTTTTCTGCTAATGGCTTGGTACTAAATGTGGAGAAAACACACATTATTCACTTTAGTTTGCGTTGCTCAAGTGATTTCGCATTAAATATTATGTGCAATGGACAACCTGTACCTCAAGTCGACCATGTAAAGTATCTGGGGCTAACCATTGATGCTGGATTGAAATGGGCATCCCATATTGACACCGTATGTCAACGACTGTCCTCTGCTTGCTTTGCTCTTAGCAGACTGCGCCCGTGCCTCAGTTCTACTAACGTAAAAAAGGCCTATTACGGTTATTTTAACTCTATTTTAATATATGGAATTGACCTTTGGGGCTCGGCTGCTGAACGCGAGCGAGTATTCAGGCTCCAAAAAAGAGCAGTGCGCATTATCGCAGGTGTGAGTTGGGATCATCCTGCAAAAGACCTGTTCAGAAACCACAAAATCTTAACTGTACCCAGTCTCTATATCTTAGAACTGGCTAAGTACGTCAGAAAACACATTCATCTATTCCGTACCAACGCTGATGCGCACGGTTCCATTACCCGACGGCGACATGAGCTGAGCTTGCCGCACACACGACTCGTTAAAGCAAAAAAATGTCCTAACTACATTGGTACTAAGGTTTATAATGCAATCCCTCCAGCAATTAAGCAGGCTTCAAGCTATAATTCTTTTGTACGTCAAATAAAAGCAAAACTTGAAATTGACGCTTTGTACTCGATCGATGAGTTTTTTGGTAGTACTCAATGAATTAATAATAAATGCACATGTAATCAGGTAATAAAAAATAATAATATTGTAATCTGAATGATTGTGAACAAAATGTACCTACACTACTTATTGACTTAATAATATATATATGTACCTATTTAACTACGTATGTTGTTTGTTATAAATTTGACGTGTAAAATGAATATTTTATGAATAAAAAATTGAAAATTGAAATTGAAAATTGAAAAGAGGGGAAAAATTAGGTTGGCCACCCCCTTACGCATAAAAATTAGCTATTTCTTACATACCTTTATTATATCTTGGAATACTGTTCTCATCTATGGGCAGGGGCACCCCAGTACCAGCTTCTCCCTCTGGACCGCATCCAACGAAGAGCGACTCGAATTGTCGACTGCCAGTGCATTTCGGATCGGCTTGACTCCTTGGCGCTGCGTAGAGATGTGGCCTCGCTCTGCATTTTCTATCGCATGTACAACGGGAAGTGCTCCGAGGAATTGTTCGGATTAATCCCTGCCGCTTCTTTTCGCCATCGCCCTACGCGACAACATTTCCATCCTCACCACTTAGATGGTTGGCAGTCCTCAACTGTGCGTTTTTCCAGGAACTTTCTGCCTCGCACAGCTAAACTGTGGAATGAACTGTCGCCTGCGGTATTTCCGGACCGATACGACCTTCAAACCTTCAAGAAAAGAGCGTACTCCCATCTTAAAGGCCGGCAACGCACTAACAACCCCTCTGGTGTTGCAGGTGTCCATGGGCGGCGGTAATCGCTTACCATCAGGTGATCCGTCTGCTCGTTTGCCTCCTCTACCATAAAATATATATATATATATATATATATATATATATATATATATATATATCTTCACCTACTTCACTCAAACAGAAACGTCAAAATAATGGGTAGGGACGAGCGATCATCAAGGGCTTGAGACTTGACTAGCGTTTATGAATACGCCATTGAACTTTGGGTATGTCCACAGAAGAGACGTGAACCTAATTTATGTGTATGACCCAGTCATCCAAATAAACGTTTTATCTGTCTACCTGGCTACTCAACAAATGGAGCTCATACTCAATGAAGTTATGTTGTCACATTGTTAATAAATGAATGTCACTTGGCTAGACCCCAGATGCCTTATTTACGAACGAAACGGTAATGAATTTAATTCACTTCATTCATTTATTCAATATTGTATTTTCATGTGTATATAATAAATGTTACATACAAAGTTCAAAACACACAAAAGGATTATTCTTATTAGTAAGTAAATAAAAAAAATAAAAAGAGCGTTAGTGGCCTAGCGGTAAGAGCGTGCGACTTGCAATCCGGAGGTCGCGGGTTCAAACCCTGGCTCGTACCAATGAGTTTTTTGGCACTTATGTACGAAATATCATTTGATATTTACCAGTCGCTTTTCGGTGAAGGAAAACATCATGAGGAAACCGGGCTAATCCCAATAAGACCTAGTTTACCCTCTGGGTTGAAAGGTCAGATGGCAGTTGCTTTCGTAAAGTGCCTACGCCAATTCTAGGGATTAGTTACCAAGCGGACCCCAGGTCTCATGAGCTGTGGCAAAAATGCCGGGACAACGCGAGGAAGAAGAAGAGATTACGTAGTTCCCGTAGTTTACGTAGATTACATTTTTCTCTCAGGACATTAAGGGTCCCCAGCAAGATCGGTTCTTTTTTTTTTAATACTACGTCGGTGGCAAACAAGCATACGGCCCGCCTGATGGTAAGCAGTCTCCGTAGCCTATGTACGCCTGCAACTCCAGAGGAGTTACATGCGCGTTGCCGACCCTAAACCCACCCCCCTCGTTGAGCTCTGGCAACCTTACTCACCGGCAGAAACACAACACTATGAGTAGGGTCTAGTGTTATTTGGCTGCTGTTTTCTGTAAGGTGGAGGTACTTCCCCAGTTGGGCTCTGCTCTAGATCTGGAATGACATCCACTGGCTGTGCCCTACCACACTAAGGGAGATGACATTCACAATGCCCATACCTCTCTTATGGACGTAGTTTAAGGACGTACCCGGGTCCCGGGTTCTCCATACAAACGTAGTTACACTCTCATTTTAAAACGACTAACTAGATTGCTCTGAAACTCTGTACTTACGACAGTATAAGCTGTATAAGGTAATTAGTATATATAGCCTCAGATACCATAAAAAATACAGCGACTTTAAAAGGGAAGAATAGCTTTTCGAACTAACGAAATAACGGATTTTTTTCTATGAAATTCCATTTCGGGAGAAAACGGTCTCCACCAACTAAATCTAAACATTACCCCTAGTGTAAATTTGATCGACATATCACTATGATTTTGATGTCGATCGTTTCAGCATAATATATTCTAGATTTATAGGTTTCGCTTTAAAAAAAAATGGGATGTCATTGTATCAATACAACATACAAAAAATCACGGAGAATGAAAATATTTAGAAGTGGAAAAACGTTTTCTTTTTTTGAATGGCGATCACGTGGTATGCTTTCCTCTTAAGATTTGTATACAATACTTATTATTGCTTTATTTCATTTGTTTTATAAGGAGGAGCATTATAAATTAAAATCAAAAGCTAATTACAGTCCTATATACACCTCATGTCATCGTACGTGCAAAGTTTCATTACAATCCAACATGTAGTTTTAAAATGAGAACGCAACTCGTTTGTATGGGGAGGTGAAATTTGGCCGAGCTTGCTGCGAACTCTTTAACTTCATTTTAGAAAATATTTTTACGAAATTTATTATTATTATTTATTAATCAGGCAAGCAGTTGAAACAACTGATAGTTGCCTGTATCTGAGTGATCTTCATTTAAAGTGTATTATTTGTCTAGTCTGTTCTGTACCCCTAGTGTAAATATTTTCGACAGCGAAACGTGACGTACGCGTTTGCGTTAAGTGTCATTTTGTAAGAGATTTTTGACTTTCCAAAACGTCCCGCTTGGCGCGCTGTTCAAAAACCCATACAAAATGAGACTTAACGCAAACGCGTACGTCACGTTTCGCTATCGACTAAAATTACACTAGGGGTACTGTTCAGTCTAGTCTGTTCTTAAACTGAGTGTCATTCAGTGCTGAGACCACGTCTTGTGGTAGTTTGTTCCACGCTTTGACCACTCTTTCTTTGAAATTTGATGTATAATTAACCACAGCTGGGTACCTATGCCACTTCGTTTGATTTGTATCACTAGCCCTTACAATTCTCCGCCTAGAATAAAAATAATAACATCGTATTTCGAGTTCGAGGTTTTATATTCAATAAATGAGGGTGAGGGCATTCACCCTGCCCCTGCCAACTCTTGCTTTAGCACCCTCATATCTCACCCTTCAAATTTACCAAAAAGTAATCTCTCGGGGGTTGTAATAGAGTTCATATTTGAAAAACACGTTGAAGAGAAATATGTTGTGTCAAAGGTGACGTGTGAAAATTACTCCCGAATATTTCTGGATGTTCTTGGGAAAAGAAACAACATTTAGGTATACGAGTATGCTAAGTACCTAAATCGCACATAAACCTTATGTACAGAATTTATTAAGTATTAAAAGTAGAAATATTGGAATAATTGCGATAGATTACGGTAATTAAGGCGGTAATCTTGGACACGGCGCGTATAGTAACGTCGGTACCTCTCTCCTTTATTTGTGAAATAAAGTTTAAATAAAAAATAATAATTTTTCAAATATAGGATTATATCTAGTGTCGGTAGGAACTCAAGTTGCTAGTCTGAATTTGAAGGACTCGGCTCGTCTTTTAAGTCCCGAGTTGAGTCCTTTTTTGAGTCTTTTTTAAACCCAACTCAAAAGGACTCAGAAAGGAGGAAGATAAATTATAATTAAATGAATATCCTGTAAATACCATGGTAGCAAGAAATTAATGGAAATGAAATGAAATGCATCTCGTTCGGTCATCTGGCCCCTCCCTCATTTCATCTCTATATTATTGTACCTCTATGTAAACTTGAGCCTCCGAATAAATCCGTCAACAATTTTGGAGTCTTTTTCTAAATAACAGTTCGCGTAACGCTGCTTCGCATACCTAAACACGTGATAGATGCCTGAACCGCTAAGGCACCTCGGTCGAAACTTCCAAGTATATGACAATATCCGTAGGCTTGTGGCGCCCCCTGGCCATCTTTAAGGCAGAACAGTATGGTTCGATCCCCTAACCGAGTCATCTCAGGTGATTCCGGGCTAGTGAAGATGGAGGCCTTGTTCAAGTGGTCATTTTTTCCTTTGTTTTGTAAATTTTGTGAAACAATTCTCTAAAAAGGATTCAAGTCTACAAAAGGCTCAGGTCTCATCATCATCATCTTGCTAGGCCTTGCTCCCATTTACTTGGGCCTTCCCTGTTCTTGTCTTCCATTCTGCACGATTGAGTGCAAGGTCGGCGTCTATATTGAGATCTTTCAGGTCTCACCGTCGTCAGCCAGGTGGCAGGCCGTCTTCCATTTCCTCGCTTCGTCGTTGGAATCTCGAGGGCTACCTTAACCATGTAGTCTTCTGGACGCCTCTGTACATGACCGTATCACCTCAGACGTTTTTCCGTCAGCTTTTCTGTTATTGGAGCTACTCTGAAACTACCCGGATATACACGTTTCTAATCATGTCCATCATGGTGACACCCGCTGACCAGCGTGACATGCGCATCTCTGTGGTGTGGAGCTTGTTCAGGTGTCTCGGGTCTACAACAGGTTGAAAGGAACTCGACTTTCGACTTAATTACAAGAGTCTGAAAAATTAAGTCGAGTCTTAAACTTAAAACAAAAGACTCAAACGACTCGAGTTACCTATATCTCTACAGTTCCCGTTCAAAATTATGTCACAATCGAATTAGGACAATAGGGTTGTTTCCAATTTTTTGAAACGCTTGTATTACGTTCTATATTAACTAAAAGTTGCCCTAAAATTCAACTTTTATACTAAAAACGGCTTTAAATATGTTAAATTAACAAAATTTGTTTTGACAGATGCTTGGGCGCGGACGCGAAAGCGCTCTTTGAAAATTGTGTGACGTCACAGTTTATGGTTGAACACAACTACATACATACGTAGAAGATACGAACTGTCAACTGACATTTGTCATTCGATGTTTATCGCCTAACTGTTAACAGTGTCAATCCGAGAGTTGTGACGTCATCAGAATCTTCAATGACGTTTGAGTTTGGTCACGTGACGTGTGCCAAAAGATATTTTAAATTCAATATTTACAAAAATATGGTCATTACAGGTCCCCAAAAGTAGTTTAACATGTTCTTATAACCCAAAAGAGTTTATTGGGATACAATTCTGCCCTAAGATTTGTAGATGGAAACAACCCTATTGTCCTACATTATAGAGACATCTCTTTTTGTTAAGTTAATTAGATAATCTTGAAGCGTAAGTATGATCCGCTGATTAATGCGGACTGTACTTACACCATTTGGACTCTCTCAACTCGAAATAATTTCTAGATATTTGTGCCATCTGGTTCCCGTTACAGCCACTACGTCGACATCGTGTTTGGACGTGGATGCTCAGTTAACACCGTGAACAACGAAGTCTTGCAAAGAGAAAACTGCGTGCTCTAAAATACAGATGGCGTTAAAATCAAATTTCTATTACATTATTATTTTCACACTACTATTATCTTATTATTTTCATTATAATAGTAGTTTATGTGACTACATAATGGCATTTAAACATGACTGTAGGTTCCATAAAAAACATCAGACGAGTGTTATAATGCCTTATTATGTATAGTTACTTACAGCAAAACAGTTTATCATATAGATAAACTGGTCGTAATTTGCGGTTTTTCAACGCATGCTAAGGGGTTAATGATATGTGTGTAGATAAAATATAAAAAAGTTTTGTAAAGTAGGAACATGTAGAAGATCACCAATTTGGATATGATACACTGATCGTACAATCAACATTATTTTTATATACCACCAACTAGCATACGGCCCAGCTGATGTTAAGCAGTCACCGTAGCCCATGGACGCCTGCAACTCCCTTTAAAAACCTGCTGTGGGTTTCTTTTACTTTTGACTGTTGGAATAATGTTTTAGCAAAACATCCGGATAAGGTTTAATTAAATTGAAACACGAATAATCTAGTAAATTGTGTTTTATTTACGTTTTGTACTTCAACAATATTTTTAATCTCATACAATATTAAATAACATACAATTCATACATTTGTTTGTGTTTCGCCCGAATTACTTTAATATAATAATATAAATAGAAATATTTATCTATAATAATGTCTTCAAATACGTAATAAAGGCACTGTAGTTTTAATATCACCTTCGAGTTATGTCTAACATAGCAAAATATCATCAGTAGTAAAATTTTAACTTATCGTTTGTAATATCTTTCATAATCCATTCAATTTAATGTCGAAAAATTCAATTGCTTAATTTGATTCTCAAAATAGTAACCTTTTGAATCTACATCTGTCCGGGGGCGTATTTACCCTAGGGCCAAGGGGGCCATGGCCCGGAGCGGTAGGCTGCAAAGGCGCAGGCCTCACGTTTCCAGAAGGCGCCGAGAAAAAAATGCTTTTGTTTTTATTACATGGGGCAGCCCACGCCCAGGGCGCCAAATATTAAAATACGCCTCTGCATCTGTCAATCCTAAGAATGTTATTGACACGTCAATAACTCTGGAAACGTTGAAGGTTTCGTTGAAAATACGCCATAGCACTTATAACCGTTAAAGGCGTTCTAAGCATTTAAAGAGTTAAAAATGATTGTATACATTAGCGATATAATAAAGCTTTTCAATTTCGTACCTTACTTAGGCCACTCAGCCAGCCTCGTGGCCTAAACACGGAACTCGATAAAATACAATTCTTAAGCGGTTTAGGGTATATCGGCCAGTAATTCGATATTTCCCGGCCTTAATATTTTTTCATTAAACGTTATAATATGGCCCAGTGGCTTGCCCTTTATAGTTAAATAAAGGTTTTTATCAATAAAAAAAATATTGTATTATCTTAACAAGGTCAATATATGAATAGCTGCCTGTAAGTAATAACATTACAATCTAGTACCTAATAAAGCTTTAGGGTCTAAACTTTAGACCACAAAAAGTCCTCAATGTGATTGCAAAATTGTATTTGCTTATTTTTTGCCTGCTTGGTTTGATATCATATTAACTTGACTGGATTACTTTTTATATTAATATAGCTAAAATGTCTAACAACCATTAGTCAACATTTTAGATATTAAGAAGTTAATTGAAACATTTTAATTAAAATGAGGGTGATTTTAATATTGATTACGCAGAATTGAAAATATTTTATATTTTACTAAGTCAAAGCACTTAAAACGAACAGTAATATTGCTTACATTATTTTGAGCGCAAACTGGCACCGACGTTTCTTATTGCACGACATACCTATATATAAATAAACATAATATATTTTGGGTTGACAGCAGTCATTTACAACATACTCGAAAGTCAAATTTTGACTAACCAGGCTCATGGTGTATAAATGTATGAATTTAAATACATACAGTCATACATGATGCGCAAAACATTAAGGACCTTATTCAAGAAAAAGCTGAGAATGAGATAATTTTATGATTAATTAGAAAATCCTCAATTAGTTCAGCAGCTTGGCATTAACAGGAATCTTATGGATAAAATAGAAAAATATGATGGAACAGTTTAGTTATGTGTACAATAACTAGGTAATTTTTTAATATAAAAAGTATAACATTTGTAACTATGTACATTGGTTTATGAAATGATCTGCAAGGTCATAAGATATAACACAAGCCTTATTGAGCTTACTGTGGGACTTAGTCAATTTGTGTAATGATGTCCTATAATATTTATTTATTATTATTTATTTATAAGATTGCTGTACGTACTTAATTTACTTTTTATGAATAAAGTCCTCATAGTGTAAGTATTGTAGGTATGTTTCTTAATATTTATATATGTACTTTACCATCTTAAAACACTGTTTTACATGTTTAGTAATTCCAATAGAACCTCGATTATCCGAACACTCAATTATTCGGACGCTGACTTAGTTTATCCGAACACTCAATTATTCAGCCGTTCGTCAATTAAGATATTACGATTTTATTGTATTTTATTATAAACAAAGTATTCGACTTTTTTCAGGTGTCTTGTGTTTCGACGATAATATGTATTTTTTTGATATACAGTTTTTTATGTAAACTCTCGCTAGTTCTATAAAACCATCGTTTTTCCGAACATTTGGCTATCCGAACTAATCTCGATCCCGATGAGTTCGGATAATCGAGGTTCTGTGTTAACTCATTTCACATTAGACGGGGTGTCACTTATAGTCTTAATAATATTTATTTTATAAATTTAGCTCCGAGCGATAACACCTACCTCACATAATTCCACATATTCACATTAGTCTAGAGCCAGGCTCCAATATCATGATACATAATATGCACTTCCCGTAGGAAAAATATATTAAATTCTTCCTATGTGGAATACAATTTTAAATGATTTTTTCGTTCTTCGTTCTCAAAGATTATACTAATTTCCTTAACTTTACTAAACCTCAATATCATGTTTCAGTACCATAATTTATAAAAGAACTTCAAAGTTCTAAGTCTAGTACTTACGACCATCAAAAGTAGGTTAAGTTTATCAATTTGCTTCTTTTAGCTGTTGTATGGTTCCAATTTAAATGTACCAGTGACACACAAGTTGTCATATTTATTTGAAAAGTGGTATCGAATTTGTAGTAATTTTCTCCTTAATGTACAATTCTCCCCGACCAGTTGGAGTCGGGCCGCGGCGGAGCGCATTTTCAATGGGCCTATGCAGGAGCGACGAGCAGCCGACCGGCTTGCGGCCGTACTAATGTGAAATGCGCTTCGACTCCGTTTGGTGGGAACCGTATTTAATATATCTATTAAATTTTTGTTCGACAAACGTTGTTATACTGCATAGGCTTCTAACAGTAACAATTAACAATAAAATCATCACAAAATAAAACTTAATAAATAATGTGATCTACAAAACCAGTGTGTTTCCAACAATTCTAATAATTTTATTTACACGAAGTCAAAAACTTCATAAATACTACAATCAAGGCACTTTGTTTCATACACATTAAAGATGTTGAAATAGTCTATGTACAAAAATATTTTATTTTTATTTATTGATTAATTATCTAAAATATAATGTATCACATTTTTTCTGTATAAAATATTGTGGTCCGTCAGTTAGGTAATATCCCAGTGTATTTATATAATTTAATTATAAGATTATTTCATATATTATATCCAAAAGAGCACCATAAAAATATATGTTTTATTAAAAATATAGTATTGTCAAAATTTCATAATACTTTGTATGAACAGAATTTGCTAGCATATAATACGCAATGTTTAAAACATCAAAAGTTACATACATTTATTTAACAATAAACAAGCATTTTTCTAATCTATTTAAGTAATTAAAAAGAATCAAAACTGTGAAAACTGTATCCAGCCAAACAAAATATTCTAAAAATATAGCTTTTAAAATAATAATAAAATGAGCTGGTAACTAGTGTATCACGAAAACTACAACGCTTAAATATCTAAGCTACTTAGGAAGGATTTTACTAATATAAAATATCTACTTTTAGTGGAGTAACATTTTTTATAAAAAATGTTTTCTTTTCTACCCAAATGTTAATGATCTCTTTGGTTTCTCTAAAATTAACTGGGACTCAAATCGTCTATAAAATTTAATGTAATTTAGTAAAATCCATAAATGGCATACATTAAAAACAATCAAAAATATTCTAATTTTACCAATCGTGCCGATAGTCAAATAATGAACACATTATAACTAGATTATTATTTAAGAACATTATTTGAACACTATTTAGCAATTCGAAGGAAGCAACGCCATCTACATGGAAGAGTAAAATAATCTCCAAAAATACTGGTACGAAATTAAAAACTACTAAGACGGGCGTTGATGATAAAACCAATCTACAAGACTAAAGTTCGATTCTCCTAATTATCAATGTAAACCTGTAGTTCATTATTGTCAGACATCTTTGTAAACTGACATAATCTCACTGTCAAATTCATGACAACTCTTCAAGAGTCCAAGTTCTCTCACCAACACATTCAGGAGTTATTTTATCATTGACGTCTTCGAGCACTTACAATCAGCTGGTCGTTCGGGTCGATTCTCCAAACCGGATCAATGGTCCTTTGAACCAGATTAGTGGTCTTTCGAATCCGGTCAGTGGTCCTTTGAACTGGATTAGTGGTCTTTCGAATCCGGTCAGTGGTACTTTGAACCGGATTAGTGGTCTTTCTAATCCGGTCAGTGGTCCTTTGAACCGGATTAGTCGTCTTTCGAATCCAGTCAGTGGTCCTTTGAACCGTATTAGTCGTCTTTCGAATCCGGTCAGCGGTCCTTTAAGTCGGATTAGTGGTCCTTCGAACTAGATCTTTGGCCCTCAGAATCAGATTATAGGTCCTTCGGCCGCGCGTATTCATAAGGAATCATCGACGTGGACCTCGATCGGCGGTCCTTCGCGGATCGCCGGTGTGTAAAGAGATGAACGGACCTTCGAACCTCTCGCTTGAGTGTGGGGCTAAGCCCCGAGGTCCATGTCGAAGCAGTGGTTGCGCGGGTGGCTGTGCGGCGAGTGCGGCGCGTGGTGGTGCGGGCCGCCGAGCAGGAGGGCGGGCAGGCAGCCCTCGCCCAGCGCCGCCAGCCCGCCCAGCCCCAGCGCGCCCTCGCCCATCAGCCCGGACGTGCCTGGAAATATTACTTCTGATTAAACCCACCGCTACGACTTCAAATTAACAAGAAGACGGTGTGAACGTTCGCGTTACTTTATGTCATATGTTACCACATATACCTCAAATTATACCTCATACCTAGAGAGCGGACATCGCTTTTGTACAATACTGCGCCTAATTAGCTACAATAGGCATCGGTGAACACGACCGACCTATCCTCGGAATGATAAAATCCTTAAAAAATCAATGTGCCTTTGGAATATTTAAATTTTTTCGTTATATCTATTTATGATTAATTCCTTATTCTTTAAAGAACAACATCCCTTTTAGGGTTCCGTAGGCAACTAGAAACCCTTATAGTTCGGCTATATCCGACCGACGACCGGTTTGGCCTAGTGGGTAGTGACCCTGCCTATGAAGCTGATGGTCCCGGGTTCAAATCCTGGTAAGGGCAATTTATTCGTGTGATGAGCATGGATATTTGTTCCTGAGTCATGGGTGTTTTCTATGTATTTAAGTATTTATAAATATTTATATATTATATATATCGTTGTCTAAGTACCCTCAACACAAGCCTTATTGAGCTTACTGTGGGACTTAGTCAATTTGTGTAATAATGTCCTATAATATTTATTAAAAAAAAAAAAAAAAAAAAAAAAAAAAAAAAAAAAAAAAAAAAAAAAAAATATCCATCTTTCGTCCGCAGCTTTGCTCCATGATCATTAGTACTAAAAGCTGCGATTTGGCATTGATACATAAATCATGCATGCCCACAAAACGGTAAAATAAAGCCTAAAAAATTTTTTTTTTTTTGGCTGCTTCCCAATCCCCCATACAAAAATTATACTCCTTAACCCAATAGTGTCGGGAATTGTTGGATAGGTTTTTTTAATACGAATAAGCATCTCCAACGATCATTTTTGGATATAGTGAACATTTTAGAAATAAACGCTCCTAAAGAAAAAAAAACATTTGTGTCCCCCCCTCACCCCTTTTAGGACATGATCAATCTAGCCGTTTTTGAGTTATTGCAAAAACTCTTCTCTTCTTAATAAAAATAAGACGTACAAAGCGCTGCGAAGGTACTCCCTTGTGCTTGTAATGCACATGACAGAATGAAAACTATAGAACCTTACATTGAGCATATCAATGGCCAATCTTTTAAAAGAGTTTGCTGCTGATCCTGAAGGTAAAACACAGACCTGCACTGTGCGGAGAATACTGCGCAGCATCGTGAAGCATGTTGGCGATGCTCCGCTCCGTTGCGTCACTGACTACGTCGGATAAGCTGCATAGCTGCGATGTTGGCGACGAACATAACATCGGGTCTCCTGGAAAAGTTTGCATTAATTTAATTAAGAAATAAGAGAGAAAGCTGAAGTCAAACAAAACCAATGTCTAATGGAAACAATGCAACACTAGAGGCAAACGAGGCGAGATTGCAATTGTATGTAGTTGGCGTTTTCACCTCGTGTTGTAAAGGACTCGAATTCTGGAAGTCCTCTTTATTACGACTCGGAACTCAAATGACGAGACGCGGCTCAGTACATAGGACACCCTTTCAAAATTCAATTCGTAATTGTTGAACTACCAACCTAGCAAGTTTCGCGAACGAAGCAACTGTCGCATAAGACTCGAGTCTTGTCATTTGTCATTTCAACACTTGTCATTTTTCAGCGTTCGAATCCTTTAGTATAAGGAGTCGTACTTGAGCCCTATTATTGTTTGAGCCCACCTCACCTTGAACGATGAGACTTACAGTACACTTCTTAGTTATATTTGCATTTAGTTATATTTTGAACTATTTTCACACGCATTTATATTTACCAGAGCTCTAGCATATAGTAAGTTATACCTGCTGCTGTTATTTTTATACAGTAGAAATAATCTTCTCATAAATACGTGAATATTAATCGAACCGAATCAAACCATACCATACCGAACCGAACCATTCCGAACCGGACCGTACCGTTTCTACCGTACCAAACCGAACCGAAACGAACTGTATCGAACCGTCCCGAACCCAACCAAACCTTACCGAATCGTACCGTACCAAACCGAATCCTACCAAACCATTTAAACCGTACGGAACCGAAAAACAGTACGGTACCTAACCGTACTGTTTTTCAAACTGAATCGTACTTAACCAAACCGAACCGAACTGTACCCAACCCAAACTAACCTTACCGAATCGTACCGTACCGAACCATATCGAACTAAACCTAGTTTAAATGCACTCTAGGAGCTTCGAATGAAGTATATCAGTTACCTGTGGTGACGGGGTTATGTGAGTCATCGTCCATGAGGTCCTCGATCTGCGCCAGGTTGAGCACGGCGCCGTCGCCCAGCAGCCCGGGCGATGGCGACATCCTCATCTGGAAGACACGAATCATCACTGTGTGATGGTAGAAACTTACTCCATTTAGACTAACTACCAGACCATACCAAACCTTATAACACATCTTAATCTGTTTGCTAATTTATTCAGTATTTTTTCATACATCTAGATTGAGATAGCTTTAGATATTTATTAGATTGTCATAATATAAAACTGCAATATATCCGTACCTTTATGTGTTTGTGGTTGAGGAAGTGGTCGGGCTCCTGCTCCAGGCACAGGTCGGGCTCCAGGCAGCCCAGCGACAGGCCCTCCTCGCCGCGCAGCGGGGAGCACGAGCCCAGCTTTAGACCATCTGAAATACAAGCTTACATTCTATTAGTGCTGTTGTTATTGAAGAATCAAATTTAAACTAAATAAGTTTTAGGCAAAAATATTTTTTTAGTACAAGCTTTTATTGCTGGCAACTAATACACACCGAAATAATTCTGAAAACACAAACTCAATTAGAATGCGTTGTTTTATCACAGAGTTCCTATGGCTACACCTGTCTCCATCATCAGATCAGCTCAATGGTAACATAATACGGCATTGTCAGTTGTCACCGTACATATATACGTACACGTAGGTACATGTGTGTGTTAAGGCACCAGCGGTCAAACCAGTTCTGTAGGGGTGAGGGCTGCCGAGCATGGCGTCACGAGCGCGGCGACCACTCACCGCGCATACCACACACACGCTCTCGACTACCGTCTCATATATTACATACCTACTTGATACCTATATATTGTTGTAAAATACGGAATTCAAAAAAGTTAACGTGAAGCAGGAGTTTTCTTGAAGAGATAATAACTGAGCTGTTCATTAATAACAGCCCCGACAAGTGGCGACCGTGACAGGATTGTACCAAAGTCCACATTCCAATCTAACGGAAGACGGGCGAGCGGAATATTCCATACGCATTGCAACAATTGCACCTGCATCCAGTGATCGTCATCGCAATTATACAGGAAAGTAGTTCATCCTATATTTTCCTTCTAGACCTTGAAGTGCTCATAATTCGTGAGAAAACAATAAATGATTAGTGCTATAGTTATCAAATCGCTGCTTATTAGTAGAAGTAGAGGTAGGCCAGCTCCATCAGCGGGGATGGCTCCGTTTTCCACGTGTGCGTGTAGACTGGCATTACCTAAAGCGTCGGGCACGGAGAGGCAGTCGGCGGCGCCGGGCATGTCGCGCAGCAGGTCGGGGGGCTGCGCGCCGCCCGGCCCGGGCCCGGGCCCGTCCGCGTGCGAGTGCGAGCCCAGCTCCATCAACGGGGATGGCTCCGTCTTCGGGAGGATCACCTCCTGGAATAATAAGAGTTATAGACAAATTCCCAAGAAGCACGTTAAAACAGGAGCTTGTACGGGGCTCATGTACAGTACATAAAGCTTTTTGTTATCAGTTTTCCACAGTCTCCACATTCCACAAGCAAATCTTGGCGAGAAACGCTCGCTACGCTCGGCCGTCTATGTATATTTGGCCTGCAACCCTTCATTTCCCGACCTCTATAGTACTGCCATGACAAAACACTGGGTAGAAATCATCACTGGCCAAACAAAGTGCTCCGAAAAAAAAATGTTCTAAAAATCGGGAAAGTGGTATCTTACCGGGGCTGGAGGGGGCGGTGTCTCTTCAGCCGGTGAGGGGGAGGCACCGTTTTCAGCTGCTGTTAGCGGTAAGCCGTGTAGTCGTGCTATACGCTCTAATTCCTAGAAAACATAAAAAAAATCCAGTTTTAAGTAAGATGTGAAGTCCTAAAGAAACAAGTAGCAATGACCCGTGCGGCTTTGAATGTGGAGATCGTGTGACCCCCTATTTGTACAAATGTGTTGATTGAGAATTTCATATTCATATAGGTATGACAAGTTGATAGTTAGCAGTTTCATTATCGACTATGATAATCAAAAGTGGAAAGAACCGAACTAATTCCAGCAAGGCCTGTATGATTGGAAGGTCAGACGGCGGTTGCTGTCGCAAAGTTCAGCGATTAGGCCGACAATAGCAAATTCTGGTTCCTTTAAGAAGCGCTAAGATTAAAACGAAACCGATATGACAGAAATCCATGAATTACCTACCTGTATCCTAAGCGTAAGTTTCCTGTTATGCAGCTCGATCTGCTTCCTCCGCTGCTCGCTCTGCTTGAGCCGGTTGACTTCATCCCTCAGACACTTGATGTAGTCCACGCTGGACTTGAGGATGGTGCCCTTATTGGGGCGCACGTCGCGGATGACCTCGTAGAATGGGTCGTTGGTTTTCGGGAGCAGCGTCCCGAGTTCTTTGATGCGGTCGTTGATGTTAAAGCGACGACGGCGTTCGACTGGAATGAGATAATGGTATGAAATTATTTTTAAGTAATTCAGCTACGTTTATTTTCAGCTTCTGATTCCTTGACCGTGCTCAAAGTAGGTATTACTTAATATAGTCAGTCCTGTAGTCTCCCATGAGGTACAAAATTGTATTCTTTTAAAATCTCAAAGTCGTTTTTTGGCGGCAGCCATTACACCTATACAAGAGAATGAATACCCGATAATCTATATATTTTTGTATTGTTGCCGTAAGCAGAAGTGTGTGATTTAATATTTCCTGTCTTTTTGCTTTAATTGCAATGAAATTCTAGCCAGGTGCAGCATAGGCTTGCATAAGTAACCTTAGGCAGCTATTTAATAAAAATTAAAAATGCCAATAGCATGTAACTTAGACACTTTAGACAGTAACTATCGTCATATTAATTCGAACTGCACTCACTTATATTATGGTTGTCTTTCTTCTGCCGATCCTTGACCAGTGCGTGCATGTCAGCGTCTGACAGCAGCGCGCAGTCACCAGCTAGGGAACTGGTGGCTGAAGACGTTCCTGATGATGACCAAACCCCGTTATCAATCTTGCGATTCATTGAAAATCACAGTTGGCAAAAGTATCTACCGAAGGGAATCCTAAGAATCCTAAGATTTCCATTGAATTCACAATAAATGAGCTCCGTAAGAATAGTCCAAAAGTGAAAAAATCTCAAATAACCTATCATCGCCACCCAACCCTAACTTCACCTTGTCATTTTCTTATTATGAAAATTATACCAAAATTTATTACAAATCCTAATTGTTGAATACGCTCATGAATCCTATGATAAATTTCATAGCGGAATTATAACTAATGCTATGCGAAGCTAATACTAAAGGCGAATTTAGGATATTTTTGCCAACCCTTATTTTCAATCAACTGCAAAAATGATAACGGGGTTAGATGATGACAGAGATCCACCGTCGTCTCTAATGTCTATCAACCTGATGCTGAACAGAATGCGTCTGGTCTTACAGTTTCACATACTTCAGTCATAGGCATGGGTATACGACAAATAAGAAGATGATCATCTAAATTTGCACTCTACTCACTCATGTTATGGTTGTCTTTCTTCTGCCGATCTTTAGCCAATGCGTGCATATCAGCATCTGAAAGCAGCCCGCAGTCACCAGCGACCGAACTGGCGGCTGAAGGCGGCCCTGACGAAGACAGGGGGCCTGCCCCACTATCTAATGATAGGATGTCTTCTAGGAACTCATCAGCCTGGAACATGGGACATTGAAAATAAATATGTCATTTAAAAACGAAGCCAAAATAGTAAATAACAACTGTGGGTAGTTACTCGTAAAATCGAAATTCAAGGCATCAGGAGGTAAGGAGTCTTACATAGAGAATGTTTTCACGGTTATATCAAATATGAGAAGTATGGCACCTAGTACCAAAAATTGGAAAACCAAATTGTGTGTCACGTCTAAAGTAAGTAGGTAAAAAATGGTCGTCTAATATAATATTGGTCATGTAAAACCATTACCTTTAGACTATTTGATATTGAAGTTAGGTATAAGCTACTCCTGAGCTCCTCACTCTTTCCAACACTGGCATCAGGCTGCACCGTCCCACCAAGAGGGCTTGGGAAACGGATAATCAGATGGACCGTTTGATTTATTTCGTGAGCTCAGAGATGTCTGAAGGCTAAGAGTGTACTGAATAATGTCCTAAAAAGATAAAACGTACCTCTGAGTTGGTGGTGCCCACGGAACAGAGTCCAGGACTGAGCAAGCTGGACGAGGATCCATGGTCAGGTGATGGCGGTGGTTTGGTGCCCAATTCTGGCGCCGACTGTACCGGTGCGCCTCGTGGGACCACCGAAACCTAGAACATAATGGCTGGAAATTTAGCAAGAGCAATAAGGGTTATAACTGTGTTGGGAAAATTTGTCATCATTTTTAAATGTGTTCGGCTCATTTCATTAGAATATCTTTTATAGGATGCCGACTTTTGGTCTGATTGTGAGCCAAGTGGACCTTTGGTTTCGAAGCAGTAGCTGAAGACGCTACGCAACAACCCTAACTTGAGAGAAATTAGGTTTTGGTTTGACACTTCATTTTTAAACGAAACTAAGGAATATCATCTAATCAAAAATCGCCTTCCTAGCATTTTCAGAAGAATCGAAAGAGTAGAGTTAGTAAGCAACAGTGTGGTGAAATGCTCCATTGCGTAGTTTCATGATGTAAAAGGGTATTGCTTTGAGCAGGAAGGACACAACCCTTTGAAAAGAGTTAATTGTTGGACTCTCTCCGTAGACTCTCTGACCATCGCGCAAATAATTTTAAAAGTAATTGAAGGTGTCAAATCACAGCTCTAGATGTGTGGAGGCAATATGACTAAAAGTAGTGTCAGGGATACTAACCTGTGTATTGGGTTGGAAGGATTCACTGAGATACTGTCGCACCTGGCTCTTCTGCTTCTGGATCACGTGATACCGGGTGGGGTTCTCCAGAACTGTCCGCACCTGAAGCATCATCAAACAATTGTTTATTAATTAAGGAGTATAACATAACATATTAAATTCTCAGGATCACTCTTTTATCAGAAAAGCGGTCGTCGAGTTTCTTTAGGACGCAATCGGGAACAATCTAAAATAAAGAAGGCTCTGCAGCTGCAGAACCTGGTGGCCTAGTCAAGTGACAACAAAAACTCATTCGGCAAACGTTCACGGAACCGCCAAAATACCACACCCATCGGCCACTCGCGTTGGTTTTCAACGAGCTGAAGCGCAAGTAATGGCACGATCTCAGCTGGAACACCCTCAGCACCTAACGGGTCTACTTGAAGGTGAAAAAGACTCACCTGCAGAACCTGTGGCGGCAGCTCAACGTGAGGCACGACCCGCGGCACGTCCGCCGGTACTGACTTCTTCTTCTCGTCCACATTGTCCTTGGACTGGCCCGCTTGCTGTGCCTGCAGTTAAAAATAATGTCTTAAGAGTACACAAAACAGATATAATGTTCGTGTTTTCTATCGAAGGAAAGTACAAGTTGAATCAGTTTTCGAATCGATGAAGTTACTCGAGAAAAGCCCCACGATTGCTATTCATATTTTTTGGCACCCGTATTATGATTTAAAGCGCTACGATTTTTCAAAAACTCTACTGAATGAACCCACTGCACCTTAACAACAGCATATACCTGGAACATCTTGTATCTTGCATCATCAATTGCTGCTTCAGCTGCGTGCGCGACGTCGGCGTTGGCGTCTTAAATGTCGGCGTTAGCATGCTAAATGGCGTGCAAGGACAGAGGCATACCTGTAAAGATTCCCTGCGACGCTGCTCCTGAGCATGCTCGCGCATCAACTGCTGCTTCAGGTGCGTGCGCGACGTCGGCGTTAGCGTCTTGAATGTCGGCGGGCTGAAACAAGGGAAATTTACGATTAGATGTCATCGTTTATATCTCCTATCAATTATTCATATTATAATGGTACTTTTTCATCATACATCTTTCGCAGTCATTTGGGAGAATTGGGGCACAAAAATCGTTGGTGTCAGATTTAGGGCCTCCCCACAATAGCGTCTTCTGAGCGTCGGCGTCTGTTCAACTCTCGACTGCTCGACGCAAGGTTGGCACAACGATGCTGCGACGCCATTTTCCAAAGTGATGCATGACTAGACGCCGACGCTCGTAAGACAAAAGACGCCAGTGTGGGTTAATATGGACATTGTTGTTGAAGATATGTTTGTACGCTAATTTGGCGACTTGGGAAATCATTTGTAAATCAAGACTTTTAAAAAGAAAAAGAAGGCAGTTTATTCATCACTCATTAGAATTTGCCGAATAACATAAAAACGAATCATACAGATTTTGTCTCTACTATCAAAGTTACATTCCTCATAAAACAACTATTTACACTGCAGCGTACTACTAGTAGAGTAAAAATAAAAATACACTATCTTATCATACGATTACTCAACCAAAGTAAGGTACAAGGAAAAATACTACATTTATGTGAACTAGATTGAAAAGGTCGTATGTACGCAAGCTGCATTGCGATTTACGTCCTATGGACCTCTCAAGTGTTTCAAATTGTAAAACAAGCATGGTTGAGTCGATGGAGGAGATGGACCAGTATAATCATCACATGGTACAGCTTGCACGATTTGGAGTAAAATTCGTATGATCTTATCGTATTTACTAAAGTAACATGTATGCGAGAAATAAAAAAATTGCAACAATATATATGTCACACTCGTACGATGACAATAACACAATAATAAACAATAATAATGACAGCAAATAATAAATTACCATTTAAGTATAATAGGATTTCTCTGTCACATTACGGTGGTTGGTTTAGGAGCTCGACTTGACATTCGCGCAATAAGAACACGATAACTCGCCTCGTTTATATGAAATTAGTTCTGCGTGGTTGGGAAATGTATGTACAGGTGTTTGGTTATTAATGGGCGTAGGCGCCATCATAAATAAAACGGTGGCCTTGAAACCTTGTGATTGTTTATTTGCAAGTGACAGCCCATCAATGAGATATCCGACATACGTATGTACAGCTGTGGCCTTAAGCGCGAGTTTTGCATGACTCGTGGGGAAAATCCAAGTTTTTGCGAAGGTAGTGGCAAGCTAGCGTACAATTCTGATGCCAAAATGTAAGTACCCTGGTAAATGGTCGCTTGCAACTGAAGATGCCGCGACAACGCGAATGTTTGAAAATGGCAAAATAAAATAATGCCAAGGAAAAGGAAGAAAAACAATGTGCAAAATCTACTTTATAATGACGTATGCATCTTGTTTTTACATTAATAAGTTTCCTTAAGGAAACTTTAAGGCTTATTTAGGCGGTCTAGTATTTTTTGGACCTTACAAAACCCAGACGCAGATATATAAAAAAAGTTGTGATGGATAAATTAAACGGTGTTAAAATATTGTCCATATCACTATCTACCTACCTTTTATTGATGTTTTTTGTTCATTATTTCATTTTTATTTTGGTGTTGCTATTGTTTCTATTATTTTTTGTTGATATGTCTGTATTGTGGCAAGCAAATAAATGGTTTATCTATCTATCATATCATTGTTTAGGAAATGAGGAATACTTTAGTAATAGTCGCCTACTGTCCTCTTAAAACGCTTTCCCGTATGCGTCTTTAGAAAGCGTCCCCTAAATCTGCACAATGGCGAAGTCAGGCATTTCGCAATTTGCACGTCCTTGTCATACTCTGATGGCTTACCGAGCTTAAATGCACTTGTTAGCCAGTTTAAATGTAATCCTAAAAGCTGCAATAAACATGCGTGGTCTGCTGATCAACCAGCTGAAATCGTGGCGCACCATAGCCATTTTGCAGTCAAATTGTAAAAAATCCGCCCTTTTCAAATGGCGTCGTCAATTTACAAACGTTTTCACGTTTGCAAATTGCCGAATGCAAATTGTTAGTGTGCTCAATAGTGTTAAGGTAAACGTAATGGTTGTTCAGAAGCGAAAGAAGTATGTCAGGATCGTAGCAAGTAAAATCCGAGGTGTTTGCCTACCCCTCCGGGAAATAGGCGTGAGTATATGTATGTATGTAATAACCAGGTGAAGACGCTCGCATTAAGCAAAACAGTCTATTTGGGTTAGTTCTGTGGATTGTCATAATTATTGGCCTAGTATAATAAGTCTATTAGAACCTCTATGCACATGGCTATTTTTTTACTGGTTTGGTGCGGCATGCGTTTGGAACACTCCTTCGATTATAATTCCATGCGTACGCGTATGCGCGTACGCACCCGAAATGTTAACAATGTGACGACACAGGGCTTCTACTGATGTCTTGCGAATTTAAAAATGGGTCACCTTCAATGACAATCACATCGAAAAAATACTTAAAGCAAGTCATGATTTCAACCCGTGCTTTTTAAAGAAAACAAACAATAGGATTCTATAAACATATACATAATGTAGCATTATTAATATACATGAATAATATTCATACATAATCTACTCGTATTCTTAGACCATCAATTATTAAACGTTTCGTTTTTACAAGCGTGTTATTTAATTTTAAGAATCAATAAGACTTCGTATTCATTACCTTCAAAAGTTGTATGTACTATAAGTAAGATATATAAACACATCAAGAGGAATCTGTACAATTCTAATCTTTCCATATTTTGTACTCGGATATTATTTATATTTATATATTGAAAGACACCAGTAACGCACAACCTAAACCGTTGAAGTGTGTCGAGTTGCATTAAGTCGAAATGTGCTAGACATGTTTCGTTCCATAACGAGGAGATTCAACAGCACATGCGTTGACAGACCGACGCACAGCCGTTTTTACTTTAAAATTATAATAAAATTGACCGAGCATTAGCGAAGGTCTCCGTTTCAGCTTGTGCAAAAATGCTTTCCTTTCCGGATAATCTCTGCAGGTCGCATTTCTCAAACTAATCCTGCGAATTTTTTTGAGCAGATTCAGTAGGAAGACAGAATTTACCTAACGTTCCGTTTTTTGTAAAAAGTTAAAAATGGCGAAAATTGCCATAAAGGTCCTAAGTACCAGTAGGGTCTACGGCACTTAAGTTAAGACCATTGTAAGTTGGCTGTGACTGTTTTTCCCACAGGATCGCCCAATCACGCGAGGTGAAGGCCGAGAGAGTGCGAAACCAAGCAGAAGTACAACTGTGGCTGTTTTTTTACATTTTTCAAGCTTATGCAGTTGATCGTGAGGTCTACAGCTTACAGAGATATTAGTATTGAATATGTCTACATAGTGTAATATGTCACACAAATTCTGTTACAGTGTAGGAGCACTTCTTCTTCACCTTCTTCTTTCTTCTTTCTCCTGGTTCCCATATCACTTGGGGTCAGCCCTCCTTGTACGTTTTCGCCACAACAATCTATTTTGTGTTGCCACTGCATCTACATTATTCTCTTTAAGCACAATGTAGGAGCACTAAGAAAGGATATTTGAGATTTTACCCCTTATGTATGAGGACGGAGGTTTCAGACGGAGGCTAATTTCAAAATACATATAATATTGCCAAAAATGCGAGTTGACTTTCGCTAAATAACTGTAGAGGTACTTTATTGTACTGTTAGTGATAACGTTTACGGCATGCAAATCGTGGTTAAGCGGGGCAAGGAGAGTATGTTTGCACATTTTGGTGTACGGTAACTTGTATAAAAGAATCTTGTTTTATTTTTATTTTAGATAGTACGAGTGGGTAGCGTTAAAGTACCCGAAAATCTTATAAATAAGTTAAGTCATCCCCACTATTATTGTTACACCTTGTATAATTGACAACCATACATTTCATTGGAACACTCTTCTCTTCTACTATCTCTTCACATCCCATTACTGAAGGCAGCAGTATTTTTTATATACTTTTTAGCATTTCCATGTTTCTGTATATCGTGTCTTTGTTTAGAATATACTTAGTTTAAACTTATTTGCGACGTTCACAATCAAAAAGTACAACATTGTCGCTTACCATAAGGATGAAATTTGCTCGTATCTTTATACGAATAACCTGTCAGAGCTTCCTTATCGCAAGCGACAGTATGGTACCCTTTACTTGAAAACGACACATTTATCTAAAACATTTGCATTTGTGGAATCTTTAATAAATTATGTATTATTTTTCATAGGAAAATCATCAAACAATCCCAAACCGACAATCTATATATCCATAAACTAGATATAGTTAAAATCCAATGTCAACCGGATGACGGCTACATCCCCGATAAATGATAACGCTGATCTATTGTTATCAGTGCCTCGATTGATATCAAACACGAGTCTAGTACAAGTGGAATTTGAACTAGTTACGAGACAGGGGTAAGACTGCTGCTGCTTACGTTAAACTGATGCAGAAGAGAAATTTTAATTAAATTAAATTTTAAGGACATTCTTACACAAATTGACTAAGCCCTACAGCTCAAAAACGCTTGTGTAATGTACAAATACAAAACACATGTGTCTCAAGAACGTCTGCGCTCACACAAATAAATAGCTTACCAGGATTCGAACCCAGAACCATCGACTTCATAGGCAGGACTACCGACTTGGCCAGATCAGTTGTCAAAAGGATAAGTTGTAGGTACCAATTATTTACAAACACTGACGCAAAATGTATGCGCAAGAAAAATTATCAAAATGTAAACGTTATAAATTGTATACCTCTAGGTAACTAATGATTTATAAGTGTAGTTACAGGTTAAATAATATTATAGAAAAACAGAAGTAGAATTATAAATTATATCGGTTAACAATATGAAATATGGACCCTCGGTCCAACGGTGGATGGATTGTGTGAGAGATGACATGAAACGAACGCGAGTGAACGATGAGATGACGGGTGACAGAAAGATATGGGAGGAAAGACATGCTGCGCCGACCCCAAATGAATGGGATAAGGGCAAGCGAATGATGATGAACAATATGAAACATCCATTGCAAAAAGCAAAATTCAATCGGTCAAAAACATGCTGTACAGGAATAGTGGAATTAATATTCAGACATGAAATTACTAGGAAATACCTCCATATTAGTAAATTTAAGATTAAAGCTAATCTTGTACTACTACTTGTACTATAATACTTTTGACAACCTGAAGATAAAAACTGGGGCAATCTTAAATTTAATCTAAATACGTAGTAAGTGATAAAATAATGTAAAACCCTAGAACATATACGATATAACTGCGTGTACTTAAATAATTTCAAGCTTTATATTTGAGTTAGAAATTGATTTCAATTTGAAAAAGGACAAAAGTATTTTAATCCATTTACCAAAATACTAAAAGTATTATGTAATCGTAAGTTAATATGCATAAAATTCATTACTATTTGTACTTAAAAATAAACGACGAGTCTATTGAACTCAATCGGGTCTATTTGTAATACCCAAGACATCAACATGAATTCATAAGGTCCTTTTATGGTTTTTTCAATAAAATTCACATCAATATTAGCAGAAGATACTACGGGTCAAAATTTGTTTATTATTTTTATCATAAAACACTAACAATAATCTGAGGCAGATACTTTAGAACGAAAACTGTAGAAATATCTCTATTTAAAATAAACAAATATAATAGGACATTATTACACAAATTGAGTAAGCTCCATAAGGCTTGCGTTGTGGATACTTAGACAACGATATATATGTATACATACTAATAAATACATATAAAACACCCATCGCTCAGGAACAAACAACATTTGTACAACTATTCGGCCGATACTTTTGGAAACTTTTTTAGATCCACTACTACATATTAATGTTACAGTCAGTATTTGAATCGCTTAACTACAAACTCGGATAAATCCACTCTACTACCCTCTTTTATCTTATAAAAAATCTCAAAATCTGACCGTTGGATTTATTTCTTTATTTTACACTTTATTACGCATCAAAAAAAGGTACAACTGGCGGACTGCTTGATAATAATTCCTTCTAGGCCTGTTCTAGCAGGTGCTTATAAAGTTAAGCGTTTGAAAGTTATTTTGCTTGCGGCTTGTCTTATCGTCAGCGAAGTGCATTCCAGAGACGGATAGTCTGGACAGCGAAGAAAGATAGATAACCACAATGGTGAAGAAGAATGGTGAAGAGTCGGGTTTATCGAAATTTGAAGTTAATCGACTCATTTTTAGTACCTAGTGGATCGAAACTTTTATATTCCTTCCTCCATCTAGTTTAGAAGTTAGCGACATTTCACATAACCTTCCTTCATGTATGTTGTATGACTGGCCCGACTTGCACGCTCATACAAGGTGCGTACGCGTCGCCCTTGACCGCTGATTCAGAGCGATATCAACATACGGCTGTTATGATGTGTGCGAGTAAAGTGCTGTAATATGGTGTGGTGAAAGTTGCAATACATATATTTATTAAACGTATTCTTTAACATACGAAACCACTGATTTTTATGCTCCCATAAAATGGAAGATAGGTGCGCTCGTTTTAAAACGATCTTCTTCTTCAGTCGGTGCAATAAACGTATTGAGTATTGAGTATTGAGTCCCTCAATGCTGAGGATCGTGACATCATGTCCTTCTGTTGAAGACCAGATTCCTCCATAGGCTTCTATTCCTCGCCAAGCGCATGGCCTCGTGCAGTTTTAATTGCATAGGTGCAGTGATTTGAGCACACCATCAGGTTTAAAATTATAATAATGCTTAAATTACATGAAACTTTGCATGAACAGTTACATAACATATATCTATGTCTGGCACTAATTTCCATTCCTAAATAAAGAACATAGAGCGAGTAGAAGTTATCTGTGTAAAATTTCTACTTGCTATAATTTCTTTGTATTGTTTTATATGCTATCAGGTTTTTTGTATGATTTGTTTATATAGTTATGTAAGCAGGTTTTTTACAAGATCCAGTAAAAAAATAATTTTAACCCACATCATTTCTTATAATGTGACAAACCAAAAAATATTATAACCACGTTTGAATTATGGTTCTTAGCTTTCGAAATTGACATTTTCTATATTAACAGTTTTGAATGATTCAAGTTAGTTTCACTAGACTTAAATCTACCGGGATATGAACCGTGATTACCTTTTTTATTGTTTATGAGCTCCCGATATTTAGACGCAGTTCACACGCTCATAAACAATAAAAAATGTAATCACGGTTCATATCCCGGTCGATTTAAGTCTAGTATTCTATATGTATTAGATTTGTCTTAGTAGTATTTCTACATATACTACATATACTGCGAACTGCAAATCTTGGGATTAGTTGTCAAGCGGACCCCAAGCTCCCATGAGCCGTGGCAAAATGCCGGGACAACGCGAGGAAGAAGAAGAGAGTATATGTAGAAATACTACAAATATTTATGACAAATATCCCATGTCAGTTTTTCTATTCGATTAATAAAATAATTAAAAAAAAATACAGGCAAAAAGCAAGTATAGATAAGTGTAATGTTGTAGTCCCTGAATTCTGAGCTAGGCAAAAATTGTACGCTTATTATATATTTTTCTCTATAAATAGTATTTATAAGCTTAAATTCTTTAGATCACACTGGAATAAACTGTCATACTACAATATATTTAATTATTTAGACGTCAAAACATAGCTCAAGTGTAATTAAATCAAAAAGCATTGCAACGTTATAGCAAATAAATTGGCACATAGTAAGTGGTCTCACTATAAACTTGATACTTGTATCAACCATTTGTCATACAACTATCGTCGTCAATTTAAATTTCGATCTAACGGCCAAACCGCCATTCAAGAGAGAAACGCACTAACAGACGACACAAACAATGTATTATTTGTAAATATAGCACTTATTCAATTAGATTAAGATTTAATTTGCAATTATTGTTGTTCGACTACTTCCAGAAACTGTCCGAATAATTTGAATCTTCTAGTAAATTAGACTGTGAAGTCGATATTTCTACAAATACTTTTATCAAAAGTTGGCCTTTAATATGATAGATGTATACTAATTTCGACCTTACAGTATTTCAATAAGGTGCAACTACATAAACGTTTACAAGGACAGTCGGTTACGCCGTTTTTACCCCAGCGCGTGCGCACGATTGCCCGCTAAGTACATTGTATGCTGAATGCGCGATTACCTGTCATGGGTGACGCCTGGTCAAACGAGATTGCCGGGTCCGCGCCTACCGCATGCATGCGCAAGTAAAGTAAGGACGCTAACCACGAAGAATTTCGTACATTGACCTGCCTGTTCCCATCTCTGTGCCACGCGCATAATTATATTGCTGTCCCGCTCTCACAGTGTCATTGACCGCCGGCATTATCGGTGGGATAGCAATAGTTATAATTATGCGCGTGCGATATGCGATAGAGATAGGAACAGGCGAAATTCTTCGTACATAGTGTCCTTACTTTAGTACAACATTTTAGCTGTTAGGCGGTATCGGTATCAATGGCGAGGCGTGCAACCGGCCGCAAAACTCGATTCCTACCGGCTTGTTTAAAGATAATTGAGCCTTATTTTACTAACCATATATGGACTTCTGGGTCTGAAATAAAGATATATTTATTTATTTTATTTATTTAAAGGCCTCAAAAAGTAGGTCTCATTAACTCCGGCATGCCGAACAGGTATAATTGATTGACGCACCGCCACTACGGAGTATTGCAACAATATTAAGATAACATTGCAGATTTCAGTCACTTTATAGCAATTATTAGTTCCAAGTATTTTGAAAATTGCACCATGCAGTGTCGATAAATATTGTATTAACGAACGTACTTTTTCAGATATTTCTAAGCACCTTAGTGTTACGATATATCTGATAGTGACTGCACAAGAATCGGCTGAGTGTTTTTATGTGTGACAGCTACATGTGTGGTAGGTGTGTACCCGTCCATATAAATGATTGACAGTAAACAAACTAGTATTACGAAAGTAATTATTATTCAGTACGAATCCGTAGATGACTTGAGATAGATTATTGTAGAACAATGGTGCTAAAGTGTCAGATTTGCAATAATTGATTATTGTTAAGTAATTTGTTTGATAATTTAATTAAAAACAATCTATTGTTAATGCGATAACTCATAGCTTTTTGATCAATTAAACTTCAAAAAAGTTGCAAGACGGCAACATATTGACGACCTCACTGGGCTAATGGGTAGGGATTCTGCCTATGAAGCCTATGGTTCTGGATTCGAATCCCAGTAAGGGCATTTATATGTGTGATGAACACGGATATTTGTTCTTGAGTCATGGGTGTTTTCTATGTATATAAGCTTTGCTTAGTTTGAGGCAAGGTAAGTGTGTAAGATATTTATTAATTTATTTACAAAACAAATCATGCAAATAAATTAATTTTAAGGCTTACTCTTACTTGTCGATTTTTTGGTCAGATTTTGATAAAATTTGGCAAGTTTGAAGAGCCTCTAATTCTAGGCGGAATTAATACCTACGAAATGCGGAAAAGATTTGTATGTAATTTTAAGCGTATCCCGAATAATACAATACGTATTCGTACAGATGTTTAGGATATATGGTGAAATTGAGCGAATATTGTACAACTCAATCTATTCACCTTTGAATCTGACGAGAAAATAAAATCAAAAACAAATAAAAATGATTCTAAATGCATAAATAGGTATTTACAACTATTTCACCTAAAACTCGTTCTGTACCATGCCCGATTCAGAAGTCCCCATCACACTCGCAGCGTTACCACGCTGTATGGCGATGGAGACTTGTTGGATAAGCCATTATTATTAGTAATTTCATTTTGATTTTAAATAAAACTGCTTTCTGCGGGTAAAATGACCGGTAACCTTCGTACGTAACAAATACTGGGTATAAAGTACTGGCCGGTAATCTACGGCTTCGGTAGATAGAGGGGTGCTTTTCGACAGTTTGATAGGCGAAAGGTTAATATATGCTAAATGTGGAGTACATTATTATGACATTACAATAAAGCAACTTTTCCCAAAACAGATGGCGCTAAACACAATCGTTATAACCATAAAATTTAAAATAACCAGACGTCCTGTTGTGTCTAATAGCCTTATTAGTATAATTGCCACTGTCACGTTTCCGAAGAAAAGATAATCTCCATAGTGCGTCAACGCGTGCTGAGAAAATATCCATGCATTCAATACAAATACTAATAATAGATCTAATTACATTGAAATAAGGTAGAAATCTCGTTGTATACGATAGCAGATAAGTAAATTTGTAAGTTGAAGTAAAGCTCCATTCAATATAACAGACAGCCTTGTGACGTCACGACGGCAGCGACATCTATTGTCGAGGTTGATGCGTGTGAACTTTTTGATGACGTGTTTACACGCGCATGGTTAATAATTGGTGTTGTTCAGATACGGTTTAAATCGGACAATACTAGATTGTTTTTTTGATGTAGAGATTTCCGCATTAAAAAAAAAAACCAGAAACTGGATCGGCAAAAAGATCTATTTAATCATGGAATCTGGTCACAACATTTTACGAGAATCGGTTGAAAATAACGACCAATAGAGGAGAACCTCCGGACATACGAAAACAGTTGGCCCGAGTCCGGAGATCTTCGCTTCGGTCAATAATTCTGCCAAGGAGTAGATATCCATTGAATTCACATAAAAAAAAAGCCATGTCCCCACAAGGACCAAAAGCGTGCGTGACCTTGTATGACGTAAGAGTTCTCATGCACTGATGCAGATGGCATAATGATGGTCATCGCACGCGGAAACAACGCTTCCCGTCATTACGGTAATCACGCGTGGCCTTTGGATCGTCAAGCGCCATGATCTATCATCGGAGTATTATTGGTGACAATGGTGACACAGAGATGACGGAAAAAAGAGTAAACAAGTTAAAAACGCAATTACAAATATACAAAAATAAATTTTGTCAATAGCTGAACTGACTGTTCTTTCAACATCAACTAATACTCAATCAATTCTAAAAAAACCAACACAATTAGGTTGCATTGTTTTATCGCAGATCCCAGATGTCCATTCTCACACCCTAGAACCTAAATGGTCACGTACTGTCCGGGTTAAGAGGAATTTCTGCCGCAGACGCTTTGGCTGTGAAATAAGCTCCCTGCTGAGGTTTTCCCGAGGGGCTACAGTATGGCGTTCTTCAAAAAAGGAGTGTACAGTTTTTAAAGGGTCGGCAACGCGCATGTAATATATCTGGTGTTGCAGGCGTCCATAGGCTACGGTGACTGCTTAACATCAAGCGGGCCGTATGCTTGTTTGTATAAAAAAAAAACAGAATTCCTATGACTATCTCTTACGTCCATCATCAGATCAGCTTGATGGTACACTAATATTGCACTGTCATCCAACTTACATACTTATGTGTGATTAAGCCAGCTTACACCTTGTAAGCTGGCGTAATTTTAGTCGAACAAAATATAGAAATGTGAGCTGTGTTAGACTATGTATTAAGACAGTTAAGGAAGCAATGGCCATATGGTTTTTATATCTCTTGATTTTCTGTATATGCTTCAATTAAGATAAAGATAAAGATAGTTTATTATTCAAGTAGGCATAGGTAATAACAATGCGCTTATGAACGTCAAATAAAGCTACACCGGCTCTAACCCTACACCTTTGACCCGAGAAGATTTAAATCCACCCTCAATTGGAGGAGGGTATCTAAGAGGGTAAGTTTTTTGACTGGTTTTCTTTCTGTTTGAGTTTGCTAGAATTGTATCGATGAGTATTAGTTGCCTGTTGAAACAAAATTACAGTCGTTGTATCAAAAATGTTTTTTTTTTTTTTTACCGATAACTTTAAGTGAAGAACTAGCCAGCAACTTTAAAAAAAGTGTCTCTATATTGTTAAATTACTTATATGTATCACTGTGCTTTTCTCGTTACTTTCCATTTAAAATGCATATGGAAAAGCATCCGAAAGATAATGTAATAATCCAAAATTTTATGACATAATTGAAAGTACACACGTACTATTTGTTCAACCGCAAATAAAGTAAAATTAAATGAAACGGTGGCATAAATATAGGACATTACTGTAACAATGCCACGCTATGGCCATAACCATCGTTACCCTGGTATCACTATAATTCCATGCGGGCATGCTGATCCAGTTCCCACACACACCGCTAATTAGCTGAACTATGATTCAACCAGAATAGTAAGAACCCTGTAATGTCATTAGGTTTGTTCGTTTGGAGATCTTCTATTTTAGATAGTAGTAAGGTTGATCTTATGAACATGATACTTGATATGACCCATCTTTTTTATGTGTCTGCACAAATTGACTTTATCGAAGAAATAACTAGAAAACTGCATAAATTTTGGAATTAGATCCAAATTTTTTAATAACCGCTAAAAATATCAATACCACCATAAAAACAAGATTTTATTATTAATTTAATTGGGAAAATGAGAATAATATTATTCTACTGTAAAATCTAAATACAGATTTTAAATTTTTAATAATTGAACTCAAAAACGAAGCATTTTTTATAAACATGTTGTTAAATAAGTAGAGTCTGTTCGGAAAGAGAAGACAGACAAACTCTTCTCTTTCCGCACAGACTCTATCTCAGACGTTAAGTACTCGGTTAAAAACTTAAACACGGTGTTTCTTTTTTCGTTACGCCGTTAATTTCGGGGTATGGCTAATTACATTTAAGGAAACTGAATGGCATAGTTGTTTTTTCTGTATTTTTCATTTCATTGTAACACGGACATTATGATTAAATACACCAAACAATTGAAAACTATTACATATCAATGACATTTCGAAAATCGATCGTCCTCCGACATGATAGGTACTTGCGATTGGCAAATGTATGAACTCATACTAAACACTAATCAATATGCAAACAGGCCCCAAGACAAATGTAAGCTCGTAAGGGCCTTATTAGAAAAAAGTAAATGATTAATTCTCTCAATAATGGAGTTACTTAGAATACCGGTCTTTGAGAAAGTTAAATAATTTAAGCTCAGGAATGCACCTTTGAAATTTAAGGCCTTTATAAAAACTCCGTGTAGATACGCGATCATATTACATCCTATACATATAACAGAAGCATAATGATCTAAATCCGTAGCTATCTTCAATTAAAGCTCCCTCTATTTGGCTCTTAATTAGCGATATGAACGGAGACACGCGAAGGAATCTCAATCCCAGATGTTGGCCAAGGACGGAATATTGGGACAACTATTGTTGCCGACGTACGGTTAGGGAATTTAATTTTAGTACCATATCGTGCCTTGTCGCAGTGACAATACAGATGAAGTATGAGGTCCCTAACGACTTCCATATTGATTGTCACTGCGAGAAGGTACGAAATGGTATGGAAATTATATTATTTGACTGTATTAATCATTATAAGCAAAATGCAGATTAATTAATTCAATTAACATAATTTCCTGCTAAGTATTCTTTTGAAGTTTGTTAAATTTTAGTTAAATTTTATTTATTAATAGCTTAAGTCTAAATGTCTTACTGTACTTATATTGTTTATCCTAAGATATTAGAATAAGCTGTGGTTACCTATAATTGGACAACCATCTACCCTTAATGTTATGTAAGCTACAGATTATTTTTTCTCTGATGTATTGTCTGTTGATCCTACAAAAAAAAAAAAAAAAAAAAATAAGTTATTGCGTGTCAGGAAAATCGTTGATGCTAAATATATGACACATTTATCTCTTTATCCTGTCTTTATTTTTGATAGACTCAGGAGACTCATAGGCCGAGAAAATTACCGAATGGGCACCAGACATAGTGCGGTGTCAAAGGAGCCCTCGATGGAGATGGCGGCGCGATCTTGATGGTCCGAAAACATTGTTTTAATATTGGCATAGACCTCTGTTTCTATAAAATGACTTTTTTCAGCAATAGGACATAAAGGACATAACAGGCTAATAAATAGATACGTTTTCCTGGGTTATGATATTCGACTCGCAAAAATATGTCAAGTAAATGTTTATATTTCAGGAGTGAAACGATGATGATTTTATCATTAATGGCGCCTTGATAACCAAACGCTTGTAGGCAGTTGTCAATGGAGGATGACATCAGTTTTGGCGTAAAGATCTGATTGTTACACCTATTTATGATTTCCGATAGCATCTTCAATGGTGATACATATATTGAAGGTACAGAATGCCGTCTAGGCATGGCAGTTACCCAATTGTCCACCTAACAATATTTCAAGAAAGGAGCGTATCTTAAATGGCGATGACCCCCTCTGATGTTGCAAGGGTCCATGTATACCGTGGACAAAAAAAATACAAAAGCAGAGAACTATGAAAATTCCCAAACAATAAAAAAATTACGAACGTTTTAACGGTGGCCAGATGAGAAGGTGGTTTGTTATAACTGACCCTTATATTTGTGAGAGTCAGAATGGCGGGTGTACCTAAATAAAAATAAATGAAAAGCATACCATATTTGTACTATTTAGTACCTAATTTGTACTATTTAGTAACTCCATTAAAAAAATGTATTTTCCGTGACCGCTTAGTAACTCCCCATAGTAGGTAGAATTTTCTAAAATGTCCTCCTTATTTTCTTCTGTAGGTACATTTATTACCAAACCTTCTTACAAATAGTATCGATTTCTGTGACGATTGAAATAAACGGCAATGAATAACGTAAATGTTAAATAAAACTGTTTTTAAGACACAGTTTTTAAAAAGCGTTGGTGGTCTAGTGGTAAGAGTGTGTGATATTCAATCCGGAGGTCGCGGGTTCAAATGAGTTTTTCGGAACTTATGTACGAAATATCATTTGATATTTACCAGTCGCTTTTCAGTGAAGGAAAACATCGTGAGACCGGACTAATCCCAATAAGGCTTAGTTTACCCTCTGGGTTGGAAGGTCAGATGGGCAGTTGCTTTCGTAAAAACTAGAGCCTTCGCACCTTCTAGGAATTAGTGTCGAAGCGGACCCCAGGCTCCTATGAGCTGCGGACAACGCGAGGAAGAAGGAGAAACAGTATTTAAGAACATTGAGTAATAATCTCTAATCTGAACGGGAACTTTCTAGGTGGAAATTTAGATGAGAATTTTCTCAAGAAAGTTTTTTGACTTTTCGGAAACTGAGAATGTTTTGCAACGTGCACATTGCATGGTGTGACAGATCACAACCTTCGTCGTCAAATCACGACGCACAAGGTCGCTGTGAGAGCTCATTACCGTGAACGCTTCCGTGTCGTCCAGTTAGCTGTGTAATTTCGCTACGGTGACTGCAAAAAATGCTATAATCTACAGTTTTCTAACCTGTGGTTTACAATTATCAATTTTCATCCCATCCTTTTTTTGGCAACCGTATTATATTCTAAAAAGCGCCACAATTTTTCAAAAACTCTCCTGGCTGCATCTTAAAGTTGTTGATAATATACGGAGTTACGGACCTCCTAAAAATCGATTATATTTGTGGTGTTATTAAAGGACCTAACCGAATTTGACGATCATAATATTCATAACTAAACAATAAAACATTATAGTGGCATTGTCTACGTTCAAGGCCGCGGTTATTGTATCACATTATTTTTATAACGGCGATTCAGTCTTTAAATAGATTTAGTGTTTAAAAAAAACTTTAATGGAACAGTTTAGTTATCAAACAATTGACCATGATTAATTGTATACTGTACGTAGTCTTTGGTAGATCAATATTTCCTTTAGATTTCATGAAGTATTGCACTAAAAAACACATTCGGTATTTTTTTTCCCCAGTTTATGGACCGAGCAAAATGGCGTGCAAGTCAAGACTCATTTTGGGTCATCGCGCCATCCAAGTAAGTAAGTTTTTGGAGCGAAGTTCCTTAACGCACGGTATGGACTTCGCGGATGGAGGATAGGCGAAAAAAAGTGTAAGTTTTCCGTCACGACCCTTTCTTAACTTCCTTTCAACCGAGTGTTCCATGAACATGAATATGTCAACTTGCTTTCTTAACTTCGTTTCAACCGACTGTTCCATGAACATGAACATGTCAACTTCCTTTCTTAACTTCCTTTCAACCGATTGTTCCATGATCATGAACATGTCAACTTCCTTTCTTAACTTCCTTTCAACCGAGTGTTCCATGAACATGAATATGTCAACTTCCTTTCTTAACTTCGTTCCAACCGATTGTTCCATGAACATAAACATATCAACTTCCTTTCTTAACTTCCTTTCAACCGAGTGTTCCATGAACATGAATATGTCAACTTCCTTTCTTAACTTCGTTCCAACCGATTGTTCCTTGACACTCACGTATTTTTTCCATCAATTAACTATTATAAGTAATACTAACTACCTTCAATTAAAATGTATAATCAGTTTCAACATCTCAGAAACGATCTGCCTGCAGATAAAACAATTCTGTGTCTTAAAATCTACTTAATTCTGTATACAAAAAGGTTCCAAATCCAACAGCAAACTCAAACCCCATTTTTTCCGATATTTACACAGTGCGTTAATTAAAGGACGATCTAAGACACCTCCGAGGCGGATGCAGCGATCTTGTACCTATTACCGAAGGCAATTAAGGCGATTATGCGATAACAGATTTGCATATAATGCATCCATTCATAAGACTGCCATTCATGATTGTAGTATGCGTTGCGAAATAATTTATACACTTGTAGTAGCTGACCATAGAGGTTTTTCAAATAAATATACCTACATTAATTTTAATTTTGTCTCAAGCAGAAACTTGAACCCACGACCACTGGATCACTAGTACAGTGCTCTGTCATGTGTGCTACCAAGGCTGTACCCAATAAAGCGAATATTTCCACCACATACGATCCATAGGGAGGCTATAGCGACATCTATCGTAACGTAAGAGTGTTACTTCTTAAACGGCCACCGCGGCCACCGGAGTTCCAAGTCATATTGGAAATTCACCATTAACGAATGCGCTATTCCATACTAAATTAATTAATTTAATTTCGTTTAAGAAGTGTAACTTATCCGGTATTCTGTTATCTGACTTACTGAGTAGTTGTTTTATAATATAGAAGGCAAACGAGCAGACAAACTGCCTGATGGTAAGCGATTGTTGTCGCCCATGAACACCCGCAACACCAGAGGAGTTGTGAGTGCGTTTGGTGTTAAACATGAGAGTTTAGAATGTTTTTTTAAGCAAAAAAAAACACCAACTGAATTTATGTATTTACAATTATCACAAAAAACTGAACAGGTATTTTTTTTATAACAGTTTTTAACTTTACTATCATTCCTATTTTTCTGTTAGTTTAAGTTGTTATTAATGTTATTAATTTTTAGTTTGAAATGATGTATTTTTTTAATAATCTAGAAATATTTTTATATCATATTAAATTGTTAAATTTGTTTACTGTCAATTTTGAGACTATCTTTTGTAAAGTTTTTTCTCAATTTCTAAGTTTCTAATGTATTTTCTCCTCCTCCATTAGGTTAGTCTACCCTGTATACTTTGGGCATTACTCAACGTTCATCAGAACGTACTCGGAGCCAATTTAAAGTTTACTGTAACATCTCCTTGGGAACTAATCAATGGTCGTTCTCAATTAGGAAGTCGCCAAATTATACCATAACACGACATTCTTTATTATTTCTTTTAGATAATAACCCTTTTCATCATTTAAAAGTATTCTGCATTTTTACAAGCTTTTATTTAACTTGCAATGTACCTATGTATGTACGGGTCAAATCTTCCAAGTTAAATGTGACTCTTTCCCCGGTTTCCGATGACGCTGAAAATTTGCATACATATGTAAGTCGGGTGACAATGCAATATTATGGTACCATCAAGCTGATCTGATGATGGAGACAGGAGGTAGCCATAAGAACTCTGTGATAAAACAACGCAACCTAATTGTGTTTGGGCTTTTCAGAATTGTGTCGATGAGTATTAGTTGCGTGTGGAAAGAGAAGTACAGTCAGTGATAAAAGTTTGACCAAAAATGAAATTTTTGCCAAAACTTATTCACTTTGTTTATTAGAATAATCGTTATGAATACAGAGGTACACGTATATCTTAAAATACTTTTTCATTTGTCATGCTCTGAAAGAGGGTCATTGTTGCAATATGTTTCTGCCCTTTGATTTTTTATTTTTATTTTATACGATAAACAATTGAAATTTGGTTTTAAATGTATTTGTTCCATATTCCATAAATAACGATACTTTTACCTAAATTGTTAATTGAAAGTACCTTCAAGAAATTCTGTAAAATTTAGCTACTTAGTCATGTTTAAAAAAACACATATATGTTATAATCCTCGTATTCGAAATTAAATGTAGAGTGTTTAACTCGGGTTAAAGGCACGATTTCAGTCTCGGACTATTGGCGCTCGCACTGTGTTCGAGCACTACTCTAAACTATTACCTCGACAGTAATAGGTGTCTTTCATCCCTTGGTTAACAATCTACTATTGTAAAGCTGCGTTTTTTCATGCATAGATTCTTTGGCAGGGAGCATATTTAAACATTAGTTTACGTTTACCTACCTTTTCACCTCGTTTTCAAGTAAATAATGTGATAAAAAAGCGTTTGAGGGAAAACCGACAGCACGCCGCCCGGCCGGTCGACCTAGGTATCGATGGGCGGATGTGGTGGACACGGATCTGCGCGAGCTCCAGGTTGAAGACTGGCGAGAGGCTGCACAGGACCGGGATCAGTGGCTTGCAGTCATGTTGGAGGCTAAGATAGACTTTGGGTCGCTGCGCCAGACGAGTAAATAAGTAAGAACAACCACTTCTAGTAAATAAGAAAAACATGACAGCCATAGGGTATAATCGCGTATCAATCAGGCCTAGCATGAGCGCTAATGATTACGTAGCCTCGCGCACCGGATGGACTCAAGATCGTCAGCGATGAACATGCTAATCATGCGCATGCTGCAAAATTATGTCACCATCAGATAACATAGAGGGCGGAAAATATCGCGGGATTTTAAATATCGAAAAATCAATAAATAACTGCATTTTTTTTATCAGGTCGCCCGGTTGTTTGTAGGTACTCATTCTCGGAAATAATAAACTTATCTAGCAACTAATAGGTATGCCTACTAACTTTCAGAAGTAAATTGGGTACTTGACACAAGTTGAGTATTATAACAAAATTTAGCTAAATGGATAGAAAATGAGCCATCCATTATAAAAAAGTGGAATTTAAAAAGACATACCTATTGAGATTATAATAAAATACAAGATTGCAAATTCTCAAGAAAAAAAAAAAACTTTTTATTTTTTCAATAAGAAAAAGAAAATGGTACCATTCGATTCCTTACATTTCATTGAAAAATTAATTAAATGACAACTATATACATAAACGGAATATTTCAGGGTCAAACTAGCAATTTTCTTGATTTTCCATACATTTAGGACAGACTAATGTAATTTGACGTCACATTACATTACGTCATTTTGTTAGAGGCGTTTCAATCGTCGAGTGCCAGCATCAGACCTTAACTCTCATTTCTGGCCTTTGTGTTACATAAATGCCATGAGTCCTATATATATATATCATATCATAGATCGATGGACATTATTTCCAAAAAACTATCAGACATTTTAAAATAGGTATATGATCATATCTTATGGTAGTACGCTTTACCATATAGCTTATGATAAAATGTATTGTTTCTAAACAATTTAATAATATTTACTCCCAGATGGATCAAGTTTGAAGATAGATATACACATATAAAAAAAAACATTAGGTTTTATTAATACAATGTTATCAACTTATCACTTGTTGTCGACCGGTCTAGTGACTAGAACTAGTGGGTAGTGCTCCTGCCTATGAGCCGGTGGTCCTGGGTTCGAATCCCGGTAAGGGCATTTATTTGTGTGATGAACACCGATATTTGTTCCTGAGTCATGGATGTTTTCTATGTATTTAAGTACTTGTATATTATATATATCGTTGTCTAAGTACCCACAACAAAAGCCTTCTTGGCTTACCGTGGGACTTAGTCAATTTGTGTAACAATGTCGCTATAATATTTATTAAGTATTTATTTATATTATCACTTTACGAGTGCAATATAGAAGACTCGACCCATTGACAACACTCAGAATGAATGAGCTGCAATAGTCAATAAGATTATTCTTGTTCTTTTTTCAGGAAAGCAAAGTATAATCTTTGCTTTGAAAAGCAATTATTTCGACAAAAAAAAAATAAACATGAGGATTCACCTAATCAGACCTAATTACCAAACAATTATTAACGAAATATTTCCTCAACGATATGATTCTAAATTAAATCAACGGTTAATTAGTTTTTCGTTTAAGTCACTTCTGTCGCGGAGGAAAACCCGACAATTATAATAGTAGTGAAATAATTCCGTGTAATTAATTATATGTACTTCTACTTATCACTAAGGTTAATTAACTGTTTCGGCTGATAATAACTTTAGTGGCTTAGTGACAAATAAAAACACGCTTGATTATGCAATTCTTAAAGACAAGTACGTGTTTGATTATGTCTATGTGTATTTTGAAAATTCGTGTAAATTCTCGAATTAAGTATATCAAATAACAAAGTTACAAATGATCAGTCTCATCAATCTTCGTTGACACATTATTTTTAAGAACATAACAACATATCTGATACATATCGTATCTAGACATTATATTTAACGTATCTTAATGTTAAAATTGGGCCGTAAGAGTTACGTAACGCCAAAACAAACGCATTTTTTTTTTAGTTTTTACATGTTTCCATAAAGGGGAAATGTCATGACAAAATTCAGACGGAAACTAAGCACAGACTCCAACCTAAACCTTAACAGATTAAAATTGGCTAGATAGAAAAAAAATCTCGCAGACACATGATAGACGATAAAATTGTAACCATCATATCCGTATTGGTTTATTTACTTCATTTGTATCGTAAAATCTTCCGTTTTTCCGGTAATCAATCAGTCTGACCTTCATTTCTGTTTCATTGAGTGTTCCTTCTCCGTGACGGTGAGCCTAAGTTGACTAAGCCGAGTACAATAAAATCTCTCTTAAATTCTTAAATAGTACAAAACTGTGCACTATATTCGAGTGCAGTAAGTTAATGAGTACATAATTATGTACATATTATATAGAAAGCAATATTATTGCAACGATTATCTCGGCATTAATGTAACGATTAGACAAAGGTACATGTAAACCAAAGGAAATAGACACATGCTTCTTTGAAAAAAAACTATAATGATAGAAATTTGATTAAGATCTGTGAACAATTTCGTTGAGCTAATGTTAGTTGTACTTTTTCTCTCCACCAGCCCAAGCCGAAAAGCTCTACTATACACCTAACTAGTTATGTTACTATTATTAGTCGTATAAAATTATGTTTTGTAAAAAAGGCTGCCCAGGACCGGAGTCAGTGGAAGAAAGTGGTCCGAGCCCCAGCAGGGGAACAGGATGGAAAGAAGAAAGCAAAAAGGAAAAAAAATCACAGAATTTTCTCCCTTATAAATGCTCCATTTGAGTATAGCTAAATACCGTTTTTAATTAGGATTTCGTTAAGCGCACATTAATAATAACGATCCTTGTTAAGCTACTTACTATCTATAAGGAAATTAAAAATATGTATACTCACTCTTTCTTATTGTTGACTACAATGACTAGCTTGACTTTCCTAGGGCCCTTGGTCATTTTGCAGAAGTCTCTGCGCTGCTCCGGGCCCTGGGTAACTATTTTTAAAAGTGGAATGTTTCCGACGATCCTCCGCCAGAGGGCGTACTGCTACCTCACTATCATCTTCACTAATTCACAGTCTTCGCACACACATGTTCTAAACACTGGTTATTCTCACACACTAATCACTTGTATAATACTGTTTGATTTCGTCGACACGCTAAAGAAAAAAGTTCATGATAAAGGTATTAAGTAATTTCAAGACATAATAATAGATTATGATATGATTGATGCAGTAGTGACGTTTTAAGCTTTTAATTAAGAGATAACAGTTATTGATGTTACACGTGAATGTGTTCTGATTTGTGACGTGACTAAAGATGGAACTGCAAATCGTGAAGATCTACATAAGAATGGCAATAAATATGATGTTACATAAGTTTTTGCGTAAGGATGTGTAGAAGACGTAGTAACAAACGTTATCAAAATCCCAGATGTCTACAATCACGTCGAGATCACGGATGATGAATGATGATACATGGCGACGCGGCCCCGATGTGATGATAACGCTATCAACACAATTTCAAATATCAAATATTTAGGTAACGTCAGTTTTGGGATTCTTGCTGTTAAAAGTTTTTCTAATTTTGTCCCTTTTTAATAACTACGTCATTCATTTGTTTTTGGCTTTTTTGGTACTTGTATTTACTGTCTTCTAATTAATCACTTTTGTAATATTAGCATTATTTAAGTAATATTTCTTGGCCATTACTTTCTCGAGGAACCCTTTCATAGATAATGTACATTATGTAACATAATGTGACGTGATTCTTTGTCATTGTAACAATGTTAATTAGTTTGCTATTAATATGGTATAAATTAATATACTCATCCAAAGTAGGTATGTAATTATTCGTCATATCTGTAGAATTTTTATAATCACTTTAAAGTACGTACCTATTTTATTAGCACGTGGCAACAGTGTTACCGTTTTCAATTTCAACAATGTTACAATCTCTATCATGATTTGTAGGTATTCCGTTTTTTGTTTCATCATCCAACACAAACTAAAAATCGACAGAAGGGAAAGACAAAAGAAGCCTTTATCTAAATACTGTCTCGTGGGTGTAGTGTAGTGTGATAGTGTCTATGGACCAAAATCCAATAAGAGTTAATTGGATATTGTATTCGAACTAAGAATAGACACGTATATAGCGCGTTTAAGAATTCTATATAAACTCCCGTATAGATTATTCCATAACACGGGAAACTGAGACAACAGCGCCCTCTATTAAAAGCAGAGGTGGTCAGAAAAAACGTCTTTTATGAAAAATAAAAATATCACCGGTGTGACATTGAAAATGCTTTACACTAAAGAATATAAGATATAAAACCATAATCCTACTAAAGATATTACGCAAACCAGTGCTGTTTTATTTACTTAAATTAAAAACGAAGTGAGAAAAGTAACTCCCAAGGCTAAAGTTAAGAACATATCCAAAGAAACCACAGACGGTACGCATTTCGATTTGAACGTGATAAATGATAACGTAAATAAGGAAATATTTAATCTATTTAGATTAGTTACTCTCGAAATACTTGTTAGAGACGAAGTGTTACTTGATCAAGGCCTTGTAAGGATGAACTTGAGAACTCAAATAAAAAAAATCAATCGAAACTGTTTGTTATTTTTAAGGAGCTTTCAATTAGGGTTGAAGTTAACTAAGTTTAACATAAAATAACGAGGTGTATGTCGAGGTCGAAGATGTTTAATATTTGATTATATTTTTATTTTATATTGTTTATAGTTTTTTCATTGTATAGATTTATATCCCAATTTTTTTCTTAAGTTGTGATTTTTTTTAAATGTTTTTTTGTAATTTTTTTATCTGCCAACGTAAGCTGTTTTTATCCGAAATGCATCATTACTACATCTTTATATTTCGTCTAATATACATCAAATCAAAATCAAAATCAAAAAGCATTTATTTCGTTAAATAGTATACAACATAACACATTCATGGTTGGGACTTCCTAGTAAGTATGTATAATACCTGTGACAGGAAGCCCCGCTCTTCTACATTTGTCTAGTACATTTGTACACGGTTAACGACAATGAAGTCTAACATTGTGCAAACGGCTATTATTTTAAGCAAAAGAAAATAATAACTTACATAATACTATTATTACTATTTCAATATTTGTATAATTATTAACATTTTAAATTCTGCTTATATTCAAAAAGAAAGAAAGAAGTGATTAGCTTACAATTCGTGTGTGTGTGTGTGTGTGTGTGTATGTGTATGTTTCAGTTACTATCGTACTCGTCATCCTAATAGAATTTCTGTTTCGTCGTATGTAATATTTTTTAGCCAATTTATTAGGGCTATTTTACATTCATACCAAGGCAAACAGTAGATATTATTTTTTTCGTTTATCATATTATAAAGGTGTATTGATAATGCCTGATATTGTCTTCTTCCAAATTTAGATTTACAGTTCACTGGAGGGATAACAGATTTTTTACGTCTACGTGATAAGATCGTTGTATCAAACTTTACAGTTCTATGTACTCGTAATACCGCCGCTGTAATATATAATTTTCTCATAGTAAGCTGTTCACTAATTTTATAAAGTTCTTGTGTTGGATAGCGATATGGTTTTTGGTGCATAACTTTTAGCAGACATCTCTGACTTCGTTCCACTTCTAAAAATTTACTCTTACTTGCACCACCCCATACAGTAATACAGTAATTCATGACTGACTGTGCTAGAGCTACGTAGATTTGTGACAAGAGCGATTTAGTAGTGATATACCTAAGTTTCTTGAAAATCCACACCAGTTTTCTTATTCTGTTACCGACATACTCAATTTGTGGATGCCAAGACAAACGCTGGTCCAGGGGTTCCCAATCTTTTTCAACATGCGGCGCAGTTACAAGTTTAGTATTTTGCAACGGCGCCCTTGTAAATTTATAATCACGGTCGAAAAAGAGTGACACGACGCTATATTATTTACCGATGCGAGCGCTCAAATAGGTACCCGCGAATATTTGTGGTTTCGGATAATGATAGAACTCACGGCGCCCCTCTTTACTTTCTACGGCGCACCAGGGCGCCGCGGCGCACACTTTGGGAACCCCTGCGCTGGTCAATTATGACACCCAAGTATTTTGTTGTTTCAGCTTTCATTATCTGTGTGCAGTTACAATCTTTATTTATTTCAGGGACACTTGTGCAGTTGTGAATCTTTAGTTTTAAATTACAACTTGGTTGTGTGCTTTTATACTTGGAGAAACACATGTAACAGGTTTTTGCTGTATTGAGTGTAAGGAGATTATTTCTTAGCCAAGATGATACCTTATTTAGACCAGACTCAGCTAGTTCATACACTGTCTTCCAAGATTTGCTTTCGAAAACAAGGACAGTATCATCAGCATAAGAAAATACTTGGCCATTTTCTATTTGGAGGTTGGTCAAGTCATTAATGTATAACAGAAAAAGCGTCGGGCCTAAGACGCTTCCCTGAGGCACACCGAAGGTGACGTCTGTTTCCTGGCTTGTGTAATTACCAATTTTTACTTTTTGTGTTCTACCTTGTAAGTAGTCACTCAGCATTTCCAGTGGGGATCCTCTTATACCATTTTTTTCCAGCTTATGTATAAACCGTATCGAATGCCTTTCACATGTGGACATTTTTATACTTTGTCAAAATTATACAGGGACGAAATTATTCAAGTGAACATTTGTATACTCGTACATCGCCATATTTCCTTATAGTCCAAACACGCATAAATCTCAGTATAACCTGATAAAATAACCAAATTAGGGCGCCGTGACAAAACCTTCGATTTTAAAGGTACGACGACGTAGAACTTTGTTAGTAACCGCGAGTAAGTAATAAAGTAATCTTTGTTTGCTTTACACTTGGTGGACCACTGCTAATAGAACACGTAACAAACCAACAAACATAAAATCGGTGTGATGTTAATAAAATATAATTAACTATTAAATTTAGAAAAGGAGCGCTTGTGGCCTAGCGGTACGAGCATGCGACTTTCAATCCGGAGGTCGTGGGTTCAAAGCCCGACTTGTACCAATGAGTTTTTCGGAACTTATGTACGAAATATCGTTTGATATTTACCAGTCGGTTTTCGGTGAAGGAAAAGATCGTGAGGAAACCGGACTAATCCCAATAAGGCCTAGTTTACCCTTTGGTTTGGAAGTTCAGATGGCAGTCGCTTTCGTAACAACTAGTGCCTACGCCAATTCTGGGGATTAGATGTCAAGCGGACCCCAGGCTCCAATGAGCCGTGGCACAATGTCGGGACAATGCGAAGAAGAAGAAGAACTATTAAATTAAAAACACCCTACGCATTATGTTAATAATGACGTCACAGCCTATGTCACCCGGGATGACGTAAGGATTCTAATGACATATCATACATCTAAATCGGATAAGGCATTCAGAAGTTATGGTGGAATAACGAAACTTACATACATACAAACATGAACTCTGAAAACAATACACTCCTTTTTTTGGGCAGTCGTGTAAAAAAGCATTGTTATGCTAAAAATGCCTTACATTAGTTTGGAACAGACCTAATACTCTTCAAACTGCTAGATCGATTTTTAGGGTTCCGTAGCCAAATGGCAAAAAACGGAACCCTTATAGATTCGTCATGTCCGTCTGTCTGTCCGATTATGTCAGCCACTTTTTTATCAAAAATAGCTAAGAAACACCGCAAAGAAACTCGCTTTCACTTAAAAGAAGTGTATCGAAATCAGTCCATCTGTTGGAGAGTTACGAGTCCACAGACAGACAGACAGACATTGGCGTCAAACGTATACGAGTATCACCTCTCTTTTTGCGTCGGGTCTAAAAATAAAACCCGCCAAGAGCATGTATATTTTTTGACCCATGGTTCAAAAGTTAGGTAGAGTTTTTTTTTCTTTCGAAGCGATTATTTCCAAAAACATTAATTTTATCAAAAAATTGTCGTTGGAGACCCAAAACCATAGTTACAGTATAAAATGAATAAACATTTTTTTTAGTAGGTAGGTATTTTTTTACCGTTTGGTCGCCATGATTGATGTATGTATGTATATCATTCCTTTAAACTATTTTATATAATTATATTGTTGTATGATCGAAAATCGATACCAGGTGGTGGAGAGATCTTAATCTTTAAGATTATCATCAATAACGACATTATATTCCAAATTGTCAGCCATAATCAAGTATATGGTTTTTAGGTCGATCGTGTGATATATTGGGCACAACGTCACCATTAATTACGATTACCAAAATGCGTAGTTTTTTATGATTTAATAATCTTTTGAATCAATCAAAGCGATAGGATTCTGTTATCGTGACCAACCTTCTAAGATACGGTACTTATTGATAAGTTACCCAAAGTTATGTTTGGTGTTAACGTGTCTTTTTTTCGCGAAATAAATCTACTGTTCTATATTCATTTCGGCAAATCATATGTATACTTAATCTTTTCTATAGAAAAACTATTTTTGTCAGATATATAGGGAGCGTGCATGAACATGAACTGTAGGAGGCAGCACAGGAGCCGTCAGATTTTTGGCGCGAGGCGTAAATGTGATGTTTATTGTTCCGATGTAGCCCACAAGATGGCAGAACCTACTATGCACAAGAAAACACGTGACGTGTAAATGTACATATTTATGGTTCCGATTCAGGCCACAAGATGGCAGACCCTCCAACGCACACGGTCCCTATAGGTTAGTCTATAGTTAACGTTAAGTGTTACTGTCAAAGAATTGAATTTCCGTACCATTTCGTACCTTGTCACAGTGACAATCAACATAAAAGTTGCAAGAGACCTCATACTATGGTCACTGTGACAAGGTACGAAATGATAGTTTTCGATAAAATAAATACAAGTTAAACTTACAAGGACATTGGATTTTGATACACCCGCCACGAGATTCGAGAGATATATCTTTAACCACCAATTATCTACACTAAAACATCATCAAACACTTCAAATCAATTCCATGAATATCTCAACTAATACCTTTTAGCGAAATAGAACACGGTTTACCTCCTTTTGAATATCTGCCACATTATATTTAGTACATCCTCATACGTGGCACAATGCCAGTCTTGTCACAAGGAATTATGTACATTACCGTCGCAACTGGCATCATTAGAAACATTGTTTACTTCATTATCTTCGGCCATGTTTTTCTGAACACCATTGTTCTTTAAAAGATTTATCACAACGCTTTTGTGGGCACAGTTTAGTTAATTTATGTAACAATGGACTGGTATTGAGTGGGTTAGAAACTTGGGAATTATTAGACAGGAATCTGTAACTAGGAAATTGGCAATACAGGAAAAAAAACGTGTAGGTTGTAGAAGAAACTCAGCCTAAATAGAGTATCTGAAACGTCTTGTACCCGCTTTACTCAGTGTCTGTTTTTTTTGAAATTTCTGAATTCCTGCAAGGTCCCGGAATTGGTCCGCCTTTGTTTTGACACACTACAAATACATAATTCTTTTCCTATTTTAACCTTCGGCCTTGCAGAAAAGAGCTCCAATTTGGGATGCTTTGAGCCTTTGGCCTTTACCTCAGAAACTTAAGCTTGCATAACAGGATAACTATATTAAAAACCGATTGAAGTTAAGGAAACTTAAGAAACCTAAATCTTCAATGGACTTCCCGTCATTACGAGAAAAAAATTTTTCTGACTAATGAGTTAAACAAATAAAATAATAAAGTTGACTAAACACGTCAGCTATATACCTAAACTATCATATCACATTTATACATATATACGTATACGTTGCAGCTTTGAGGTTAAACACCGTTAATGTAGTAATTGTTTCTTTTATTTTCGTGTATCTTTTCACTGTGGTGTGCCAATAAATACTATTATATCTATCTATCTATGTACAGCCACAAAACTGGAGAATATATTAATACTCGTAAGGGTATAGTAATTGTAAATTTCAAAGTCGTCATTAGTTTGACGTGTTCATGGGATTTTTACAGACCGTATGCATGAATTGAGTCATTTAATAAGTACCTGAAGTCATCCTCGGTGAGAGTAAATTTTATATATTTCTTCCCGACAAATTAAATATACTTATACTAAATCGGGTCACTCACGTTTATCAAGTCGAAATTTGCTCGAAATGTTTCGCTCTATAACGAGGAATTTCAGCAGGATTCATACGCGTTGGCTGAGCGATGACATGTCTAACAATTTTCGACTTTTAAGAATAAGAATAAGAATAAGAATAAGAATATTTTATTTGCTTTAAACATTACCATACATAACATGCATGCATCATTACATAGGTGTTACAAAAGGCGGTAGGTTTCTATGTTTAACCATAGCTGGTATGCAAATATACACAAAAACTTAAAGCTATAATAATTAAAAATAAAATATGTACAATGTTAATAAATTGCAAGTGTTTGCCCATTATTATTTACAATTAAAGTTAATGTCTTACACAATTATTCACATAAATTATCATACGTATAATATATTATTTCAAATCAAGGTATTCGTTTATGCTATAGAAATTATTATTATTGAGCCATTGATATAATTTTACTTTAAACATTTCAATATTCATGTCCTTCATGTCAGCAGGCAATTTATTGTAAATTTCTATAGTCATAATCAAGCAGCTTTTTTTATGCTTTGCCAATCTTGGATGTGTATCGGGGATCAACCTATCCGGGTTTCGGCAGGCGCGTGGATGACTGTCACAGGCTTTCTTAAATATATGTTTATTTTTTTGAACAAACATACACACTTCGTAAATGTATAAAGAAGGAAGTGGTAGTAAACCTAGTTTTTTAAATAGAGGTTTGCAAGTTTCGTCTGACCGCATTCCGTGCATAGCCCGAATGCACTTTTTTTGTGCAATGAATGCTCTTTCTCGGTCAGTACTATTACCCCATATAATTAAACCGTAGCGTAGTACCGATTCTACATAAGCATGATAGCAGGAAATTGCAGTTTTTATATTAGTGACTTTACGGAGTTCTTTCAGAGCATACACATATTTATTAATCCGCTTTGCAATATTATCTAATTGCGGCTTCCAGTCAAGATTCTCATCTATTAATATACCCAGGAATTTGGTTTGATTAACTTGTTTTATACTTGAGATATTCAGGTTAATAATTAAGTTAGGATTTAATGATGTATTAAATTGAATATATTTGGATTTGTCCAAGTTGATTATTAAATTGTTAGAGTAGAGCCAATTTTTTACTTTATTAATCGTATTATTTATAACTCGTTCATGATCTGCAATTGTATAAATGTTTCTATCGGATGTTACAATGATTGAAATGTCGTCAGCGAACAATATACATCTGTGGTTAGTTATATCAGTGATGTCATTGATGTAGAGTAGGAACAGGATGGGACCCAAAACGCTTCCCTGTGAAAAACGTTTTAAAAACGTGAGTGACCCGATTTAATATAACCATGTACCATGTACCTATATGCCAACCACTAATCGTTTTACAAATACAGAAAGATCTTAAAAGTATCTGAAACACTGTAATTGTTTCGCATATAGACATTTAGTTTTGTTTGGAAAAGAGATATTTTTGACAAGTAGGTTCAACTGCTACTAACTGATGCGACTAACATCGCTAAGGATTGCTTTATCCATGTGATAAAACAAATGTAATTTTTAACACCAAGCAATAGAAAGAAACAGATACTGTAATTATCACGTCACGTAGACAAATCTGACAAATACATCCATCGTATCGGTACAGTGTACAAGTTTAGAAAACACCAAGAGTAGAGATATGGTCGCGCGGCGCCTTCGTGATACCATCCGCACATTTAACTGACTGATCTTCAACCTTAGTGCAATGACATTAAGGTCTACACACGGTCAAGTGCTGCACACGATAACAAACATCACCTGTCAGATAACAAGCAAACATGGGAGCAAGCTAATGTGACTTGACCTACTCCTTATTGTTCCAGTTATTAATAGTCAAACGAATAGATTTATATCTTATTTATTTGCTTATTATATAAAGATAGCTCATGTTCATTATCAAGTAGGCATATTACAATGCGATTATGAACGTAAAATAAAGCTACGCCGGTTCTAACCCTACCTCTGACCCGAGAAGATTTAAATCTCTTCTAAATTGTAGAAGGGTATCCTAATATCCGGCGGGACACATCCGTTCAAAACATTACATCTAAAAATATAATTTAAATGTGTAGACACCCTAGTCCCGTCTCATCTCCACGGCACAACTGCAAAAGCCGGCGCGGCGGCAGAGGCGGCCGAAAAATTAAAGAAGATCAAATATAGGGGTCTCGGCCCCGAATACGATTTCGTACCTTTTGGCGTCGAGACCCTTGGCCCTTGGGGTCCGAATATGTCTACACTATTCAAGGATTTAGCCAAAAAAATAGCAGACGCTACCGGTGATCGTAGAGCTGGCAGCTTCCTCGCACAGAGAATAAGTATTGCGATACAACGAGGAAATGCTGCCAGCATCTACGGCACCATGCCGCAGGGGTATAGTTTTTAATTTTTTATTTTAAGATTAGTTTTATTTATTTTTAGATTTAGATTTTAAGTTTTATATGTATTATATTGTTGTGTTTGTACCGAGTAAATTGTTGTACCGAAAAAATTAAAAAAATCATAAACGAACCATTCCCCATTCATTACACAGTAAATCCAGTAGGTACTTTCTTATAGAAATGTGTTGCATTAGATTGTTAATGCAGGACCTTATCAATGCCAAACATTTCTATCCATGATATAATCGCTTATTTTATAGTATGTTCGCGAAAACGGAGCGTAGTTAAGTTGCAATGGGTTCAGTCAGCAGAGTGTTTGAAGATCGTTTTTACAAGCTTTTATTTAACTTGCCCTGTTATGTATGGGACAAATCTTGCAAGTTTAATTTGACCCACTTCCCGGTTTCCGATGAAGCTGAAAATTTGCATACATATGTAAGTCGGGTGACAATGCAATATTATGGTACCATCAAGCTGATCTGATGATGAAGACAGGAGGTATCCATAGGAACTCTGTGATATAACAACGTATCCTAATTGTGTTTTGTGGTTTTTAGAATTGTCTCAATGAGTATTAGTTGCCTGTGGAAAAAAAAACAGTCAGCCATAAAAGCTTGTACCAGAAATGAAATTTTTGCCAAAAACTTATTTTAGATCATAAAACTATTCCCAAAAACATGAATAGCTATCTTGAGGGCTTCCTCTAGTAACCTGAGGGCCTACCGCAAACCACGTTCGACGTGTTGCCTCTCTGTCGCACCTATAAATTCGTACGTAAGTGTGACAGGGAGGCAACACGTCGAACGTGGTTCGCGGTAGGTCCTCTGATTAAACCGGCCATTGTACTTTTCGTTGTACATAAGTTTGTGACACCTTTTCGTAAAAATATATTTATTTTTCTTTTCTTTTGAATAATTCACATAATTATGTATGGTACGAACATACGTAAATACCCGGCTACTTCTCAACTCAATATATTCTATACCTAAGTCCTAGAGTGTCAATTGGTTAGGTATGTTATTTAGTTGCAAGTTTCATACGTAATGATCCACGAGTGAAGTGCCGAAACGTGACCACGGCCCGATTACTTACTAACTCTGACTTAAGGTGCAGTGGGTTAAGGTGCTTCTCAGAACGCACTCGCTAAGCAAGTGAGCACTGAGCGGGCGGCCGTGCGTGCCCGGGACCGCGGTATCATTGTTATTTTATAGTTATTTTAAACCGATGAGTTCAATCACAAATAAAATATCGCATTTTTAGTAGCAATTTTCTAATCAATAGTTAAAAAATGTTTAATGGTCCGTTTTAGACCTTTGTTCGTATTTTTTTATAACGGAGCGAAAGTTGTTTAATCAGGGTTTAAATCGATAAAATTACTAGAAACAGGCCTCAAGAATACTAGTCATATTTTTTTCAACCGTATTATAAATATAATCTAAAAAAGCTATTCAATTTTTCAAAAACTTCTGGCTGAACCTACTGCACCTTAATATATACTCTAAATACTCGAATTTGAGCTACAGCTCTTATTTTCATGGGTGCGCGAGCGCAGGCTGGACTAAAAACAAAGACAACGGAGGTCACGGGTTCAAACCCCGGCTCGTACCAATGAGTTTTTCGGAACTTATGTACGAAATATCATTTGATATTTACCAGTCCCTTTTCAGTGAAGGAAAACATCATGAGGAAACCGGACTAATCCCAATAAGACCTAGTTTATCTGGGTTGGAAGGTCAGATGGCAGTCGCTTTCGTAAAAACTAGTGCTTATTACGCCATTTCTTGGGATTAGTTGCCAAGCCGACCCCACGCTCCCATGAGCCGTGGTAAAATGCAATGCATGTGGTGTGTAGTTAGAGTACAATTATCCCAATTATAAGTAGGGAGCAAAGTAAGTAAAGTGCATTTTACGGTAACTTTAATATAAATGAGTTTTACGAGAGTTTTACCTAAGTAATGTCCATATACTACTCCGTACTCGTTATTATAACAAAACTCAAGATATTCACGCGTTGACGTTTCAAGGTCGACAATTTATCATTATATCTCACAATCACTGAAATATTATCGCTCGTCAGATTTGCACTTATCGTCAGAATGATAAACCTAGATTAGCGCCTTTTGTAATCTTATAACCAAAAGTTTGGAAACATTCCTAATATCTTAAAAAATATGTAGTGTTTCATAGCAAATATTTAACTATAGAGATATAAAATAATTAGTAAGTAGTAGTTTATTTTAGAAATTAATGTTGTATTAAGCAGCTAGATGTTTGCAGACGATGTCATGGAACTTACAAATAAATTAAAATTAAAAGTAGGAAAATTCACTGTCTCGGGCGACGCCCGAACTTGCGAAATTTTGGGATTTTTGAGCTTTACAGCAATATCACACTTTATAAAACCAAGTCGCTTGCCGCGTCTGTCTGCATGTTCGCGGTAAACTCAAAAACTACTGAATAGGTTTTCATGCGGTTTTCATCTATTAATAGAGTGAGGAAGGTTTAGCTGCATAATTCGTTAATGTTTTGTGTAACTCTTGCGAATCCGGGCGGGTTGCTAGAATTTAACAGTTTTTGGTTTCGTTCTTTTCAGCAGTTGATGCTCAAAAGTCGGTCGAATCGGTGGATATGGTCAATATTTGAGTAAATTTTCGACACTATCGCCTTATTGACCAGGGTCTCCAAACTTTTAGACGTTAGGGCCACGTCTTCCTTTTCTCAAGCCGGAACGAAGCTATTTTCGCAGGCCGAATTGACAGGTTCGCGTACTGGATCTGGCCTGCAGGCTGTAGTTTAGAGACCGCTAGACCAGACAATCTCTTTCATCTCAGCATTTCTTCGAGATCAAGGTCGGCGAGGTTCTTTTTATCCATTAGTAAAATACTAAAATCGAATCCTTCCGTTTATGTATGATTTTAATGTTAATTATAAGATGTCATGTTTTGAAAAGATATGGCCCACCGAGTTTCTTGCCGGTCCCATATTGGGATACCCTCCTATAATTTAGAAGGGTTTTTAATCTTCTCGAGGCAGAGGTATACCCTATAGGGTTAGAGGCAGCATAGCTATTTGACGTTCATAAGCGCATTGTAATATGTCTACTTGAAAAATAATATGTATATCTTTATGCTACACTACACCAAGATATTCCGTGTTCTAATCAATCTTTTTGCCAGCGGAATTAAAACTTAAACTTATCTTTACTTTAGGCCGACTTTTTGGTTTAACTCTTGTGGAATCTCAAGTTTTCCATCCTACGATCTTGGCGATAAGAATGATTGATTGTTTTCAGTTTGGGTAACCCAGATTATCTAAAGTTGGTTCTATCCTTGAAATTACAATGTCTCCTACAAGATAACTAGTACAATATTTTTAACATGATGATAAACACAGGGCCTATTATAGAACCCTGGGGAACTCCACCAGTTTCAAATTATTTCAGTTATCGTGCGTTTACTTTGCTATGTTAAGAGGTATATTTGACATTTCTAAGACATTTTCTTGGTAAACTATCGACTGCAGAGCTGTGGTCTAACTTCAAATTTTATTCTGAGTTCTTTTCTATTTATTTTAATTTCTACATGATGCATTTATATAAAATCTTTCTACCAACCAACAAACCAAAGTACATAAGAATTAGGAAGCTTACTTGCACTTAAAATACTTATAATTTAGGAACCTAACGTTAATGTGCGAGGATTTTAAACAAACAATAGCTAATGGCTATTTGTCAATATTTAAAAAGCGTAAAATGAAGTTAAAAGCGGTTCAAGGGCATAACCTAGTACAACTAACTGTCCGGCATTATCGTTCAGTGTGGTTACATCGTCGGCCTCGAACGCAATTGTCCCAAAATTGGTGTGATTTGTGGACAACAGTATGTCGGTAATTAGTTAACCCCTGAACAAATAGTATAGTCATGCGAAAATAGCCACTAATCAGTTGGAATAAGGTTATGTTTGATACAGGATTCTTTAGATTACGCGGTTGACATTTTTAAATGTTCGGCCTGAATAGGTTTGGTTTGGAGAATGACGTTGGTTTCAAAAAGAACAACTTTCTAAAAGAGTTCAGTCTGAAATATTTTTTGTGAAGCTCTATGTTGTGCTAACTTCGTGTTGACTTTGATTTTCAGTGTAACTTTGGTAAGTAATTCACAAAGGTATGCAAGTCTTTATGCAAGAACTATTAAATTATAAAAAAAATTAAAACCCTCTTCACTGTAATGCTAAAAAATACATTTTATAAATGCCTTACCACATTTAGGGTTCATCTTATGCCATAGGAAACGTGGTACAACTAAATTCGTGACACTTTATTCTCACTATGTTCCCTTTTATGTATGTCTATTGACTGTTAATGTGTTTACGTATAAAAAATTATATCCTAAATATGTCTAAATAAATAAAAAGATTAAATACCTTCTAAAAAAATATTAGTAACAAAATAGGAATATACTCGTAGTAAGAAAATTAATAATGCCTTCCAATTTAATGTTTGTCTAAGTCTAAGTGGGAGAAGGAGAATATCATGGACAAGGAATAGAAGAGACTGGTTGGACGTGGGCAGTACAGAGAAACTAATTCGCATGACTTCAGATAGAATGGCATATAGACATAAGGTCGCCAACCTCCGGGATGGAGAAGGCACTTAAAGAAGAAGAAGTCTAAGTTAAGCTAAAAGGTGTCATGCGCAGGCAAGTAGGTATCTACGCACAAACATAATGCGACCTTAAATCAATTCTCAGAAATTAGTAAAAAATCTGACTAGCGATATGACAAGGCTAAATAAAAAGTTATGATTCTTTAAAAGAGCCTGTATTGTCTTAGGACAAGCCCATAAAAAATCTTCCTACATTGTTGATGGCTTTTTAATAACCATGACATAGCATACATGTATTTTATAACATATAAGCAAAGTAAGTTAATAGGTAAATAATTTACACAATTTTGTGTATAATTTTATGTATTAACGCAGGATGTAAAAATAACTTAAGAGAATTACCTGTGTATTCGGGCTCGAATAGTGTACGCGCTGTGTCCGAGAAATCTTCTAAATTATATATGGGATTTGATAGCTTTGAGAGCAAAAAACCAGCTGACCTTTCAGCGCAAAATGTTGGCATCTAGTAAAACCAAATCGCTAAAGTAATTTTGCCAAAGAGAGGCTCGAACGAAATTAAATGTTATGTTTATTTGTAAAATAGAATTTTCAAAATCGGTTGAGATATGACGGAGTTCTGAGGTAACAAACATTACAAAAAAACATACAACCTAATTAAAAATATAAAACCTTTTAAAATTTCGAAGTCGGTGTAGAAAAAATATTTAAACTTTATTGCACACATAAAGAAAAATTTACAAATGGCGAACTTAATGCCAAAAGTCATTCTCTACCAGGCAACCATTGGGTCAAACAGAGACATTTGTATATGTTGCTGCAGGAAAACTTAATAACAAATACTTAATAAGGAAAAATTTAAACTTGAAGTCAAATAATATTAAAAATATATAAATAGTTGTATAAAAGACAGACTAATACATATAACTATGTACATATACATGATGGTGAACCTTATTTAAGTTCTTCTGACAGAAGATGCTTGCGAAGTAGGCGTTTGAAAACGGGTTTGCTTGGGGCTTGTCGAATAAAGAGAGGGAAGAATTCCAGAGAAGAATTGCCTCAACGGCGAAAGAGTTAGACATAAAACTAGTACGGTAAGCAGTAACGAAAGAGTTAGACATAATAAACAATATAGAACAACCATAGACAATAGAAAATTGTAACAAATGTAAACCTCGACAAGGTCGCCAGTAAAAATGAATGGACATTGTTTGTAAAGTAGTTTAAAATGACATAACGTAAACTAATTCAACCAATCAGCGTCGAGAGCCAATCGCGAGCGATGACGCACGACATCTCTCGATTGGTAGCGTAAACTCCAGTGCACCTGCACTACACGTTGCATATAAACAATGCGAGCTCTTCACTGCTTAGCGAGACAAGTTAATGAAGATTGATAATTATACATACATAGTTGCGTTCATTAGATGGTCTGGAAGCAGACAATCGGCCCGATTCGAAGAATGATTAATACACGTTTAAGATCTTGGAAAGATGTTTAAAAGATCGATAACCAAACGACATGTTAAAGTTGACGTTTATTTCGATTCGCTGTGATCCCAATAATATCTATCTACGATATTTCTTGCCCGAATCGAGCTGCTTCTGTCAATTATACGACATATAAACGATATCTAAATGAGAACTTATCTAAACCAGAACTTATCGTTATCGTATCTCATTCTTCGAATCGGGCGGAATGTTGAAAATCGCAACACTATTTGAGAAGACCATGTTTACTTATCTCTGTTACTATTCTACTTTAAGATGTAAGTTTTATTTATATTACTGTCATAATTCATGTGTGTGTATGTGATTATATGTTACTATCCACAATTTAGGAACAAATATTTGTGTTAAACACAAATAAATGCTCTTACCACGATTCTAACCCGGGTCCTGCTGCTTCGTGGGCAGGGTCACTATCGACTAGGCTAGGACCCATGGGCATAACTCAATTTTAAAGCATTATCTGAAGGCCTACCGCGAACACCGAAGTTCGCAAATTGTGGGCATCTTTCTCTTTAACTTGGATTAAGGCGTAATTAGAGTGACAGAGAAAGATTCCCGCAATTCGCGAACTTCGGTGTTCGGTGTAGGCCTGCTGAACGGTCATTCTTCCAAGTTGTTGCTTTAATGCAACGGAGCCACGCTGTTACGTCGTCGCCGAAATCTAGTGTTCCATTTGTGTTTTGTTTTTATGTGTATTGTTTTTTGTTTCCCTGTATTTTCTTTTATTTTGTAGTTTCGCAGTGCCTTTGTTTTACGGGTAAAGCTGTGTAACTAAATAAATAAACATTTAACTTGGACCGTCGGCTCCCGGCTCAACGCATTGACCCGAAAGTGAATATTCGAAAACTAAAAACGAAAATTCAACAACTTCTACGCGGACAGTCTCGGGCGGAAGCTATTTATAATATTAACGAACAATTAGTGTTTACTCGGTCATAAAATTACCAACAATCATGGTCTCCGATGTAAAAACTAGTCTTTTTACAATTGTCTATATTCATTGACATTCAAGTGATCTTTGGAAGCGGAAAGTTTATTTGTTGTTGTTGTATTTAGTATTTTTAGTAATTCTATCAAATCAAAATATTGTAAAATGGTGCGGAGTGTTAGGGTCGGCAGCGCGCATTTGACACCTCTGGAGTTGCAGTTGTCCATAGTCTACGGAGACTACTTACCATCAAGCGAGCCGTAAGCTTGTTTGCCACCACGTAGAATTACAAAAAATATCGATATATGTATAAAGAATAAGCTTCCATTATGTTTATGATCACGACACAATTTATCGATTTGCTTAACTTACCTCCTGACAGTTTTTAGGAAATTATTCATAGATATACAAGTGGAGTGAAGTACATATATTCTTTAAGATGCATAGCAACCGGGATGAGGAAGTCTAAGCGCGCCTGACTCGTAGTACAAAATTACCAAGTAGTAATAATGTTTTTCAGTGCCCAAAACAAATGTTTTACACCTTGAATTGAATGTACTGTTTCATTAAACTGATAAACCATTAGTGAGGCTTAAAACACAATGTCTGCTTATAACCTATTTGCATAAATATAGAGAAGCAATCAGATTACAATGCATTGGTTATTCATTAGGTTCAACGTGGTTCACATGATGAAAGGAGTTTCAAAAAAGATTGAAAATATTCTTTAATAACAGGGTTATGAGCCATCCTAGATGTCGCTTTCAGTTGGGGCCCATCTTGTGAGAGCGCGTCACCGTCTGCCAGAAATAAAATTACATACCATTTTCTTAGACAGGCGTCCGGTTCTTTTATCCCATAGCTCAGTACTTAGTCCATCGCTTTCACCCAATAACCTAGCTTATTTTAGATTCCATCAACTCTAAATGTCCTTACACCCTGGCGGGTGCTGCCTCTGCGTGCGTCGCTTAACACGGGCAAGGGCAGCATCCGCTCGGTGTACCTACCCCTAACAAAAGAAAGATGCGAGTATTTATCTGCAGAAATGTAAATTTTAAATTAACTTTTTTATATGTATGTAACCAGTGTGTAAACGCCATACGATAAATAAATAAATAATGACCCCTTACATTTCATTAAAGTGTCAAAAGGGCCTATACGTTGGCTTTGGCTCCGCGCACGCCCCCCAAATGCCCGGAACACAATTGTTCCGTGATGGGAAAGACACACAAAGGTAAATATATGACTTATATGTTACTAGAGGAGACTGAACAGAAGGTAATATCTCGACTGTCACTTTTAATAAATTCTAGCGTTGTGTTATATTTATATCTACTTGGTTATTTATGAAACTAATAAATTATAATATTGGTTTTAAATATACTCTGGTTTACATGTTCTTTATAAGTGTAATTATAACTGTGAAGGTCAAACGTACCTCTAATTCATATGCAAATGAAAGTTTGAACAGTGAATAGTTGAATACCCATTTACTATTTACTATATACCGGTAACACCAGTAAGAAACTTGATTTGAGAATCACACCCTCATATATAAATCATTAAATATTTTTTTATGAATGGTTAATGAAGTTTAATCATTAAATTGTTTATCATTGAATGAAAAATTGAATGACAGGTGATTTGTGTCATTGCCAGCAAAAACTTACTTGTTAGTTTGGATGCAGTAACATTAAATTAGAAATAGTATTTATAGACAATCGACAACGAGATATCTTTTACCTGAGAATATCACATTTAACCCTTTTCGAGGCATAGTACGATTTATCGACCACATATGCGCCATTACAATTTCAACTTTAGCATTGCGATTTAAGGTTCAAATTAGATTGCAGTTTCTGGAAATGTGACTTGTCTTCAAATGAATCGTCAAAGCTGGATTAATTGGAATATATTTGGATTTTTTGGGAAAACCTTGTAGATTGGTGCGGTCTGGAAAAGGGTTAAGAATGGAATTTACAAGTCAATGAAAACAGACTTGATCAATCAAAAAGTTATTCATTTAGCTCTTAAACTGCCTGTATGTCTCTTAATTTGTAATTATCTGTGGAACAGTGTTTAAAAATATATTGACAGCTTCTATATCAAATATTAGCTTTGATCATACTCATCCGGAAAAACACAAATGCATAAAACACGTAATGAACATGTTTCGAGTAATCTAACTAAATAATCAAACCTTTAATGAATAAAAACCCCTAAATAAATCACATCACTCCTTAAAACGTCACCAGCATCAATCACTTACAAATACACTTGGAACTTTTAGTTAAACTTTCGCGTATGGTTAAAGTGTTTGCGGTTAACGCACGGTAACGTGGGGTAATGTGATACGTCAGGCTGCGACGGGGCACGACGCGGTACTGCGGAGGCTTATTTTATCATACAATCGCTGATAGTGACAGACTGACAGATAGCGGTCGCCGCGCGCGCCGGTCGGTCGTGGGTCAGACGGAATTCAAAACAAAATACTTCTTTGGTGGCCGAATAATGGAATGTTTGTGATACGAAATGAGCGTAGTCTACGCTGAATCGACATTGCAGTGAGACGATGTGGAAATGCCACTAGAAACGTCATATTATCATAGGATTTTGTCATTTATACTGGCACTTTAGAACTTTGTTGCTTGCCAGGTCAATGCAGCTTGGATTGACCCTGATTTAAACTTTTAGGCGATGCCACATAGACACCGGTTAATAAAAACGTAATTTAAAAGATTGAATTTTAGTTCTTTAAAAATCATGATCTTACTTAACTAAGAAATTAGTCAAAGTCATGTATCAGCCATTTCTCAGATCAAATATTCAGAGACTTGGTAAGCGACAGAGTATCACTACCATAATCTATCGCTTACCGCGCACCATAAAAGTCAAATTCTTAAAGCTTATACAGACGATGTAACAAACGGCATGCGACTTTAAATCATTGCTGGCTAAGTTGTATCAACGGACTCAATCGATCGACCAAATAAAATTATAATATTCTGCAAATCGGATGCGACTAGGGAATGCAATCTTGATCTTGCAAGATCAAGATTCCACCAAGATCTTGAGTGATTTTCCAAGATTCAATCTTGAAGGCCATCAATCTTGAATTTTGAAATCCCTTTCGCGATCTTGGCAAAATAGACCAAGATTGTAACAAGATTTTCAGACAGATCGCGCGTGAAACGTCATACGTGTTCATACCTGCGCGGCAACGCGCGAACTGTCTCGCGGCTCGCCTGAGCCGTCTCACGCGCCGCGCCGCGCTCGGCCGACCGTCTGACTGGCGACTAGCAACGGAGCGGGGTGTGTGTGTGTGAGGCGTGGGGTCGCGGGACGAGGAATGAATCGACCAATCACGTTCTACAATCGCGCGGTGCGCCGAATTTGTTTATTATTTAGTCGCAATTTGACAACTTTGCGACTAAATAATAAATTATGATCTCATTGCATTGTTGGCAAGAAACAATCAACATTTTAATGATTAAAATAAAATAAATGCAATAATGTATTGCATTTATTATTATAGTCACTAAAATCTTGATTGTTTCTTGTTAATTTTTGAAATAAACGTTGATTATTGTGTTCATGGAAAGTTGTTTACTTTGAAAAGTATACTCAATTATATAAAATAATCCAAAAATACTGGTTACTCTCAATTTACAGAATTTGACTCAAAAATAACGCCTTTTTTAATTATTCTGCTCAATCTGGAATAATCCCGATAATCTTGATTCGAGACCAAGATCTTGACCCGAATCTTGACAAGATCTTGAACTGACCAATCTTGATTCCGAAAAGAGACTCCAAGATCTTGAATGGTCAATCTTGGCCCAAGATTGCATTCCCTAGATGCGACTGTCGGTGACGTTTGGAAAGGCCATTATGAAAATGATGGCATTTACACACTATCACTACACTACAGACTTTAGTATCAGTTTACTGTAGAATTATTTTACATTAATAACCACCATTATTAACATGTAAGCTGCTATGTACCTGCCTAATTTTATGACGTGTAAAACTTTGTATTTTTTGACGTGATAACGTCTTATAAATTGATGAACATCGGCAGCATACACGAAAAAGTGTCACGTTGTGGACGGAACTCCATGGTAACATTATTCAGCGTACATGTCTGAGGCTGAAGACGCATGGAAAATGGCTTGCCCAGGAAGAGATCTACCCATTAACAAATCCATCCAGAGAATCTGGGATCAACCCATCTGTTCACAAGTACATACACACCTCTTAAATTCTTGCTCCACCAGCCAGGAAAAAGCACGCATCCTGGCTGTGGCGGAAAGAGAATCTGGCTCCTGGTTGCACGCTCTCCCCTCATCAAACTTTGGAACATTGCTAGACAACAATACCCTCAGGCTGGCTGTCGGTCTTCGCTTGGGATCCAATATAGTCACACCCCATCGTTGCCCCTGCGGAACTTCTGTGGACAGCCTTGGACACCACGGGCTGTCGTGTTCTAAGAGTGCCGGCCGCCTATCACGCCACGCCTGCCTCAATGACATCCTCCGTCGTGCCTTTGTCAGTGCCAACGTCCCAGCCATTCTCGAGCCACCTGGCCTCGCACGTGACGATGGTAAGAGGCCCGACGGAATGACTCTTGTGCCCTGGAGTGTTGGACGGCCCCTTATTTGGGACGCAACGTGTGTGGACACCCTGGCACCGTCTCATCTCGGCTCAACATCATTGAGAGCGGGCGGGGCGGCCATAGCTGCCGAGGCTGCAAAATGCCGCAAATATATAGCTCTCACTGACCGGCATATATTTGTGGCTTTTGCAGTCGAAACTCTAGGACCGTGGTGCCCAAGCGCTCATAAATTAATTCGGCAACTTTCAACAAAAATTATTGATGTCACGGGGGACCGTAGGGCTGGCTCCTTCCTTGCCCAACGGATCGGCATAGCGATCCAAAGGGGGAATGCAGCCAGCCTTATGGGAACCCTTCCACAGGGTTCTGACCTGGGTGATCTAGCTTAATATAAACATATTGGGCTAGGTCACTCATGTTACCCTTTTTTTTTAGGTTTTAATTTTAGTTTTGTAGGTAGTTTTAATTTTAGGTTACATTTTATACTAAGTTTGTTATTATTTAAATATAGTCACTTCAGTAATAATAATTCAATTCAATTCATAAATAAAAGTATGCAATTGTTTATCAATGTTTTCTTATGACGTTATCTCGCAAAATTATCTTCCGTAAACCGACTTTACAGACAACCATTTTTTTTACCAATAAATTGAATCGGAGTTCTAAGAAGCGATGGCTATAGCCAACAGATGAGGCATCTCTTTCCAAGAGATCATTAAGCGAGTAGTTGACAATTAATTGCGTTACGGATATGACAGCCTTGACAGCGGAACGTGTCATCTCCGCACGCACGTTACGGATTAACTAAGTATTTTACGATACGATCATTAATCTGTTACAGTATTGCTACTCGTGTTACTACACCATAATAGTACATTACGATACAAGATAGAAAAACAGGAAAATTGCAGCGAGCGGCGATAAATTAAAACACGATCCAAGGGAGTGTTTTAAATCGGAGTTGCGAATTACCTTTTTGCAACGTTTTACAGTACATATAGGCCCTTAAAATTTTCGACATACGCACGTATAGTGCGAGTTACCGCACTAGGGCGGTAAAGTAGAACCATATGTACTGTAAAAATACATTTTTAAGAGTGTATTCCTGATCATACATTGTTTATTTAGTCACCAGCAATAATTTACGGGCTGAAAATATAGGACATATTGAACAACTTTTACTATAGGATCAAAAAATCAGATAAGAGCATTGTCGGGCCATGCTCAGTGTAGGGTTCCGTAGTTACCATTCTGTCAGAATAGACTAAACGGGGGCTATTTTAGTTAAGTATCATGTACTTACATTACAAAATTTACAAGCATAATGCAGTATCTTCGCAGCGCTTTAAATGAATGAATGAATGAATGAAATTAATTTAATCCAGAAAATGTCGTCCATATACATTTATACATCATACAGTAACATTACATAATAAAATAAAACACAATTAAATAGCATCATAAAATTTAAATAACCTATTATATTAAATTTAAATTCAAATAAGGGCCTCCGTCCCGGGTCACCCCGATCCCTTCCCGGGCTTTGTACGTCTTTTCACTAAGAAGAGAAGATTTTTCTCATTTTGCTTTTCTTCTTTTCTTTTCTTTCCTTCTTTTTTCTTTTTATCCTTTTTTTTCTTCCTAGTTGGCTACGGAACCCTAAAAATAAACATTTTGACAAAAACTTATTAACTGAATGTTTCATCTTGAATCACTTTATGCACTTCAACGCGGGCGAAGAAGGGGATAACTTAATTAGTAATGAATAATAATAAATACCATAATTCCGAGTATACGACACGACAATTATTGTCGCGGCGCACGCCACTGAACAACCGCTTGCTCAATATTCATGATTCAGTTGAGAATTGCCCGTATAGTCACGATTTTCGTTGTTAGTGCGTTTGTTGAGGCCGCATCGGCTTAAGCCGATTAACGGGCGGTAAGTTTGTGAAAAACCGTAGCGCATTTTTTAGATTATAATACGGTTGCCAAAACCTCTAGTAACTTCATCGATACGAAACCTGATTAAACAACATTCGCTCGATTGACAAAAATCACAAACATCGGTCTAAAACGCAACATCAAAATGTTGTAGCTATTTTTTCTTAAGAGCTATATTAACATGAAAATTACTTCTAAAAATGCATAATGTTATTTTTGATAGAAATTATCGATAACTTTATTTTTTGATAAAATGAACAAATCAATAACAATGATATCTATGATTCCGGCTACGCACGGCCGTCCGCATAGAGCTCAGCGAGCTGCGTTCGGAGAAGGACCAGCACTCACTGCACCTTAACACATTCACCGCTGAGCTACGGTCGTAGCGCTACCTCGTGATAACATGGGTTTCCCGGTAGCGAAAATACTAGAGGCAAGACGAGATCGTGTCGTGATTAGCGCTGAATGGGCTAAAGGTGACATTTGGAAGGGAACTGCGACTGCATTACTATTGCGGCATTACTACCGCGGCATTTTTGCAGGCATCACAAATAATTAGAGTGTAAATTTCGATTACTTAAGAAAAAGAGAGGAGGATTGAACGTTCTAATCACGGTAGTTACATAAAGTATGAAACGTAGCCAGCTCAAGCCGATTCGACTTTGCTAAATGCAGTAACGTTCGTCACCCTTTTCTTCTCTGCAAAAAGTCATTATGTTTTTTTTTTATCATTCAATTAACAACAGCTATTATTTATTTAAAATGGGACTTTATCGTGATATCGCGTGCACGTACTTAAATTATTTATCCTGACGTTTCGAACGTGACATGACGTTCTTGGTCGCACGCACACATCAGCTGTCTACAGGTATGTCTTTTCCTTTTATTTTTACAGTACATATGGTGCTACTTTACCGCACTAGTGCGAAAATTAGCATATTACGTTACTGTGTCGAATATTTAAAGGGCCATATGTACTGTAAAACGTTGTACGTTACATGTGCGAATAGGTAATTCGCAACTCGTGTCGATTTAAAACACTCCCTTCTGTTGTGTTTTAATTTATCGCACTCGTTGCGAATTACCTATTTTTCGCACTAGTATCGTAAAGTACTATTCCACATTTTAGTTAAGTACCTATGTAATATGTTGTAAACGAATGACGAGCTGCCAACATGTACAAAAAATTCCGAAATAATACTTGATATTTAGACTAAGAGTACGTTCTTACTCTATAAGGAACTTATGATATTAAAAACCTTGTTTACTATCATATCAACTTCCTCAAACGCAATGAGATCATAAAAAAACACAAAATAATAAAAAACGTGGCAAAATACACGAAATATTTTTATAACCTCAATCTAGGTTAACATTTATGCCATATTCTTAGTTATCTTTTAGCAAGATAATATGATAAAACATACAGCATTCTTGACAAGATACTGATTTTGCAATCTCATGAGTGATGTTTGCTCTGATATGTGTATGAGTGCCTACGGTTCACATTTTTATAATATTACTACCACGCTTATATATTTTTTGCTACGTCGGTATCAAACAAGCAAACGGCCCGCTTGACGGCAATATTTTACAGTTTTTTTTTTTTAATTAAGCCCAATTAGTCACGTCATAAAATAAGTGTCACTTTTGAACACCATGCAACTGAAAGAGACGGACTCTGTAACTGTCACGCTGTCACGTAGACAAATACGATCATCATTACGTACGTTCGTGAGGAATTCTATGAAAGATAACATATACATCTGACTTTCCACGCAAATTAAAGCTTGATCAAACATCATGAAATGCGTAAGATTTAATTAAAAGACAAACAAACACACAATACTAAACAAACGCTAGTAAAAAGTATGACTCGTCTAGTATACATCTTTATACGCGATTAACAGTTTACTAAGTTAAAATGACACTTTAACAGTATATACCTTTTATCTCTTAGTACGTCAGTTTGCAAATAAAATCAAACCGTCGCGTCGTGAGGGAAATCTTACTAAGTGCTGCGGCACGGTGTTCATCGTCATATTGTAATTTGCTTCAGAATTTATCGGTCAGTATTACGTTTTTTGGGGTTCCGTACTCTACAAGGACCACATAGTTTCATTCAACCGGTCCGGTATCCCTTCGAGGGTTTTGGAAGGGGTTGCTGACTAAAACCCTTTCATTTGATTTTTTAAGCGCTTCAAAATACGGGTAAGCTAAGCTGATACTCGTTCCTAAGCGCTAACCTCTTGAAGGGGTATCGTTTATAAATTATAACGCTTATGCCATGTTCAACTTTGTCTTCGTAAAAATTGAATTAAATATTGCTTGTTTATGTTTAAAGTGAATGACTCGGTATCTAGCGCGTTGATAGTACAGATTTATATTTTTTTGAATTAGGAAGGGGATACCCTTTCATTTTAGAAATATCTCTGAAAGAGAAACCCCTTTCTAGAGCTAAGTCAAATGAAGGGGTAAGCAGTTCAAAGGGAAATCCAATGGTTGGGGCTATTCGATGAACGACTAAGCCATTTAAAGGCTTTTTTCTGGGAAGGGGTGGACGGGTCCCTGGTTTCATTGACCGAAGCGTAAGCGAAGCAGTTCAGGACCACCCCACTAGCGTCTTTTGAGCGCCGGCGTCTAGTCAACGCTATGGAACGTTGCGCCCAGCAGCAGCCATAGAGTTGAGTAGACGCCGACACTCGGGAGACGCTAGGGGGAGGTTGCCCTTAGACAAAAATGCTTTCGTATGTCCGGATGTTCTCCTCTGCAGCTCGTGTTTCTTTAGGGCAGTGGTGGGCAAAGTACGGCCCGCGCCCTTTTTTTAGTTTTTTTTCGTAAACGATGGCCCATAGCAAATAATATTCTTTCACACAAATAATCTATATAAAATTGGCTACAAGAAAGATTCAGTACACTTTTTCGATACGACTCAACAAATATTGTCGTACAAACAATTCGAAATTTACTCGCCGTTACAGTACCTAAGTATCCCCAGTTTCAGCATGTAATGTGGTCAAATGTCGCAAGGAGGCTTTCGCGTGCGCGACCAATTTGTGCGTCGTGAATACAAAGTCCCTGAATTTGGAAAATGTGATAAAATGTCACGTTTTTCAGTGTTTTTCATTATTTTGACACACTTTCTTGTTATTTCAATTGAATAGGTATTTGACGACCGGTTTGGCCTAGTGGGTAGTGACCCTGCCTATGAAGCTGATGGTCCCGGGTTCAAATCCTGGTAAGGGCATTATTCGTGTGATGAGCATGGATATTTGTTCCTGAGTCATGGGTGTTTTCTATGTATTTAAGTATTTATAAATATTTATATATTATATATATCGTTGTCTAAGTACCCTCAACACAGGCCTTATTGAGCTTATTGTGGGACTTAGTCAATTTGTGTAATAATGTCCTATAATATTTATTTATTTATTTATTTATTTATTTATTAGGTAAGATGAAGGAAGAGTGTTATCACGCTCCTGAATTCTGAAAATAATTTATAGCTTGTGGTCTTCAAAATTAATTAAAAGTTCTCGTATTTACTTTGGCATACGTAAATACATGACGTAATTTGACGAAATCTCATGCTGTGTTAAATTATTTAATCTATTTATAATATTACGTTTATTTAGGTTCCAGCTTTTGCAACGGATTGACTGCAGGATCCGTTGTAATAGTTCCTATTTGCACTTGTTGTTAATGAATAATAAACAGGTAATTTAATATTTATTACGGTAGGTAATAAAAGAGGCAATTATAATTTAGAATAGAATAGAATAGAAGAAATTTATTCAGAAAACGCTTAAGTTTAAGTAATACATGAGACGACAGAATCAATTTATTATTAAGCGTCACTGAAAAGGTCTCCACTCAGCTTAATGTCAAGATACCACCTAAGGATCTCGACGCTGGTCTTCCGTGGAAACCTTTCCGAGAGAGCACAGCTACACGCTAAAGTACAAAATTTTATATATTTAAGGCTATAATTATTATTCAATTAAAAACTACAATAACAAATAAATTATTTAAATTATCGGTACCTAAACAGTCAGTCAGTCGTCATACAAGGCGAAATAAATTATAGGGTAGGCGTTCGTTCTAGTACATGGCATAGTGATGGCACAGGAGTATACCCAATATTTATAATAATTTAACACTTGTTTGTTAAAAAAACTATTGTTAGTTAATTTCGTGATAATTACCACTTTGATAAATATCTTCTATGAAATATTATAGCATTTAACATAATACATAAACAGCTTCATGCACGATCGAGCCTCATTATTTTTCTTCGGAGTTCGCTGCGACATAGGTACAGCTTTAAAATTGGCGACTCGATGTTTTTTACATTCCGGCCGCTACGCTGCCTTCCAGTCAGATTGAGTGAAAAAACGACTCATTAAAGGTATAATAATCAATTGGCATTCGAATGAATCGTGTTAAACGGAGACCCAAAAAAAATACAAGTTTTACTAACAATAATGTGCATACTTTGCTCAAAAATTCGAAATTTAATTTAAATTTTATAATTCTTATATCTATTCATTATGATAAATACAGACTAAGTATACTAAAATAAAACAAGACTAAACTAAACTAAACCTAATAAATCGGGCAACAGCATGTCGGGCCGTGCTCAGTGTAGGCTTTCATAGTTACCATTCTGCCAGAACAGGCCAAACGAAGGTTTTTACTAAGAGACGATTTTTGCAATAGCTAGACCGATCATGTTAGCTATAGTTTTTCACCGATCATGTTTGCGATATGTTATTGTAGAAAATAACCAAGTGCACACTAAGAAATACTGAAATCCTTGTACGCTACAGGTGACATAACAAACGGCTCTGATTGGCCACAGTCACGATCCGCAAACCAGCCTGTCACGATAGCTGGCATATAATGTAACCACACATACATGTATATATGTCAAGTGTAGATGTGTTGATAAGACAGGTGTAGGCAACCTACTTTATGGCTGACTATATTAGAAAAGTTAGAGTCAATCTGAACTAACTTTGCACGGATTTAAATTGTAAAAAGATGTCATATTTTGAAAGAAATTTGACATTAACGGTGAACTTTGTCATTGTAACCACACATATATGTCAAGTGTATGTAAAGCAGGTGCAGGTTACCTGCGTTATGGTTGTAAATATTAAGTAGGCATCGAAGTCTATTGAAAACAAAGCTTTGTATTTCTAACATATGTTTGAGAAAACGCGTGTTTTCGAGTTTTCATGCGTTTTTCTTTCGACGCAGAATATGGTCGCTAATTTCGTGTTGCCGGCCACTGTCCGTCTGGTCCAGCGGGTTAAGACGCGGACTGCTAGAAACGAGTGTTACGGGTTCGAATCTCGCCCGGTGACTAACTTGTTTTTTTTTTATATGTTCAAGTTTATATATAATTTTTTATTTATTATTGTTTTAGACAAGTTTAATTTAGTAAAAATGTAGTTAAGATTATCACCTATACACCACCATATTACAATAAATAGTTATAACCGAGCAAAGCTCGGTAGCCCAGGTACTAATATCCAATAACAGCAAGAAAATGTACTATATAACGGATAATATATCGTATTAGCCAGGAATGTGTTGGTGAAATAGGGTAATAGTGTTGGGTGGGTGCTTGTTACTTTCATGCATAAACGACTAATCAGATTTGTATGTAGTTATGAAAATGAAAATGTTTTATTTGAAAATGAAAATGTTTTATTTGTTAACAATACAGGGTTCAATTGTAAAGGTTGGAGTCTTCTAGTAAGTATAAAATACCTGTGACAGAAGACCCCGCTCTTCCATAACCATAAGTTATGCACATAGAATGTTTGCCAGTTGGAATAACAAATAAACTTTTATTTTTATAACACATACCGTAACGATGTTTACAAGTTTATTTAAGCGAGATTAAACAGACAAATAAATAATAAATAAATAAATATTATAGCTCAAAAAGGCTTGTGTAGGCGAAGATTGATAATATATATATAATTGTCTGAGTACCCACAATACAAGCTTTCTAGAACTTACTGTGGGTCTTAGTCAATTAGTGTAATAATAATTTATTAATTTATACATAGACTAAAGTCGCGGTGAAGGTGATGAATTTTGTGCAATAAAGTTTTATATAAATAAATAATATAAAGGAGACGCACAGGTTGCCGACGTATGTATGACGATACTCCAGGCGCCGGCGATAGTGCTACAGCTATTTACTCCTTATATATTACAGTAGGTATATAAGAAACATCACGTAACACTCTAATACTCCGTCAAGGTCAGTGATTACACGTAATATCTCATAATTAATGTATGTTGTGTAGATAAAAGTAATAATAAACATATTCTAGTGAGTAAGCTTGCCAGAGTTCAACAAGGGTGCAGAGTTGGGGTCGGCAGCGCGCATGTGGCTCCTCTGGAGTTGCAGGCGTACATTGGCTACGGAGACTGCTTGCCATCAGGCGGGCCATATGCTTGTTTGCCACCGACGTATTAAAAAAACCTTTGGATGTGAAGCTTATGTTATCAGTAAAACCGTTAGGTCTTACTCCATTGTACCTATAAATAAAATAAATAATGAATAAATAAATATTATAGGACATTATTACACAAATTGACTAAGTCCCACAGTAGGCTCAATAAGGCCTGTGTTGAGGGTACTTATACAACGATATATATAATATATAAATATTTATAAATACTTAAAAACATAGAAAACACCCATGACTCAGGAACAAATATCCATGCTCATCACACGAATAAATGCCCTTACCAGGATTTAAACCCGGAACCATCAGCTTCGTAGGCAGGGTCACTACCCACTAGGCCAAACCGGTCGTCATATACCTATAAATAAAGTGACGAACGTTATCATGTCTGCGTGATTTGTCATTCAGTCAGACTGGCTACAGGAAATATCTCAAAAGGGCGATATGCAGCTTTTCGTACGTTTTATATTAAACCACTGACTGCACAGCGCGTTATCACAAAATAAGTTCCTAATAGTACTCGTATTAAACCCCATTTAGACGGTTTCAGAACTTGCATGCAATCACACAAATATTGCCCTCACCGGGATTTGAACCCGGGACCATCGGCTTCAATTGCCCTTGCCTGGTCCTGGTCCTGGCCGTCACTGACTGTGCACTAGTCTTTTGATATATTCGATTAGATTAGATTATTTATTTCATGAAAGACAATTACATAATAAATTTGCATTGATGTCAAAAATATAAAAATTTCTAACGTGATCGTCAAAATAAAATAAAAATGAAAATAATAACAATACTAATAAAATAAAATTATAGCTCTATACAAGGTTTGTCCATAAAATTAGAATAATAGTAAGTAGGCAAATACAAAATCCAAAATATAAATTTAAAATGTCAAAACTTACGAAAATACAAGAACAATAAAAATAAAAACGATAAATTAATAAAAGAACACAAATAATATCTCCCAATAAGAATCGTCAACAGACAACAAAATAAAAAACAATGAAATAGTATCTCCCAATAAGGATCATCTGTATGATAAAGACAACAATGTCAATAAAAGACAATAAATATAAAACAATTTCTGTATCAAAATGTCAATTCCATGAACTCATGTTCGGTTAGCAATGCGAATGCGAGGCGGAAAGTTCAAAATGCCAGTGTATCGTGTCAAGTATGGTTTTCTTGTAAGTACAGTCACGGTCTTAAATATCGATACGGACAAAGTGCCAAAAATATGTATACAATACTAGCCTATATATTAAGGTAGTGTGTACATATTTTTGTCACTTACTTAAAGAGCTTTTACACACATATTAACGCGTAGGTATACAAGTTATATACGATTTCCGTAGTATGGCGTGTCCGCCCAGTATATGTGGCTTTCCATATGCATAAGGTCCCTTCTATAATGGAAAGGAAAGCCACATATATACTATCTTGAATTTCAGATGATCTGTAAGCTAACTTGAAACATCACCCGTTAGTGAATCGGATTTGTTTTTCCTCCCGGCGGCCAATATAGCGTTCGTAATTTCGCGAAGGCCGCTTCACAATGCGCAGTTAAAGCCAGCTAGAGCTAACTTTAAATAAATAAATCTGTAAGCAGTTTTCAATGTATTCATTACCGATTAAAACAAAAATATTACGTTGCTAATCCGCGAAAAGATGTGCTAGTCAATCAGTGCCAACCCGTTATACTTACTTGCGTATTTACATGCAATTAATGTTCCCACCGCAAAAATAAATACGCAAATAAATATAACAACTCACCACCAAAAGTACAAAACTCGACACGTGTTTCGCCTCTACGAGGCATCCTCAGGAGATGTTGACGGTCTGACGTCCGACAATTGTACCCCTAGTGTAAATATTTTCGACAGCGAAACGTGACGTACGCGTTTGCGTTAAGTGTCATTTTGTATGAGATTTTTGACTTTCCAAAACGTCCCGCTTGGCGCGCTGTTCAAAAACGCATACAAAATGAGACTTAACGCAAACGCGTACGTCACGTTTCGCTATCGACTAAAATTACACTAGGGGTACTGAACGTCGTTTAGCAAAGTATTTTTTGTATTAATTACTATAGATTTCCGCAAAGTAACGCCTGATTCTATTCATTACTCATCGCCGTCCAAATAAAATTTTAATTATAAACCCATTGATAAAAACTGCGTATATATGTATATGAAAAATCTAGTAAGGATATGATGGCTGCACTTTTTTCTTTTTTCTCGCACGAACAGGTAATTAGGTTTTGAGATAGAAGCAGCGTTGAACTCATGCGATGACAATGCCCTTACCGCGTAAAACAATATACGGTTAGTAAATTATCTAATTTAGAGTGGATGTGCGGTAAACGTATCGCGATCGCGTTTGACGCTGCGTGTATCGCATAAAATAACCGCACGCTTTAAAACACTAAAATTTGAGTAATATAATACGATAAAAACATATTTCGTCATGTAAAAAAAAATAAGCGCAACCAAAACAGACTTCAAGGAACTGTCATAAGGATCATCAAGGAACCATCATTCGACGCGAGAGGTAGGTTACAATTCTCAACTCCATTAATCGTAACTCAGTAACACTACAACTCAAAACTAAAAAGACTGTTTAGTGTATGAATATCTTTGGCTGTTATTTCTCTTTACAATTATTTAAATGAACGGTAATTTTCACGCCCGATGGTAAAAAGCGAGGCAAAAACTGTCCATTCCGCGATTAGATGCAGTCACACAAGGTCATCTAATTGTTCATAGGACCTTCAGCTGTGCACAAATACTGGTTAACACCGTTAATCGTTAAATTTTTATGACTAAAATCTTTCCTTTATTTTTAAATCTTCACGGCGACGACTAAAATCTAGTTTTAGAGGAAATACCAGCTGGACTCCTTCTCAAATTTGAGAATTTTACGTAAATATCTCGCGTCGAGCGGATAGGGCCGTCTCCTACAATTAGTGCGATAATGACAACTGCAGCTTAAGCGAAAACCCTGCATAAAAACCTCAGAAATCAAGGTTTTGTTCTCAACATTTTCCTCCTTAACTTAATCAATTGTAACGAAATTTTGGGAACGGAATGAGAAAGAAATTATCTGTCTCTGACTGTTTTGATTTTTGGGATTATTGTTGCTGATTTTTTTACTAGGCGTCTGTTTACGGCGCATTTTTTGGCCGTTATTCGCGATGTTTGAAGTAACCTAGTTTATGTATATAAAAACATGGGCAATAATATATATTGTAGTTATTTCGTACAAGTTGTCAACACTTAGGTAACACCATAGGTACTTAAATGTAATTATTTAATATTGCGTGAATTATATAAATAAAACGTACAAAGAAAAAATAAGTACATATAATAATAAAGTGCATTGCTGAGGGGAGACCATTTCAATCTCACATCTTTATCTATTTGTTTTGTGTTCTTCTTCTTTCAGATTTTTACTTTTGCTACTGTATTTTAACCCCCCACGTAAAAAGAGGGGTGTTACTTTTTTGAAGCCTATGTCTGTCTGTGGCATCGTAGCTCTCCAACTCCAACGGATGGGCCGATTTCTATGCAGGTTTTTTACATGCAAGCGGGTTTTCCTGCGGTGTTTCTTAGCTATGTTTCATGGAAATCTATCCAGCAGTTTGAAAAGCTTCAGCACTTTTTCAAAATGATGTAAGACATATTTGTCATAAAATGGATTTTGTTGGCATATACAAATACGTTTATTTCATTACTTTTTACACCAGTTCATAGGTATAAATGTGAGGTAGCATCTTAGGTATAAACTGCAGAATATTTATCTCAACAATGTGCAACAAATTGATTGTGTAAGTAATGAAAAAGGTGCGGGTACAGCTTGCTGGATTTAATAATAATAAATAATAAATTTCTTTATTTCGGACGAACAATGTATCCATAGAGTGTTAGTACAACAAGAAAATATCTTAACCTAGTATTAGTATTTATACTTAAATATAATTTAAATAAGATGAGCCAATTTACAATATATATATACCTACATTGATACATCATATATAATATAATATATAATATAATATAATATAATTGCGCAACACTTTTAATAGCTCGGTCCAGTGCTTTAACATCGGACAATCGAACCTATTAGCAATTTCCTTTAGAATGCTGTTGGGACTACATCTCACACGACTTAGTAATGAGATTATGTATATTTAAACCCGCCCTTGGTCAGCTAATTGGAGAGGTATGGACATATAGCGAGGGGGCTTTGTAAAGTTTTTCATTTAATAGTTATTTATAATGTAATGATGCATTACTCATACTCATACTCATTTATTTATAATATTATTACATATTGGCGACCGGTTTGGCCTAGTGGGTAGCGACCCTGCCTACGATGCTGATGGTCCCGGGTTCAAATCCTGGTAAGGGCATTTATTCGTGTGATGAGCATGGAGATTTGTTCCTGAGTCATGGGTGTTTTCTATGTATTTAAGTATTTATACATACATATTTATATTATATATAGGTATCGTTGTCTAAGTACCCTCAACACAAGCCTTATTGAGCTTACTGTGGGACTTAGTCAATTTGTGTAATAATGTCCTATAATATTTATATTTATATTAAACGTCACAATTTGATTAACATAAGATATGCAGTAATCTGCAGTTATTATTACAGTTTATAGTTACAGATTAGATTACGTAATTATTACAGTTTCGGGTAATAGGTATCAATAGTTGTATATGTCAATTAATTTTTCAATAGTGAGCATTATATAATATTAATTAAATTTGATACATTCGGAACTTATGTACGAAATATCATTTGATATTTACCAGTCGCTTTTCGGTGAAGGAAAACATCGTGAGGAAACCGGACTAATCCCAACAAGGCCTAGTTTATCCTCTGGGTTGGAAGGTCTGATGGCAGTCGCTTTCGTAAAAACTAGTGCCTACGCCAAATCTTGGGATTAGTTGTCAAGCGGACCCCAGGCTCCCATGAGCCGTGGCAAATGCCGGGACAACGCAAGGAAGAAGAAGAATTAAATTTGATACATTAAATAATTTGTTTTGTTGAATGTCAATGAAATCATATTAATATATTGTAGAATTCATTCAGGGTATAAAGGTTGGAGAGGAGCCATTTTTTTAATTTCCGCGTAAATGAGTTGGACGATTCTATCGTGGCAATATATTTGGGCAATTTGATAAAAACTTTGGGGCCCAGTACCTGCATGGTCTCGGAGAACTTAGTCAGTCGATAACTGGCGGGGAGTAGTCGTTCTTTGCTTCCTAAACGGGTACGGGTGAGCTTACTTATATTAAATGTGTGTGTACGTTTTTGGCTATATTAAAAATGTATTGTGATGGTAGTGTGAGGATGTTATTTGCCTGAATGGATATTAATCTATTGTATAATTCCGTTCTATTTTAAAGTAATACTTGTTAAAGTAAACAAAAACAATAGTGCAACAGAAAAAACCGCGAACAGAGGACGCGGCCTCGCTTCGCGCTCCATTTGTATTTTATTGTTATTTGTTATTGTTCGAATGGCTAGTTCCTTTAAGGTGTCATTGTGAAGATGTCTTGTTATTTCCCAGCTCTTGGCTGATAAGCGCGGATAAAATTAGCGTTAAGACGCATACGCAATACTGAAAGTATGGACAATGGGGAAGACCATCTACAAGGTATTTCGTCGGTTCTAACTCTTAAGTTTGTACACATACTGACGGAATGTCGGTAGAGCAGAAGCTAGTTTTTAGGGTTCCGTAGCCAAATGGCAAAAAACGGAACCCTTCTAGATTCGTCATGTCTGTCTGTCTGTCCGATTATGTCACAGCCACTTTTTTCCGAAACTATAAGAGCTATACTGTTCAAACCTAGTAAGTATTCTATGAACCGCATTAAGATGTTTACACAAAAATAGAAAAAAATAAATAAATTTTGGGGGTTCCCCATACTTAGAACTGAAACTCAAAAAATCTTTTTTCATCAAATCCATACGTGTGGGATATCTATGGATAGGTCTTCAAAAATGATATTTAGGTTTCTAATATCATTTTTTTCTAAACTGAATAGTTTGCGCGAATAAAAAAATGTGTGTCCCCCCCCCCCCCCCCCCCCCCCCGTAACTTCTAAAATAACAGAATGAAAAATCTAAAAAAAATATATGATATACATTCTTATGCAAACTTCCACCGAAAATTGGTTTTGAACGAGATCTAGTAAGTAGTTTTTTTTTAATTCGTCATAAATGGTACGGAACCCTTCATGGGCGAGTCCGACTCGCACTTGGCCGCTTTTTCTTACTGTTTTTGAGCTTAGTACTGTTTTTGTACGTGTACAAATACGAGAGTTCTTAAGAGAAAACATTAGTGGTAATTTTTCCGTACAAACTTTCTCGACATTTTCCTGTCTGGATTTTGGCCCTAGATGATTTTTTTTTTATATGACTTCAATATTACCAATACCTGTGTCTGTACGTTTTGCTTTTTTGATATTCTGGATTTTATAAGAGCTTGGTTAATTAAAACAGCGCTAAAAACGGCCGAAAAATTCGCCGTAAACAGACGCCTACAAAATCGGCATCGTGTATTGAAACGCAAAAATCAAATCGGTCATTTATTTCTTATTTCTCATTCCGTCCCAAAATTTCGTTACAATTGGTTAAGTTTTGAAGGAGGAACTTGTCCAGAACGAAACCTCGATTTCTGGTATCTGGTAGTAGGATTTTTCGCCTCAAGCTGCAGTTGTCCTTATCGCACTGATTGTAGGAGTCACCCCCGTCTACGACGGAGATATTTACCTAAAATTCTCAAATCTGAGAAGCTGCAGTTGTTCTTATCGCACTGATTGTAGAAGCCACCCCCGTGTACGACGGAGATATTTACCTAAAATTCTCAAATCTGAGAAGGGGCCCAGCTGGTATTTCCTCTTGAAACGCACAACGCACAGTATTGAAAGTAAGGACAATGTGGGGAAGACCATCTATCAAGTCATTTCGTCGTTTTGTACTCACACATCACTTACGGAAGGTCGGTAGAGTAGAAGCTGGGAAGTTATTTTTTCTGACTATGTCAGCGACGTACGCGCGAAATCACCTTTTCATACAAACGTCCGCTCTGGATATTAACATTTTTGAAAATACTTTATCACAATTTGATGTATATAATCACAGCTATGTTTGAGTTTTTCCGAATTTTTGTATTATTACAAAAATTAGGGGCGAAAAACAGATTTTATACCAAATTGTAAATGCTTCTAATTCCTAATTTCGAAAAAAAATACATAGGGGCATAGCTGATATACAATAAATTGTGATAAAATATCTTCAATAATCTTATCTACCAGTTAGCTGAAAATTGTGTAACACCAACGTCGACTATTGGTCAGATAAGTAAGTGTGTAAGCTTTTTATGGACTTTACTTGGACATTGTGAAACAGGCCCTTAGCAGATCTGTCTGGTAGATATCTGTGCAAATCTTTCATATACACATTTGTGTTTAGGTAATACCTGTGTTAATAATTTTTTTATGATATAGGTAGCAAACGAGCAGAAGTCCGATGCCCTATCCTGCGCCACTTCACGCCAGCTGGATATTCCAAGGGCGTACAGGTATTTTATAGCTTCGTCACTCCACCGGTATCTGGGACGGCGTCTTCCACCCAAATGCCCCACATACGCTCTTCTCACAGCGATCCTCTCCCATCCTCTTCAGATGACCGAGCCAGCGTGGTTGGCGTGGTTGGCGGCGTACGAATGTAACTGCTCGATGTGAACTTTAGCGGTTTCACTGGTCGAACCCTGGGTTGGAGATCTTCACTTCTTGAAGCCTGGTGACTTTAGACATCCCCTAGTAGCTCCAGAATAACACAGCAATCTTCTAGGCTTGAATTGCGATGTTGAAGATCCGTTACTCGTCGCGTCGGCCGATGTCGTATTTAATAATTGTACATTTTATTGATTATTTCGCGGATTCTTCTTTATTTCCCCTCATGGGCCACCATGTCGTGTCGGCTCGTCGTGTGGCTTTGTTCTCGCCAATTATACACCGCAACCAGCTCCTCCCGCTCTCTATTCTTCTTTCGCCTCTGCCACAAAGGGCTTATAGATAAGATATTATATTGGTAAGGCCCATGCTGATTGAAGAGGTGTACCTATATGTGAGATTGTAGCGATCTTTTCAGCGAACGAGCACGCACAACTCTAGTACAGTCAGCACCAAAAGTAGCAGATCATACAAGGTTTCAAAAGTAACATCTGTAACTGCTTAACGAAAGTTGATGGTTCTATATGTAGAACAATTAAAACTGTATAAGTTATACTTTAGAAGGTGAATTTTAGAGAATTATCTATAGTTGCAAAAGTTATCCGGAATATCAGATACTTGTGGCGCGTTGTTTCATCCGCTACTATTGATGCTGACTGTACTTATACCTAATGCCTACGATACACAATACATGTAACAAGTGCACCGCAAAACATTATTGACATTTACTGTCGCAATCGGTTGTTTATGTAAATTTCAATAGCTGCCAAGGCTGTAGAAAGTCGATTGTATGATTTGTATGGTCAATTGAAGTTTCACGTGTGAATGGAATTAAATAGGAGTAAAACTTATTTTAAAATGAATACGAATAGAGTATTCGTATTGTGGACTGGACTACGAATGCGATACTATGTATACGAAATGGTGTAAAAGGGGAATAAGTGTGAATTTTATAATTATATGGTCTATAGTAAATACTCCTATAATAGACGTGGACGTAACACCAATAATATGTGTGTATGCCCGTTTTAAACTACTTGCTTTAAATAATGTTTTTTATAATGAATTGAAAATAATGAGACGTATACCACAAATCCTGTATAATAACCCCCTTATTCATAAACGTGTACTAAAGTTACGATGTCGCTAATCATCGTTTGTCCCTTTCCATCATACCAATACGTCGGAAAGGGACAAACGATGATTAGCGGCATGGTAACTTTAGTACACGTTTATGAATAAGGGGGCAAGTATTTTTAAGTATGATATATTGTTATTTAAATTTTAGGATGTTATTTAATTTGATTTAATTTTATTTTAATTTAATTTAATTCTTTATGTAATGTAATTATGTGTAAATGTATAATGTATATGGAAATAATTTTCTGGAATAAATTTCATTCATTCATTCATTTAACATCTGTTTTAAAACACTGGCAAAATTAAGAGGGAATTACACCACGTGCCGTCCATACTAAAAGACAAAATGTTGTTCAGCTTTTAAATATTTTCCCTTCTCCATGATTTTTAGCATGTTATTGACACAATGAAAAACTAGGTATAGAAGGTTCTCCTTTTTTTATTTGCAAAAAAAAAAAATTTTTTTTAAAGTGAAACCTATAAACCTAGAATATATTATGCTGAAGCGATCGACATCAAAATCAAAGTGATTTTTGAAGATTTACTTAGTGGACACCGTTTTCTCCCGGAATGGAATTTCATAGAAAAAATACCGTTATTTCGTTAGATTCGAAAAGCTATTCTTCCTTCTTTAAACAGGAATCATAGTGCTGCTTAAGTTTAACGTTTTATTGATTTCTGTTTGTTTTAAAATAAATAGTGCCCATGACTGGAGAAAAAAAAATAGTTTGAATTTGTTACTTATGTTGAAATCAATTGCATTATAATTTCAATTCCAAATATTCTCGTAAATGTCTCATGATTGGTGCCGTTACTATAAATAAATTATCACAAAAATCACGATCGACGGTAACTAATTCGTGGTTTCCGCCAGTTATCATTAGTCTCATCAAAGATCACCACTATACTGATAATAGATCGATAATGGTAATAGATTATCGCTCTATTTAATTTACGAATTATCAATCTATAATTTTAATAACAACACTTCCGTGAGACACAGACATATTAAATACGTCGAGCGTTTTCGACTTTAAATACGTGAGTGACCCAACTAACTAACTAACTGCTTTGGCTCAGCGATCCAAAAAGAATCTTGGCCTCCGAAACGAGAGAACGCCACCTGTCCCGATCCAGCGCGGTTTCCTGCCATGAATGCCTGACGTGAGTGACCCGGTTTAATATAAATAATCTATTATTTGTTAATTATTAATAACAGTAATAATAATCACCGCGCAATACGGCTATTAACTGGGAAACGAGAAGAATGCACTGACAGAATGTAAAAAATAATATAAACTAACAATAAGCCAATAGTATAAGACCTGAAATATCTGCATAACCAAAAAACACAAAATTAAGATAATATAGGGTGGTTTTTGCCATATAAAATGTAATAGAACCATAATTACGATACAAGTGCGAAAAATAGGAATTTCGCAAAGAGTAATAAATTAAAACACGACCGAAGGGTTTTAAATCAACACGAGTGGCGAATTATCTATTCGCACATGTACCGTACAACGTTTTACAGTACATATGGCCCTCTAAATTTTCGACATAGTTGCATAATGTCCCAACTGGGACAACTGCAACTGGGGAAGTACCTCCACCTTACAGAAAACCGCAACCAAATAACACTAGACCCTACTCATAGTGTCGTGTTCCTGCCGGTGAGTAAGGTTGCCAGAGCTCAACGAGGGGAGGGAGGGTTATTAGGGTCTGCAACGCGCATGTAACTCCTCTGAAGCAGCAGGCGTACATAGGCTACGGAGACTGCTTACCATCAGGCGGGCCGTATGCTTGTTTGCCACCGACGTAGTATAAAAATAATGTGGTAATTATCGCACTATTGCGGTAAATTAGCACAATATGAACTGTAAAAAGAGTTCACGCCGACCTTCTGGGAATGTATTCTATTTACTTGCAGCCATTAATTGTCGCAAAAGTGACGTAACGCCGGTCGGTATTCCAGTAACCTTCACCTTACGGTAACCGGGCCACGCGTGCGGCCCTTGGTATAATGCGGTCCATGTGTAGGCTTATGGTGCGAGAGTACTTGTCAACGCGGCAATGTGGCGGCAACGCGGCAAGAATACGACGCGCGCGTTGTCTAAATACAAGCAGTTTGATATGTGCGAAGTGCGTGGTGCGAGAACTATACACTGTGTTTTTATTGAATTCCGTTGACTCCGGGGTATGGGTAAGTACGTTTAAGGAAACTAAATGGCATAGTTAATAAAAAAATACTTTCAATGTGTCTAGGTTAGCGTTGTTCATAACCATTCCAAATTTCAAATCGATAGCTTAAGTGGTTCTCGAGATATTTAGCGATGTGACAGACAGACGGATAGACAGAGTCGCGCCATAAAGAACATAAATGAACAATAAAACAATAGAATAAGTCCTGAACATTCTGCATGAGCAAAAAAGTGATATTTTTTAAACCAAGGTAGCAATCGAGGTATGCCAGGATCGTAGCAAGTGTAAAATCGTGGTCTGTGCCTACACCTCCGGGAATTAGGCGTGATTATATTGTATCTACGAGTATGTATGTATATTTTGTATCATATCGGCAATTCAATACGCTTAAACCGTTAAGACAATTATTAAAAAATGTCAACTATCGCATGCGCGGACAGCGAGCACGAATATTAATCATTTCTGTAGTGACGTGCTTTAATGAATAAGTATGCACTAACCTTTACGCTGCATTTACTCCACAGTGGTAACTTGTCCAATACAAAACATATGCGTTCACACGAGCGACAACTGGTTTAATGCAACCCGTATTGTGTTATTTTTATCTAATCGTCTAGCGTCAATGGTAAATAAATTAAAAATTATATTTGCAGAAACACGTTAGAAATCAGTTACAATTAAAACAAAAAATATTACTTTGCTAATCCGCGAAAAAATAACGTGTTAGTCAATCAGTACTAACCCGTTATACATACTTGCGTATTTTTACATGCAAATTATGTTCCCACCCTCCCACTCCCACCGCAAAAATAAATACGCAAATAAATATAACAACCCACCACCAAAAGTACAAAATTCGACACGTGTTTCGCCTCTCTACGAGGCATCCTCAGGAGATGTTGACGATCCGAAGTCCGACGACTGATTGACTAACACGTTATCTTTTCGTGGATAAGCAAAGTAATATTTTTTGTTTTAATTAATATGGCAAAGCAATGCCTGATTCTATTCACCAGTTACATCTGTCACCAAGCGTGAAGGTTGTCGTGACAGACTTTCGGGTAACAGGAATTCCTAATCAAGTTTTGTTAAAAAATGAACTCAAATTATTAAAACTTGAAACACTCTTAAGATAGGGAAATTGTCTAGCAAATTTTCGCACGGCGGCATGCTGCATTCGATTCAGCTACTATTAATGATGTTTTTTTAACATATACGAATTTTTACTAATAAGCTCATATCCATCGGCCCCAAAATAGGCGCAACATGAATCTAGGGAACCTGGAAATTTGATTTTACGGAGGTATTTTAAGTTAACTGAATATATGATGGCCATTTTACTAATGAGAAATATCAATATAAAATATATGCGATGAAATTTAATCGGTGATCAGGATTTTTTTTTTATTCAGTAAGATATGGCGTTCACATTTATGTAGCACTAACACAATTAAGTTACTTTTTTATGATACCAAAATTTTTAAGTTTAAATTTTATTTTAATTAGAATTTATTGTCACCCTACCAATAGTTAATTCTAAAGAGTTTAAAAACCTCTTTCCAAAGTATCAGCCGTAAAAAACTAAAGCCTTGTTGAGCAATAAGCTGTCAATTTATCATTGTCAAATTCATATTAAGCGATGACACTTGACTTACACCTACTTCCCTTCAATAAAAGTAGGGTGTCCATGTATCACGTGTTTATTAATTTTAACAATATCATTAAGAGGAAAGTATAGTTACCTAGTGATCGTACAAAAATAGGAAAACGTCTTTCCACTTCTAAATATTTTCCATTGTCCATGTTATTGACACAATAAAAAACTAGGTTTATAGGTTTTCCTTTTTTTTGCAAAACAAAAAAAAAACTATAAACCTAGTATATATATATGCGAAGCGATCGCCATCAAAATCAAAGTGATTTGTTAAGATTTAGTTCGTTACTTCGTTAGATTCGAAAAGCTATTCTTCCCTCTTAACTATAATTCATTAGATAGTGAACTAAATTGCGCGAAATCTCGCGTATTAAATTATTTTAGGTTGGTAATGAATATTTTTCAAAGCCTGATCACTGATTAAATTTCACCGTGTACTTTTAAAACATTTTTGAATGCATCCCGTAAATTAGAAGTATCGCAAAGAACCAAATTAGCTGTCATGACACAGCGCAGACGCAGCAGTGTAAGCAGTGGAGATAAACACGAGTCAGAAATGTTGTTAGTGGGTGGAACGAAACGTAAGCAGCTTATTACCAACGGCTAACATTCGCATACATAATATATCTCATCCACAAAATGTTTTTGTACTTATGTATTTACAGGTCTTTAGGGTTCCATAGTCAACTAGGAACCCTATATACAGGGTGTTTATTTAGTCACCGGCAATAATTTACGGGGTGAATATAAAAGTCATACTGAGCAACTTAAACTATGCGACCTACCCGAAAATCGGGAATCGCGAAATGATCATCATTATTTAAATATAGGAAATAATGAATCATTTCGAATCACAATTAATCCCACGTTGTTTTATCATTCATGTAAACTTGTGTGGTATAATAAGCCTCAGAGATAAGTTTACGCTTTACATGATTTGTAAATTTATTAATTGATAATTCAGTACCAAACGAGCCTTTGACAAAAAGCGTATTTTGACTAATCACTCGTTTGACCAGAGGCGGATAACCCGCGAGCTTATGTTTATTTCTAGTATTAATATTACAAATGTCATAAAGTGTACATAAAGAATATTCTCATAAATGTATTGACAGTGCACTGTCATTATATCAATTTCCTTAAATTTATCTCTCAGTGAGTCTCTATGGTTAATTTTATATATTGCTCGAATCGAATAGCCATCTTCTGCAGAACAAAAATGGTATTTATCTTTGAAGCACCACCCCACAGTAAAATACCATATGACATAATGCTATGGAAGTAAATAAAATATACTAATCGAGCTGTTTTGACATCAGTTAACTGACGGATTTTGCTTACTGCAAAAGCTGCAGAACTCAGTCTATTCGAAAGAGTAGCAATATGGGGTATAATAAGTATTAAGGCTCCGTAGGTCCGTGATCTTCTCTCACTCTCTCTGAGCGTAAGCGGGAGCGAGAAGAACGTGCGTGCTCGGGACCGCGGATATCATATTTTTAAATTTTAATTTGTTGCACGTTTTAAAAAAGAAAAAAGTTGTCGCTGTGTTCCTTCAAAAATAAATATGCGCATTTCTAGATGCAATTTTTATGCTTTAAGCTTTTGTGCATAAATTGTTACAAATTGTTTAAGTGCGTTTTAGACCTATGTTCCTGATTTTTTTTTCTATCGAGCATAAGTCGAAAAATCAGGATTCGAATCGCTGAAAGCCTCAAGATTGCTAATTAAATTTGTGGCAACAGCATTGCTATCTAGAATGCGGTACGATTTTTCAAAAACTCGGCTCTTTGAACCTACGGCACTTTAAGGTACAGTGGGTACAGCCAGTAAAGTTTTTGAAAAACCATAGTGCTTTTTACTGAGATCATAATACGGTTGCCAGACATATGAATGGCAAACTTGAAGCCTTTCTCTAGTAACTTCATTGATATGAAACCTGATTAAACAACTTTCGCCTAATAGAAAAAAACACGAACGTAGTTATAAAACGCACCATTACAATGAGTGCCCAAAAGCCATGAAATTTGTTTTCTAAAAAAGAGTAATTTAATATTTGTGATCAAACTCATCGTTTTAAAACCAACTGAAAATAACAATTATTCAATAGCATTATATCCGAGACCCTGGGCACGCACGGTCGTCCGCTCAGTGCTCAGGGACCTGCGTTCGGAGAAGGACATGGGCTAGACAAGACAAACGCTAAACGAAAAGAAAAATGTATCAGGATCAGGATGACAGATGCTACGAAAAGCTACGTGATTATTTCTATACATTATTTAAGTTTCGATTAGCATTTTCTATAAACGATTGTCGTCTTGGTTAGATCCCCTGAACTACGGCGCGTTAAGTCGAACCGGCTAGACGACGATGGACGAAGTTTTATTGCATTCTTCAATGGGTTTTTGTATGTTTTTTTTGACAGTTTGACCCGCAATTTCCGCGAACTATTCCAGTGGTATGTGACCCCTGTTCGTTTGCAGATCTTCGACTACTAACTGAGACTTATACCAAATGTTCGACAAACACAACTAGAGGTTGGAAACTTAGTAACCGACTTCAATAGAAGGAGGAGGTTATTAATAAGCCCGTATATTTTTTGCATGTAGTTATCTAAAATCTTACCTAAGAACTCCGTCATTTTCTGAAACGATTTGGAAACATATTTCTCTTTGAAAAAAAATGAACGTCAGTATTTTAAAAATAAATTTCATTTATACCTACTTGATTCATATGAATTTGAGACATAATAAAAAAAAAGCTACTCACTCGTGCATACATTAAAAATTTAACACTTCAGAACTATTACAATTATTTAACATTAAAAAGTTTATCTCTCTGAAAACTCAACTTCCATCCATAATTTCAACGACGACGTCACGTGTCCGTCTTACGAATTTTCAATGTGTATAATCTGTCGGTCACGTGATCTATCGCGAGTTTAAAAATTTTTCCCCATCAGTGCACAGCGCCGCTAAAGAAATTTTCACTTCAAAAATAAAAACGTGAACTTTTAGCGTTACTATAACGATAGTAACATCAAAAACAAAGTCGTTCACATTATATTAAGAACGCGGCCCTATGAAAGTCGTGACTGTTGCATGAAGCGTCGCCTTGACGTGCAATTATCGTAATATATTAACATTATCAATTGGTTTTTATTGCCTTGTTGTACAAAAGTAAATATTATGGCTATTGTGATATTTTACTTATTAAATGGGCATTACGACTCTTTTATTGAAGACGATATAAAAAAGAATCAAGTGGGAAAAATGACATATTTTTCTATATGTTTTCTTGGTTTATTTTCTGAAATTTATTTACACTTAACGTCTGTTTCACACGGTCTGAGTAAAGTATTGGATAGCTAATTAACAAATAAATTGACTATCAGATAAAACTTCCTGCAAAACATAGCTATTTGTGAAACGAAAACGATGACTTTATCCATCAAATACGTGGCGAGTAGCTTATTCAGGACTTTACGTGGACATTGTGAAACAGACCCTAAACTTTAATTTTTTTTTTTTTTTTGTTGAATAAAATATTTTAATACAAGCTTTTATCGCCAACTATACTTTTCTTTCAACAGACATCTAATACTCATCGAAACAATATTAACAAACCCAAACACAATTTATTTTATTTTATTTTGAAACATAATAATATACAGCATTACAGTCGAGACCAAAGCACTGTACAATTCAGATTATATAATAGGATTACATACTAGGAAAAACAGATCACAATCAACTTTCGTCCATCACCTCGCAATACCGCTGACACATCTGATAGACAGCCGTCCATCGACTTGCAAACATATCACAATCTGGTGCCCACGACAGAAGGGAGTTCAGCAGCCTTAGAGCCCGCACAGCAGGCGAGTTTTTATGTGCTACAGTGTGTGTAATTGGGACTGAGGACAATGAGGTTGCGTTGTTTTATCACAGAGTTTCTGCGTCCATCATCAGATCGGCTCATCGGTACCATAATATTGTCACCTAACTTAGATATGTATGTGAAATTTCAGCTCAATCGATGGGAAATGAGAGCTGATTTTGTTTGCAAGATTTGACCCGAACAAACATACATAGAGTTAAGTTTGATGTTTAAAATAACACTTGCACAGTCTGGGCTGTCAAAATCGCTGCCAACTTATATTGGTCTTACTCTTCAAACATTGCAAGTTAAAAATCTTGTAAAAATAGGCATTTTAATCACATTCCCTAATCGTTTTGCATTAACTTACTGAAGTAGAAAAGTGTATTCAGGTAATTTCAAAAATGAGGTATGATATGATGGAATTATGGTTCAAAAATTAACCATAATGACTAATTACCCCAATCCACATTGCCTCTTTACATATAGAAAGTCAATTATTTCCAAATATCGTAACTAAGTCTTCTTCCTCGCGTTGTCCCGGCATTTTGCCACGGCTCATGGGAGCCTGGGGTCCGCTTGACAGCTAATCCCAAGATTTGGCGTAGGCACTAGTTTTTACTGCCATCTGACCTTCCAACCCAGAGGGTAAACTAGGCCTTGTTGGGATTAGTCCGGTTTCCTCACGATGTTTTCCTTCACCGAAAAGCGACTGGTAAATATCGAATGATATTTCGTACATAAGTTCCGAAAAACTCATTGGTACGAGCCGGGGTTTGAACCCGCGACCTCCGGATTGCAAGTCGCACGCTCTTACTGCTAGGCCACCAGCGCTTAACGTAACTAAGTATTTCTTATTTACCAAAGAAAAAAATAATTAAGATTATAAAGAAGATACTCGTAATTTAACTACGTTGTTATTATTAAAATATCCGAATAACGTGTCTACTGTTTTTTTAAAGATTGTCACATGACAAATATACGCATAGAGCATAGCATAAATGTACTTTATTGCGACGGAATAGGGTTTAAATTGCAATAATAATTGACATAACGGATAAGTACCGTTAATAGCTTCGGCATTTGATAAGTAATTAGTGTTAATCCGAATCAGTGCACACGTCTGTCCGTCCGATTATGCGCAAATAGCCAATAACAATAACAGTTCGAGTTAGTTTTTTTTTTTTTATACTACGTCAGTGGCAAACAAGCATACGGCCCGCCTGATGGTAAGCAGTTTCCGTAGCCTATGTACGCCTGCAACTCCAGAGGAGTTACATGCGCGTTGCCGACCCTAAACCCCCCTCCCCCTCGTTGAGCTCTGGCAACCTTACTCAGGAACACAACACTATGAGTAGGGTCTAGTGTTATTTGGCTGCGGTTTTCTGTAAGGTGGAGGTACTTCCCCAGTTGGGCACTGCTCTAAATCTGGAATAACATCCGCTGTGCTGTGTCCTACCGCACAAAGCGAGATGACATTTACAATGCCCATGCCTCTCTTTTGGACGTAGTTTAAGGACGTACCCGGGTCCAAGGACGTACCGGGTAGTATTACTAAATTAAGTTTTTATCCAATTAACCTTCTTAAGTTTTCATCTCACTTGCTCGAAAAAGATCTTATTTCATGCAGGTGTACTAAAGGTCAAACGCCAATATAGCACCCGCGGGAGTTATTTATTCTGTCACTAATCCATACGAACCATGTAGGTTTACTTTTAAAATACTGACGTTTCTAATTTAGTATTTTTGTTTATGTATACAAATATTTAATTTTATTAATTTAATAGCCGTTTAAAATTGTTTTCATCTCTGCTGTTCGGAAAATGTGATTTTCATGAGCAGATAGCCGGGTGGAAAGTAATTTTTTTTAAAGTTATGATGAGCAAGCTTATGCTATATAAAATAGACCCAGTGTCTGTACCTCCATTCATTTAAAGCGGTACAGACACCTATTGCTATCTCTTTCTGTCTCTTGAAAAAAGCTATTCAAATCATTCTACTATTCCACTCATTCATGGTGATACAGACACATATGGCTATTTCGTCCTATCTCTTAAAAATAGGTATTAAAATGTCTGAAACCATAGACAATCTAGCCATTGAATGAATGAAATGATTGACTTATGTCTTTTATAGACTGAATTCGTACCCAATTTATCGGGATTGTATCAAAAATCGTTTGCGATTTGTTGCATGTGTTTTCTTTGTTATCTATAGAGTAGAGCCCATTAGGCCTACACTGAAACTTTTTAATTAGAAACAAAATCATAGAAAAGGCGGGAATAACGGATAAAACAAGAAAATTGTTCGGTTCTGAATAAAAATGGATTTATTGTGCGATTCCAGCGACGAAGAAATTATTTCAACTCCCGAATCGATAAAAGTAGAGGCGAAAACGGCAATCGATAGTTTGTTACCGGAATGTTCTAAGGAGAGATACATGAAGGCATACGCCCACTTTATAAACTGGAGAAGCGCTAAAAAAGTAAAGCCGCTGTCGGAAACCGTGTTTCTGGCATATTTCGCAGAAATATCGAAGACATTAAAACTATCTACACTTTGGAGCACGTATACAATGCTTAAATCAACTATTCATAACAAGCATCAAGTTGATTTGAAGAATTTTACGAACTTGTTAGCATTTTTAAAAAGACGATCGGAAAATTTTAAAAGCAAGACATTAAAGATTTTCACTGCTGAAGAGGTTGAGAGATTTTTAAACGACGCTCATAATGTCCTATTTATTTGTCTTTTTGGAATTGTTCAAATTTCTTTAACTAATTTAATTTCATTGTTATTATGTCATTTACCTACCGCTGTAAGTAGGTATGTATCTGTTAATAATTTGTTCTAAAGAAATATATCTATAATAAACCTAAAAAAAATTGTGTTGAGTTTCCTCATAGATGAAAGAAACCCCTGGCGTCCGTTGGCTCGTTGGGTGGACGACATTCGGAAAATTGCGGGACACTTCTGGATGCGATTAGGTAGCTCAGGATCGGGACAAGTGGCGTACTGGAAGAGAGGCCTATGCTCAGCAGTGGGCGATAAAAGGCTGATATGATGATGATGATGATGATAGTCGAAATGAAAAGTAGAGTGTTTAATTCGGGTAAAAGTAACCATCTCACCCTTGGTTAACAATCTACTATTACACAATTTTCAATTGTGGCTGAATGCCAGATAGGTCTGTGCCTTCGATGCCTTGATATGTCACCGTATTTAAGATTTCGCTTAAAATTTAGTTTTTTCTTCGGAAGTGTGATGAAAAATATTGTGTGTAACTCCAAGGGTTCTTAAGAATATTGCAAACTCAGGTCTTTAATTATTACCATCGTGTCAAATATTTCACTTACCCCTTTGCACAATGTAGTATTTTATCATTGTTATTTTAATAACATATTTTATATAAATTCCATATAATGAAAGGTGTTTGGATATTGTCTATGGACGGCTTATTATGGTACGAGTAAGATCTACTTTACGAACAGGTTTGAACAAAAAAGCCAAAAATGGAGTAAGACATGTTAGGAAAAACAATTAATCTTTATAACACATTAAAAAAAAAAAAAAAAAAATTAAAATTTAATCTGTTTATTTCATGTCAAAAAAAACATGCATTTTTCTAACTTAACTACTAATCTTAAATTAAAATTATTTATTTAGACTATCTAGTTCAATTAAGTATTAAAAATACGTGAGAAAATTAAAAGGTGTATTACCATAGAAACTAAACAACATATTGCAAAAAATCTTACGGAAAGCGGAGTTCAGAGGGCCTACTGCGAATCACGTTCGACGTGTTGCCTTCCTGTTATACTTACGTACGAATTTACAAGTGCGACAGAGAGGCAACCAGTCGAATGTGGTTCGCGGTAGGTCCTCAGAAATAAAAACCCATAACATATTGGTCACTCTTTCTGACGCATAGGTAACATTTTTATGAGTACCGTTGAAGTTATCTGCAAATCTCAATACAAGCGTAGTGCCCATATTAAGATTACAACAATATTTTACAATTTTTTTTATAATTATAAGATCTAGGAGCTTTTAACAAATTACAAGGAGCGTGCATAAACTGGCAGAACCTACCATGCACAAGAAAAACGTGCGAGAACGGTAGATGACAGCACTTGCTTTGGCTTGAAGTGTCAATGTACATGTTTATGAATGAAATGAATGAATGAATGAAATTAATTTAATCCAGAAAATTATTTCCATATACATTAATTTTTTTTTTATGTTTATGTTTCCGATTCTGGCCACAAGATGGCAAAACCTCCAACGTCCCTTATATGGAATTAGATTTTCGCTCCCAAAACTTAGAATAATCAAAAAATCTTAAAAAAGTTAAACGAAGGGGCATAACTATGGTCAATATACTTTATATTGTGTAAAAGTATTGTTCATGGTGTCAATATCCGCGGAGGAAAATGGGTGAGAGTCAGAATGGCGGGTGTACCTAAATAAAATTAAATGAAAACCATACCATATTTTTGTACCTAATTTGTACTTATTTAGTACCTTTAAAAAAAATTGTACCTCACGGTACTTAAAGTTATCACCAAAAAACAGGTCACCCGCCATCCTGACAGTCAGAATGGCGGGTGTACTTTATTACGCTATGTTCCCGTGGTTATTGATAAATTCTATAAAAGCCAAATTTTTGTACCTTTTTTGTACCTTCATATTCAATTATAATACGAGTCATTTTATTTTTGGTTTCCAAGTTTTACTCATTTTATATTTTGCTTGCTATTACAATTTTGCAGGCGTTATAATTTTTCAAATTATCGATTTCATTTTTAAGAAAAAACGCTAAGGTACAATTATTTTTATTACGCCAGGATTTAGTACCTTTAATGTTTAATCTGTTAAGTTCAAATAACTCAGTAAATCATGTCTTAAAAAAGGCTAGGCGCCAATTCAAAGAAATCTTCCTAAGAAAAATCATTTTTAAGACATGATTTTCTGAGCTATTAGAACTTAACAAATTAAACATTAAAGGTACTAAATCCTGGCATAATAAAAATAATTGTACCTTAGCGTTAAAAAAGGCTAGGCGCTAATTCAAAGAAATCTTCCTAAGAAAAATCATTTTTAAGACATGATTTTCTGAGTTATTTGAACTTAACAGATTAAACATTAAAGGTACTAAATCCTGGCGTAATAAAAATAATTGTACCTTAGCGTTTTTTCTTAAAAATTAAATCGATAACTTGAAAAATTATAACGCCTGCAAAATTGTAATAGCAAGCAAAATATAAAATGAGTAAAACTTGGAAAGCACAAATAAAATGACTCATATTATAATTGAATATGAAGGTACAAAAAAGGTACAAAAATTTGACTTTTATAGAATTTATCAATAACCACGGGAACATAGCGTAATAAAGTACACCCGCCATTCTGACTGTCAGGATGGCGGGTGACCTGTTTTTTGATCATAACTTTACGTACCGTGAGGTACAAATTTTTTTAAACGAGGTACTAAATAGTACAAATTAGGTACAAAAATTATAAGGTCCGACCGAGAACGCTTTTTCTGTCTCGGCCGAGAACGAGACCGAGACCGAGATTCAATGGTATTCTCGGCCGAGACCGAGACCGAGACCGAGAATTTATAAAATAGAAGAAAAAAACACGATTTTTTCAATCAAAATGTTTTAATAGTCGAAATTCGATGATTTATAAAAAAAAGTTTTCATGGCCACTTCTTAGCGCTATTAAATAAATAGTATTTTTAGGGTTCCGTAACCAAAATGGCAAAAACCCTTATAGTTTCGCCATGGCCGTCTGTCTGTGTCTGTCCGTATGTCACAACCATTTTACTCGAAAACTATACGATATATTTTATAATGATATATGGAACGAAGGTGTATTATGTAAGTCGCATCTTAGTAAGGTAAATAATTAAGCTGTAATAAATACTTTTTCAGGAAAATGATTTTGAATAAGTATCTTCTTATTAAAATGAAGGAAGTGCCACGAACATTGGCTCTTTTGCTTGTCTGGCTTTTTGTATTATATGAAGGTACGGAACCCTCCATTATGCATTGCCCGACACTTGGCCGGTTTTTCTAGTACGGATGTGCACAAAAAGAGGTACAGTAACAATAATCAAAATTAAAAAAGTTATATATTGTTACCCAAAAAACGTAATTTTTCAGCGTTATGGTCCGTTAAATTGTGACAATGCTCGTCGTTTAACTGGTCAGTTAGAGACCTGCTACTAAGCTAAGCCATATTAAATGAAAATCAACCTATGTCTCAAAAACCACACCGCGAGTTTCGTCAAAATTGCATAGAAGCATCCGCAAAGTTAGCATGAAATTATGTCCAATATTCCACAACAGTAATCCGCCACAGGTATTGTTTTGTACTTACCTACTGCTTTACCTTTTCCGTAAACAAAAATATATTAAGTATCAAAATGTCCAGTGTCATCTTACACCCACATCAAGTTAATTTAAGTTACATGTCAATAACAATATACACTCATTTATTAACTCTTCCGCAATAACAACGACCACAAAACGAAAAGAACCAAAGAACAAGTCATTACTGGCAACCGAGCCTATCCGATCCCAACGTCGTATTTGATAATTGGCTTAAAATGTGGGTACGAAACCAATCAAAATCACAAAAACGTCACACCAAGCGGGCGAAGCAACCAACGGGTGGCTTAGAAACGGGCGCTCGTGCGCGGTAAATTCAAAATCCACCAATGATAACTTATTGCCTAGTCTCGGTCTCGGCAAGAATCTCGGCCCATTTTGGCCGAGAGCCGAGACCGAGATCTCGGCCCGATTTTTGGCCGAGAATGCCGAGACCGAGACCGAGACCGAGATCTCGGTCGGACCTTACAAAAATATGGTATGCTTTTCATTTGATTTTATTTAGGTACACCCGCGATTCTGACTCTCACGAAAATGGGGACTACGTTTGGGTCAGCCGCATTCGAGGGCAAAGAGCATATAATCACTACGTTTTAAGAGACGGGACTTCCATACTAGCGAGTGGAATCAGTTTGTTTCGCAAATCATTACCAAAATGTACGACAAAGAACTGTCAAAGAACCATAGTACCAACATAAGCGATTTAAATAGTGTAGTACGCTACACGCTTACGATTCTTATCGATATCGATAAAATGGGGAGGGTTGAAACATAGGCTCCTGTCTACAAATTTTGTACTCGAAATCAGGTTAGCATCGAGTCCACATTTAAGTTGTATGTTATATAGTGGATAGTTCTTAATTGGACTACTATCTGGTCGGGCTTAATGTGGACCCGAATTATTTTAATACAGTTTTTAAGTCGTGTTTTTTATTTTATTAAATGCTTGATTTTCATAATGATGTGCACATACATGTTTGAATAAATGTAACTTTTCTATGGGAAGATGTATCAGGTCTTCGTTCCCAACAAATTTGGCCCACTGCCTGCATCTGAAAACATACAGCCTTGGAAAAACATGACTTTATCTACAGTTTATATTCCATGTGTTTGCTAATGAGATGATCAACTGATTATTTCGCGCTAATATGCATTTATAAATCATGTTTTTCGGCATCCAGTTATCAACAACCCTTTATCAATGCTTTAACTTTTTATGTATTTATATGTCTGTTAATCATGAGAACGGGTCTGGCCTTGTTGGCAGCGACCCTGCCTATGAAGCCGATGGTCCCAGGTTCAAATCCTGGAACGGGCATTTATTAGTGTGATGAGCATGAATATTTGTTCCTGAGACATGGGTATTTCCTATGTATTTATAAATACTTATAAATTAGGTCTATGTACATATATATATATACATTATTACACAAACTGACTTAGTACTAAAGTATGAATGGCATGTGTTGTGGGTATATATATATATTGTTGTCTAAGTACCCACAACACATGCCATTCATACTTTAGTACTAAGTCAGTTTGTGTAATAATGTCCTATAATATTTCTTTATTTATCATAAAAACAGAGATTAATTTTCTTACATTTTAGGTTAATATATTAAATAATCACTAAATAAAAAAAATATGTTAACTAATGACCATTAATGCATAAGTAATAGATAATTTATGCATTATTAATCTTCGACGAATTAATTATGGTCATATTGCATGCTAGTTCTAAGGAAATTTCACATATTTAATTTAATTATTTACACTGATATACAAATAAAACTTCAGTTATCGATAGTTATAGTACATCCCTAGTTCACAACGAAAAATAATGTAAAAATATCTAATTTTCGATGTGTTTATAGCCTGCTGACCCAAAATAAGGTCAAAAGTATCTAAAGCAATACTTACCAGTCTTCATCCAAGGGAAATTTCGCCATAAAATCCCTTTTTTCGTGATTTTCTCGAGTGGCTCGCTTGCCACATATTTCACACTTAGTAAACCGTTTTCTCGCTGGCATTGTAACAAACTCGCTCTTTACTCTGATCACGGTTGACTATTTTCGATTTTTTCACTAAATAATAAAGAAATTACACGAAATACCCGAACAAAACATTGAAGCCTTCAAAACAAACAAAGCAATTAGGCTGACAGTAGACTTGATGTAAACTTGACAGAATAAATAGCACTGACGTTTTCTTTTTCTTCGTTGGCAATGATTTGCGAAACAAATTCCATACAAAACTTTTTTCTTCCTAGCTGCGTCAGCCTGTTCGAGGGGAGCCAGTGCTGTCAAACTGGTCAAACTTGACAGACATTCAGACGTACTCTCAGAGTAAACAACAATTGAATTGAAGCGAATGTAACAGTCGTCCACTATCACTTTAATGAACACTGTCGATAGATACATAGGTGTTGATACTGTTGATATTCATTATGTATATTGTGCAATTGCTTCGTCATATTTAAATATTGTTTTCATTTGGTAACTCTACCAGCTGTCACCCTTATTGCCTAGGCGATAGGGTTCAAAATATCAAGTGGCTGCAGACTGCATATAGTGGCACTTCAATGGTATTGGTATCGCTTCTGTGAATTATCGAACACGTGTTATTATAGTTTCACAGACTGCCATTAATAGAGTCCGCATTTGGGTCATGCTCAGGCAGAAAAACTAAAAAAAATACCTCCTGTATCCGAAAGTTCCGTTCCGAAAATACTCGAATCTAATTTCTGGTAACTTAAGAGGGAAGTATACCACGTCCTCGCCCATAAAAAAAGAGACGATGACAATTCCACTAAATATTTTCCATTCTTCGTGATTTTTAGGGTTCCGTAGTCAACTAGGAACCCTTATAGTTTCGCCATGTCCGCCTGTCTGTCTGTCTGTCTGTCTATCCGAGGCTTTGCTCCGTGGTCGTTAGTGCTAGAAAGCTGAAATTCGGCATGGATATATAAATCAATAAAGCCGACAAAGTCGTACAATAAAATCTAAAAATTTAATTTTTTGAGGGAACCTCCCCTACACGTAAAGTGGGGGTGTTTTTTTTTTTGCTCCAACCCTACAGTGTGGGGTATCATTGGAAAGGTCTTTCGAAACTAATAGGGGTCTTCGACAAACATTTTTTGATAAAGTGAATATATTCGGAGATAATCGATCCGAAAGAAAAAAAATTGTGTCCCCCCCCTCTAACTTTTGAACCATAGGTCCAAAAATTATGAAAAAAATCGTGGAAGTAGAGCTTAAGAAAGACATTAAATGAAAACTGTAGCGGACATGATCAGTTTAGCTCTTTTTGAGTTATCGCAAAAAGTTCCCCCTTCATAGTAAAAAGACTTACTTTACCTAATTAGGTACTGATTATGCAAATTTGCCTATTTGTTTAACTCGGGTGAAAGGTACTGTTTCATCCCTTGGTTAACAATTTACTATATGTACTTTAAGCTCCAGTTTAGCTTATTGTGACGGAAGAGTAACTACGGAACCCTACACTGAGCGTGGCCCGACATGCTCTTGGCCGGTTTTTATTTAGTATGTTATTGACACAATTAGGAACTAGTTATATAGGTAGGTATTCCTTTTTATTTATCAAAATTTCTTAAACATTTTTTTTAAACGAAACCCAGAATATTATAAAAGAATATATTATGCTGAAGTGATTGACAACAAAATCAAAATGTTATGGCATTTTAGTTACTAGATTTAAATTAAATTAAATATGAATCTAGAAATTAATGCAAACATTCATCTCTCCAGATATTCGATGGCCCTTCCACTAAAGTTCACGAGAATCAATTTTAATGGGATTAAAAATGCGTAAAATTGTTAAAAAGTTAGTCAATCATTTAATTTTACCAAATAAACTTCTTAAAAGTGGACAGATAAGTGTCATGTAAGCAACAGATCGGTTTCACAAACATATCGCTATGTAACGTGACATATCATGATTGGTCCGTTTCATAAATACAACCTCGCGCATGCGCGAAAGCGCACCAAGGTCGCGCACTCGAGCATTTAGATCACCTATACGTAATAATAAATAAATAAAAGTGACATCGTGATAATAGATCGATCGCAACGCGGGGCCGTGCTCATCGACATCACCATCCCCCATGATGAGAATCTCGTGAAAGCCGAGAAGGACAAGTCCAGTAAGTACCTAGACTTGGCTCACGAGATAACCGCCATGTGGGATGTTGATTCGACGATCATTGTCCCGTTAGTCGTTTCAGCGATCGGTCTGATAGCGAAGAGTCTCGACCAACACCTTGAGAGACTCTCGCTAGGTGGTTGGATCAAGGGTCAGGCAGAAGGCGGGGATCTTGGACACGGCGCGGATAGTCCGGGGGTTCCTCTCCCTGCGGCTCTGACCACAATATTTACTTCATTGAGTCATTATCAAAGCAAACTCACAATGATCTGAGGTGCCATAGACTAGGGCTTAAGTTCTTTGTTTCTTTGTTCCTCCATTTTTAACTTTTTCCAAAAAATGAAACGACAGAACAATCCTATCTAACTATCGAACCTGCTCACAAAATTTTACGGGAATCGGTTGAGAAATGCGACCTGCAGAGGAGAACATCCGGACATACAAAAACATTTTTGTCCAAGCTAAAAAGGAGACCTTCGCTAACGCTCGGTCGATAAATAATTAAATACATAGAAAACATCCATATAGATATGTATTTACTTGTATCTTGTGATAATGGAAAACCCTCAATAGCGTTAGACAGAAAAACAAATGCTTCCGGCGTTTCTTGACAAGTTGCCACACAGGAACCGTAATGTCATTAAATGTCCCAAAATAACAGCATCAATTAATTTCTCTTGTTGTCACGCTCCCATTACTAACTGTAGTTTTGGATCTGATAATTCGTCATTACCTGGTAATTTTAGTAATAGTTCCACAATGCATTTTTCAAAAGAATATTACCTAAACGAACCATTCATTCACCCTAATTATTCCCTAGTTCCAGCTGGTTTGACAATAGAAACCAGAAATTTACTATAGTTTGAAAACCACTGGACTGACCAATGGTTCCCAAAGTTTAGACCTTAAGAACTGGCTATAAGGTTCAGTGTAAATCCCTTTGCTTTTAGTGTGTTTTCATGTGTATACATAACTGTAAAATGGAACAAAAGCTGTCAGTATTTGAATCATACAAATCGTAATCCAATGACAATGACTGTCCCTTATCTAGGTCACAGTGATAGTACGTCTGTATGTGTCACAGATCACTTCCCATTAGAGGGCGCTTTTACCCTTTACCACATACAAAGCCATATATGGCGGATATGATATTCAACTCTATTGACAGCTATTTAAGTTCAAATTTCAACAAATATTTCATTACATGCGGGGTTAAGGGGTTAAAGCCTAAAGGTATGTCTCAAAGGTTGTCTGGAAGAGCTCTTTAGCAATAAGACCGCCTGTAGTCTGCCTCTATCTTTGATCAGTTGTTTTTTCCTTAAGTCGTATCTTTTACTGAGGTATCTATTTGAGTGCACCAGTTTAGACCGTCTGAATTTGACACTTAAGGTAGTATCCGATTGGGGCGACGCAAACCTGGTCAAATTCAACGCTACCAAAACACAGGCGTGTCTGTTCTCTGCGAAACGGAGTCCTTTCGACCTGACTCCGACTTTCCGGGATGTATCCGTACCGATATCCAACCATCTCCAGCTACTTGGCACAAGTATCTCATCTAACCTGAGCTTCGGGGCGTATATTGAATCTCTGGCTAAATCTGCAGCTAGACGATTAGGCGTACTTTCTAAGGTCAAGCAGTACTTCACACCGGAGCAGCTTCTTCAGCTTTACATAGCTCAAGTCCGGTCGTGTATGGAGTATTGCAGTCACCTTTGGGATGGATCCGCCAAGTATCAGCTAGCCACCCTAGATTCTATAGACAAACGCGCTAGGAAGCTTATTGGGGATGCGAGATTGGTAGAGGCTAGACTGCAGAGCCTAGAACACCGTAGAAAGGTAGCCTGTTTATCGGTATTCTACAGGATACATTTCGGGGAGTGTGCGATGGGATTACATAATCTTATCCCCCCATCTCCGTTCTGCCACCGTGGGACTAGACGCGGACTTGCGTTTCACCCTTACGTCGTTACTTTACCACTGATCCGCACTAAACGCTACGCATCCAGCTTTATCATGCGTACGGCTAAGGAGTGGAATTCACTTCCTGCAAATCTATTCCCAGTCCACTATAACTTGGACCTTTTTAAATCGAGAGTGAATAGACATCTTTTAGGTAAGCATGTTCCATCCTAGACTACATCGGCACTCTCCATCAGGTGAGATTGTGGTCAAATGCTTACCTTTTCGGAATAAAAAAAAAAAAAAGAATTACTCGCACCACATCTCGTTCCCAGCAATATGTAATTACGAGCAAGATGCACTATTACAAGTCATGTCGAAAAGAAAGCAAAATTATATCAATAAGTAAAGTTTTCAGAGGTAAGAGTTATTGAAGTATAAACTGGCGTCGGATGCAGGTCCAAACTTTTACAATTTGCTTAGATAGTACTTTACCATTAAATAGCACCAGTTCAATAACCATTTAAAAGAACTTTTTTTTTGTACATGTCGTCTAATGAAATGTAAAATTTAAAGGTATGTAAAAAAAACAAATTAATGTAATATAAAATATAAATTCATGTACTGAAATGTGAACGTATTTCATTAATGTGCTGAACTACTATTAATTTTCATATACATGCATGTGTCAAACTCGAATCCACATAAGATAAAACATACTTGAGGACGCCTTGACAGGTTATTCGTATAAACATACTAGCAAATCTCGCCCTTATGACAAGCTACAAAGTGGGACGTTTTGCCTGTTTCCGTCACAGTATATTTAACATATAAAATATTTATAAATATTTACATAAACATCACCCAAATATATGACTCAGGAACAAATAACTCTTAATAAAACAAACAAAATATTCGTAATTTTTTTTTATTGATTTGCTTACTTGGACATTAAAATTAGAAATTAGCGCAAGCCTCAAAATACTTGTAATGCTTTATAATACCGAATCTACCGAAGGTAGTCTGTATTATGTACTTATTGTTTGAAATGCCATGAATGTAAACACGTTATGAAGAGGAAAACAGCTGCTGTTATTATGTCATTAGTTTTTCCCGCGTCTTTGCCTGAGGTGAATACGAATGAAATGCGACCGTGAGTTTTCGTATGACGTAATAAAGTAATAACAACGGGACCACTTTTTAGAATCATTTCATTACTCAATAGAAATTTTATATACACGAAAAAAAAATTGACCATTTTATTGTGGCTAAACTTTTTCTACTCAGAATCACGAGCTCTTTCAATTGTAATGTCCCAGAGTTTTTTCCTATTGTGTTACATTTCCCCATATATTTTGTATGGTGGTAGGTAACAAAAAGGAAAGTTTGAAAAATGTATGGAAATTTTGCGACACTTTTTTTCCTGAAAAGGGCTCGCCATCCTGACTAGAACTAACACAAAAGTGTAATTAAACCGGCCAAGTACGAGTCGGATCGCACAGGAAGGGTTCCGTACCTACCATTATCTTTAAAAACGGTCACCCATCCAAGTACCGACCCCGCCCGACGTTGCTTAACTTCGGTGATTGGATGAGAACCTCGAGATTGGAACGAAATATTTATTTTATTCTGCTTTTAGTATTTGTTGTTATAGCGGCAACAGAAATACATAATCTGTAGAAATTTCAACTGGCTAACTATCACGGTTCTTGAGATACAGCATGGTGACAGACGGACGGACAGCGGAGTCTCAGTAATAGGGTTTGATCCTTTGGGTACGGAACCCTAAAAAGAAACCCTCAACTAATTTAGGTTTGTAAAGTTTCATCAATAAGTGGGAAAAGTTACATCGACACCGAGTTAGTACACTGAAAAAAATAGATAGCCGAACTGGTTTTGTAACTTTACTAAATAACTAAACTACGGTTATAAGAAAATAAACTTTGCATAAATTTACAAACTTATTTTGTAGTGTATACCCAGTACCTGAACACTGATAGCCAAACACGGTTTTGTAACATATAACACATAGTTCGCAAGTCCCAATTTTTGTGTAAACAGTAACCAAAATTTTGTTACAGTTATGCAAACATTTCTTTCAGTGTACCTTCTAGAATTGTCGGCAGACAAGCGATGTATTTTATAATGAAATATTTTTAATGAATATATTCCTCAATTCAAGCCGTTTGCATACGTTAGAGCCGAGAGATCCTTTAGGGTATTCCCAGAGCCCGTTCGTAGCAGACTTTCCTGTACGGAACCGGTCTGCGTCGTTAACTCACAGAAAACACACTCTTTTTGGAAATAGAGGTCTTATTTTACTAACTACCTATATAGTTCGTCATCCATGATGACGTGCAGATTTGTCAAATCTAACCTTTAATGACATTACAATACGAGTCAGGGCACATGTCTTCGTGAAGGACATAATCTAGATAATCTAGGTTTACCGCAGGTTTACGTAATAAATCAAACTATGTTGGTTTCTTTTACGCATAATGCGAATGTGAAGCGTCTGATCAGTGTTGCCAGGTGAGCGGAAGAGAATTATCGTATTTGAGTGTTAAAATTATCGTTCGACTATCAAAAAGGCAGTACCCCAAAAGTTTCTTGCAAAATAAGCTTCAATTTATAATCGAAAAAAGCACATTTTTTTATGTAAATTGCGCAAAAATCAGTTTTATACTGGTGTATTTTTGATAGAGATTCAAACGGTTTACAGGAAATATCGACATTTTTGACTTACGCCAAGGAGCCGAACACCCAAAAGGTGCTAATATATTTATGTGGTAGTGTCTGATAATATACTTTTTTAATAGTACATTACGATACAAGTGCGAAAAACAGGAAATTCGAAACGAGTAGCGATAAATTAAAACACGACCGAAGGGAATGTTTTAAATCGACACGAGTTGCGAATTACCTATTCGCACATGTATCGTACAACGTTTTACAGTACATATGGCCCTTTAAATGTTTGACACAGTAACGTAATATGCTAATTTTCGCACCATATGTACTGTAAAACTTTAAATAGAACATTTCCACAACCGGGGAACAAATAAAATTAACTAAACATTTTTGAACGTGTTTTAAGTAGTAACACGGTATTACTCTAAAATAATTAGTTTGTTGCCACGGTAATCCATACGATTTGATAGTTTGCGGTCTAATAATATTAGTCTAATAAATAAATAAATAAATAAATAAAAATATAAAGCCTTTTATTTCTCGCAGGTACTTAATTAACAAACATAATTAGCGAAAGCAATACACTTGAATTAACTCTAGGTTTAGTATTTAGTTACAATGTTATAATATCAAGCAATTAAAATTTCGTTTAGCTTTTTTTCTTTTTTCTATTTATTTATTTTTATTCTGCAAGAACCCCTCCTGTGAAGGTGAAGGCCTCCTCCAGTATTAGTCTAATACTAATACAGTTCGAGAAATGAACCCCTGTAATAAAATAACCAACCAACCAATTTCGCGTAAATAGTCCATAATTAGCAGTTCTTAAGTATAATACGTTACTTCACATTAACATTATATGCTTTACTGCTCTGTGTATTCTTATTAAAAAAACACAAATAATGATGACGAAAATGCAAATCAGTTGGTACTGTTTCCTGCAATTTTATTATTTAAATTGTACCTCAAGAGCAATTTACAATGGAAAATGTTTATACTTATGGTTATTTCTGCATTAAAGGGAAACATTAGTGGTAATTTTTCAACACACACAATTACTTGTGTCTGTATGTTTTTTAGAAGTGAAAACTTCTTTAGCGGCGCTGTGCACTTTTTGTGATGGGGAAAAAATGTTAAACTCGCGGCAGGTCACGTGACCGACAGATTCGTCAGATTGAAAATTCGTAAGACGGACATGTGTCCTGATCGAAAAAACGGAGTGCAACCCGTTGTTTTTTTTTTGATATCCTGGTTTTCATAAGAACTAGGCTACTTCAAACAGCGCAAAAAAATTCGCGCCATAAACAGACGCCTAGCATACAAAATTGACAACAATAAACGCAAAAACCAAAACGGTAAGACATAGATAATTTATTTTTCATTCTGCTCCCAAAATTTCATTACGATTGGTTAAGTTTTGGAGGAGGAAAATGTCGAGAAAGAAACCTCGATTTCTGAGATTTTTATGCAGGGTTTTTCGCCTAAGCTGCAGTTATCTTTATCGCACTCATTTTAGGAGCCACCCCGTCAGAGACGGAGATATTTACCTAAGATCGAATCTGAGAAAGGGCTCAGTTGGTATTTCCTCTTAAGTCCTTGACTGTAACTTGTCAACAGGAAAGTAGATACATAATACCACATTATGACGCAATATTCTAACGTGAACGTAATTCATGTCATTATATTTTAAGATTACTTTTATCTAAATGAGTTCATGCGTGGTATATTGTTGAATGAAGAGTTTTATTTAGTAAATTATTGCATATATACATATTGTTTATCGCTATATTTCTTGTTTTAAGTGACTTATTCTGTTTTTTTTTGTTTACTGCCTGCGCCTATTACACTCTGTATCTTTAGGTATTTAAAAACAAACAAAACCTGCCCTCAAAATTAAATGGCTCCTTAAGCCACAGATCCAGCCAGTTATGTATTTGGTTGGTTAACCAATAAATATTGTAACTACCCGAAAATGTACAAATTATTTGTTTACTTTTATTTAAATACCTAAAGATACAGAGTATACTACTTTTTCTGTTTAGCCTGGTGGTTGACTGGTAGAGAAAGCCTTTAGGCATTAAGTTCGCCATTTGTACAATAAATAATACTAATACTTTGACAAGGTTACAAACTATAACACCATGTACTAAGTACCTAAGTACTAACCCCCGCCCGTGACTTTCGCTTCCAGTTATAAACTTTTAACATCATATTTCACCTTCTTGGGGTTGAATTTAAATTTAGCTCTACAAAATTTCTAGAACATAGCAAACACTCTTATAATGGCACCAAATGTACCAATAATTTAAACCACAAATCCTGTATAATAAGTATATACCATCAGTTTTTACCCTAATTCTAAAATGTCCAAATACTGGGCATAACCTTTGACCCTCTTTTTGGTATGTAAGTATGACTAAGTATTTAATTACTCTTTTAGGTATAGGTTAACTGAAAGAGATCCCTCTTAGGGCTAAGTTCGCCTTTGTACTACCCAATTATTTTCGATCTAATGTAATTAATATTTATTTTTCTCGTACAATAAAGTGTTTACTTACATTCCTTTTAATTTAATTTGCATGTATGTACGGTCCAGGAAATTGATTCTTTAGCATTTTGCGGTTCAAGTAAATTTAGTTGCACATACGCTGGGGCGCTGCTGTTTGCGCGATCTCCAAGTCGATATCTAATGGGAAATGGCATAGAATCGCAACAACAGGCGTGTACTCTGCGCTGCGCTATTAAGTAAGTAAGTATATTATGCCAAGAATGCCCAATGTAAAGTGACTGCTAAATAATTATGTCCTCGAATGTATAATATAGTCTGTGCGGAAAGAGAAGAGTCGTGGAATATAAGTGAACCAATACATTCTATGACTCTTCTGGACTGGACTGGATGTCTGACGATACCCCCCGTCAGGGGGGTATGAGGGGCCGCTACCGCCTTCCGGCTGCGGCGGCTGTCGCGGGTCGCCCCCCACGGTGAGGAGGTCAAATGGCCGTCATTTGGGGGACGGTGTGTGTAGCTGGTGTGGGCCAGCTCTTTGCTACCGATCGTTATCCAACTCCACGACCCCTAACCTGGTGATACCGTTTGAGCGAACCAGGTTTCGGGGCCGCGGTGAAGGCGACCGGTAGCTTACCTGACGTGTGCGGCGTGCTGGTGAGGCTGTGTCCGATGTGTGTAGTGCTTGCTCTCTATGACTCTTCTCATTCCGCAGACTCTAGACATAATACCTAGCTGTTATAACTAAATATAAATATGACCAATGCAAAGATTCATATCAATTGTGCCACTCGGGTTCGAAGTGTAAAATAACACTCATTTCTACGTAACACTCGTATGTATCATATAACACATACATACAACAGTAAAACGATATATTATGTACAAGCACGTTAGGTAAACACTTAAGAGTAAATCTCTTTCCCTCTTACAGGTATTTGTTTTTTTTTAATACCACGACGGTGTCAAGCAAGCATACGGCCCGCCTGATGGTAAGCAGTCACCGTAGCCTATGGACGCCTGCAACTCCAGAGGTGTTACATGCGCGTTTCCGACCCTTTAAAAATCTGTACACTCCTTTTTTGTTTGCTTTAGATTCTTCATAAGTATCTTCAGAGTACGTACGTCATGAATTTTTAAATACTACTACTTGTTCTTGATACCATTAAGCTGTAGTTTCTTAGGATGTCTCCATAAAAAATATATGGATGGAGTAGTTGTATGGAGATGCTATCCTGGGAAACCCGAGCTTTAGGCTCTTGTTTTAGGGTTCCGCTGTCCGCCAAACGGGAAAAAACGGAGCCCTTATAAGTAGATAGTCCAAAATTTGATATAAAATTCCAAATTTAAAGTTATTTTTAAAATTATTATATTCGATACAGTTTTCATACGAGCCTTTCCTAAAAAATTGCACTTTCATTCATTTTGTATTTTTTTTATAAATTTTGTGTTTTTCTTGGATCCTAATGGGATAGAAAATGACCCATATATTTTGTATGGCGGTAACAAAAAGGAAAGTTTAAAATCATGCCATTATTCTTTCTTCCTAGTCGCGATTCTGCACAATATGGATTCCACACATTTGTTTTTGATCACATTCTTTATTCTTCGCAGTCATTAGTTTTATACAATCCGGTTTCTTCCTAGTCGCGATTCTGCACAATATGGATTCCACACAGTTGCTATTGATCACATTCCTTATTCTTCGCAGTCAGTAGTTTTATACAATCCGGTTTCTTCCTAGTCGAGATTCTGCACAATATGGATTCCACACATTTGCTTTTGATCACATTCCTTATTCTTCGCAGTCAGTAGTTTTATACAATCCGGTTTCTTCCTAGTCGAGATTCTGCACAATATGGATTCCACACATTTGCTTTTGATCACATTCCTTATTCTTCGCAGTCAGTAGTTTTATACAATCCGGTTTCTTCCTAGTCACGATTCTGCATAATATGGATTGCACACAGTTGCTTTTGATCACATTCATTATTCTTTAATATGGTACGCATTTTTTTTATTACCATTTTTTCTGGGTAACTGAATAATTATAATTAAGATTACGTTTGCTTTTGAGGAGTAAAGGTACAATTAATGAGTAATGAAAATGTATCACCATTCTCGTCATTACAGTCATTTACCACATTCACTCTAGCATAAACGGTAATGAATATTAAAGAATGGTTATTAAATATTTCATTACCATTATTAAATATTAATCTATGTTTTTTCCGTGTGATTAAATTAACCATGGGTTATTATCATAAAATCTTACCAATTCTGCTACACTTGGCACCCTTTGCCTCATTTACAGATATCAACATGCCTAAACAAAAGAAAACTCAAGAGGAAAAGTTACATGAAGCAAAATTAAGAAGAAAAAACAATTAAAACGAAACGAAAGAAGAAAATCAAGACTTTAGTTTACTTTTAAAAGAGTGGAACTACTATTTAAGACTGAAGAATTGTTCTCGTTTATTTCTGTTATCTGTGCACTCACAATACAAAAATCTGATTTTGGGTTTTCACTTAAATCCTTCATATATGTACAGTCGACTAGCTTTAATGCTACTTGATGAAATATGGAAAATGGTAATGATATTTATGGTAAAATACAGTGATGGTAGTGGTATTTTCATTACCATCACCATATTTTCATTACCATAAATATAATGTCATAACCATTTTCCATGTTTCATTACCATACATACGTCGGATTATAATTATATCAATTTGCGTATAATTGACTAGGTAAAGTTTTTCGAAGAGGTGCATATTTTTTTTTTTAGATGAACGTCGTCTTAAGGACACAGAAAATCGTCTCTATCGTCGTTTTCCTCCATCTTTCAGTTTATTATCACTTTGAGCACTCAAAATTGTATAAACATATAATTATTGTACTGAGACATTGAAACCATATAACAATTCTGATTATGTCAATTGTGACAATGGCTCCGTCAAGTGGCCAGTGAAGTGATTCATTTTTGATAAAGAAACAGTTTCTATACATATATAATAGAAAAGTCTGGGTACGTCGTGCTAATAGTTAAAATAGTAAGAAACGCCATTCCCACTAATATGATCAATATCTACGAAAAAACTAGTAAAACTCGCTGAATAGGTATGTACAGTCAGCGTCAGAGATATGTGGCCCCCCCTACATAGATTGGTTGTACGCAGGGGGGGGGGGGGATCACATATCTCTAACGCTGACTATACAATGTACCTACATGGGAAATAAATTGATAGCTTTTTAACTGATTTTCGTCGAGCTACATCAAACTACTGCCTGCGAAGAATAATGAATGTGATCAAAAGCAACTGTGTGCAATCCATATTGTGCAGAATCGCGACTAGGAAGAAACCGGATTGTATAAAACTACTGACTGCGAAAAATAAGGAATGTGATCAAAAGCAAATGTGTGGAATCCATATTGTGCAGAATCTCGACTAGGAAGAAACCGGATTGTATAAAACTACTGACTGCGAAGAATAAGGAATGTGATCAAAAGCAAATGTGTGGAATCCATATTGTGCAGAATCGCGACTAGGAAGAAACCGGATTGTATAAAACTAATGACTGCGAAGAATAAAGAATGTGATCAAAAACAAATGTGTGGAATCCATGTTGTGCAGAATCGCGACTAGTAAGAAACAATAATGGCATGAGCGTCGAATAATCCTTAAAATGTATGGAAATTTCAGGACATTTTTTTTCTCTTATAAGGACGAAAATGGCTTGCGATATTGACTGAAAAAAGAAACGCTCACATATAAAAACTGTTGGAGCACATTGAGGAACAAAGTAGGCACATTATACGGTACGTATAAATCTAATATTATTTATTGTTGATACGTCAAGACCCTAAAATTAACTTTTCCACAACAAAAAATAACAGGCACTTATAAATTTCTTTCCTAGGCCACTACATAGCACAAATGATGATCCACATTAGAAGCGCTGGTGGCCTAGCGGTAAGAGCGTGCGACTTGCAATCCGAAGGTCGCGGGTTCAAACCCCAGCTCGTACCAATGAGTTTTTCGGAACTTAATGTACGAAATATCATTTGATCGTGAGGACACCGGATTAATCCCAACAAGGCCTAGTTTACCCTCTGGGTTGGAAGGTCAGATCAGATGGCAGTCGCTTTCGTAAAAACTAGTGTCTACGCCAAATCTTGTGATTAGTTGTTAAGCGGATCCCAGGCTCCTATGAGCCGTGGCGAGGAAGAAGATATGATGATCCACATATATAAACAAGCAAACTCTATTAGGAACGGTTATAAATATCAATCGCCATAATGTTCGCAATGACACCACTTTCATGAAACTTCGAATCATCATTTTCCAAATCGGCTAAAGGTTCAGTTTCAAAAACAAGCACGCGCGTATTGCGTCATATCTTTGTTTACTAACATTGTCTAGGTCATTGACCTTCTTAATTATATGCTGACAGTGATCTAATGAATTTCACTCACCACTTTGTCAACGAGTTACTAATTATAACAATTGATCGACAGGTGCGTAAAGTGGCTGCTCAAGAATAATGTAATAAAATGTATCGTTGTAGTCGACGACCGGTTTGGCCTAGTGGGTCCTGCCTACGAAGCTGATGGTCCCAGGTTCAAATCCTGGTAAGGGCATTTATTCGTGTGATGAGCATGGATATTTGTTCCTGAGTCATGGGTGTTTTCTATATGTATTTAAGTATTTATAAATATTTATATATTATATATATCGTTGTCTAAGTACCCTCAACACAAGCCTTATTGAGCTTACTGTGGGACTTAGTCAATTTGTGTAATAATGTCCTATAATATTTATTTATTTATTATTATAGTCTTTTGAAATATAGATAGCTCGTAAAGTTTGACGTAAAATCATGACCGTTACGTTGCTATCCGAGTGTTTTCTAATTAAATCCTGAACTCAATAATCATGTACATACATAATAATTGTGACGTTGAACAGGTAAAACTACCTTATGGCGGTCGGTGCTTACGCGCAGCATCGCGTTTATAGTATTAGAACGTTATTAAAAATAATTTTCTGGCAAAAATTTCATTTTGGTACAAGCTTTTATCGTTGACTGTACTATTCTTTCCACAGGCAACTAATACGTTACTCATCGAGCCAATTCTAAAAACCCCAAACAAAATTAGGTTGCGTTGTTTTATGACAGAGTTCCTATGTTCACCTCTTGTCTCCATCATCAGATCAGCTCGATGGTACCATAATATTGCATTGTCACCCGACTTACATATGCAAATTTTCAACTTAATCGGAAACCGGGAAATGGATCAAATTTAATTTGCAAGATTTGATTACAGACAGACAGACAGACAACGGAACAGGTGAAACTAATTAAAAGCTTGTAAGAGCGTAAGCGCCAACCGCCATAACGTACCTTTAGCAGTGGAACGTCACAATTGATATCTTTTATCTTTGTATAGACATAGACATAGCATTTTTTTATTTAACACCACATTGAAACATGTTTACAGGCAATGCTACAAAACATTACAAGCCTTAAAATGAAACTTAATTAGGCACAAATTTATGTTTACATGTAGATATAAAAAACTTTTAAAATTATGATGCTAAAAAGGAGCGAACCTCAGCATGTGTTGCAGCAGGCTTACCTACTACAACGCTGGTTTTTAGGCCGACCCTTCGTACAATACGAATTTACTTGCTGCTTGTCGGAAACTGTATGGCTAAGACTGTTTTAGTTTGTGTAGAAAATAATATAGGTATGCAAATATATGTTTATGTTTATGGATATATTTATAAGATTATACTGTATGATACTATGACATATGTGATAGTAGGTTTAATGTTTAGGCTAAATAAATACGTTGGGTAATAAAGTATATATTGAGGAAATAAATAACATGAATGTAATAATTTTACTATAAGTAAGTACCGAGATTAACAAAGTTGAACGGCGCATAAGAACGATTTCGACCACTACAGATACGACGGTTTTACTCTAGTACCAGGAGGTAGCATGCTTTGAAATTCTATAAACTGTATAACAATTTAGAAATTGTATAACAATTTATAGCAACGAATACTAGTGCCAGACATATGTGCGTCGTTTATGCGTCAAAATAATGCGATGCGATAAAATGGAGAAAAGGAAAGCAACATTAGCTCAGGGTTTCCTACGAATACCACCGTAATGTTCTGTATGGATGATGTATGAATGTAGTTACTCCACATAGTCAAGGTTGCTTCGTTGTGCCCGCGGCGTCGTCTGCCATCGTGGGAAGTGGAACAGTATAACCATACTTAATGGAGAAAGATTATCAGTATTGCGATACAACGAGGAAATGCCGCCAGCATCCTTGGTACAATGCCTCAAAGGCCTATTTTAGATATAAGCTAGTTATAGTAATCATCTGTATATATCCATTATGTATATTGTGATCTCAATAAATATATTGAAACTAAAAAAAAAAATGGAGAAAGAACGAAATGTAATGCGGGTTCTATTCTTGACTGTGTCGACTATTTTTTAATTTATGTTTGTTTGATTAATAACAATCTACATTAACAGGCGTATTCTAATTGTAATTACAGGATATGAATTTGATCTGAATTAGGTGTGGATCGGATCTGTCAGTGTTAAAAGTAACGTTTTTGGTTGAAGAAATGTGACTTTTGACACTGACAGATACAATTCATATCCTATAATTCATATTGGAATACGGCTGTAAGTTGTCAGTGTTCTATTTGGGGAAGTGTGAAAAATCAAGTGAGAATAGAACGCAACCAATTACGAGTGTGAGTTTTTAGCTAAGATGACAATAGTACAAGGGAGTGTTTTAAATCGACACGAGTTGCGAATTACCTATTCGCACATGTATCGTACAACGTTTTACAGTACATATGGCCCTTTAAATGTTCGACACAGTAACGTAATATGCTAATTTTCGCACTAGAGCGGTAAAGTAGTAGTAGTGAGTACAATCTGAATCTCTTCAAGGCTAGAGTAAATATGTATCTCATAGGTAAGCGTGCTCCACCGTAGACCGCATCATCACTTACCATCAGGTGTGATCGTGGTCAAACGCCTGCCTATCCTCCAAACGATGCACATCCCTGGTGCGCCGGGTGCGGGCCAGCCCCAACCCAATCCTGCGTTCGACAGCCGAGAAGATTGACTGTCCGCATTTGAGGCATTGCATGTTTCTAGAAGTACTTATTATATCTAACCACTATTTAGGTTCTTCTAGAAATATAGCTGCCCTAGTAATTATTTAGTGATAAGTCTGTACATATTAACATAGCGATCAATGTGGGAAGAAATTTCGCGCTGCTATAGGACTTTATAGCCACCAACGGCGATGCCCAGCCCCATAAACCCACAAGAGCTGCAACAAGCATCGACAACAGATGATGTAGATTAACATAGCTATAAGTGGATAGTAACATTCTTATGAGTCTGTGAAAATTAGTGGAAATAAATGATTTTGTTTATTTATTTATTATTATTAAACGAATAAGTGAACCTGAAACAATTTACATAAAGCTACCTAATGAGTCATTAGCATTTTATTTAATAATGTTCATTTAATATAGTGATGATAATGATGATTCGTATTTTATTTTATGATTGTATTATTGTTAATTGTGACTGTTAAACGAAAGGAGTTTTACAGGAATATTTTTTATTATTATTTAAATGATGTATTTATAATGTCAATTTTTTAGTTTTGAGTCGGAGAATCTCAAGTCTTATGCATGTTATGTACAATATTTAAGGTCATTCACCCGAAATGGCACTACCTATTCCGATCACTGCTAATGACATTGGATATAATCGTTACTAGTACCGTCGTCATCCTATTGTATTTCTGCACAAAATGTCACAAAATGGCAGCTCAACTCAAGCATTAGTTTTTCGCAAACAATAACTAAATGAAAAGTGATGACAATCAACAAATCCTTGGCAGTCTTACGCAAGTCTGGCTTTCTTGACAGATCTAGTTCTGCGGTCAATGCCAGGCGGTCACCTTCACACCGGTAACTATAACCTCTATTCAGGTCAGGTTAAGGTTCAAATTCGCCTGGTTTTTTATGAATCGAAAAACAGGATTGTTATTTCAATTGCTATAAGTCGAAATGTCGGATAAACTGGTGTACGTGCACTTATTAATCATGGTGGTGTAGAGGAAAATTGGGTCAAGAGGAACACAGTTTTCGTTTCGGTTTCGACAGGTTTCGCCATGAAAATCATGTTTCGGCCGAAGGTTCGGTTTTGGCCAAAAAAACTACCGAACATTTTTTCGCTAGTGTACGACCGAAGTTTCGGTTACGGTTTATGTTCCGGACAAAGTTACGATTTCGACCGAAACTAGAGCAAAAAACGAAGTTTCAGTTGCGGCGTGTATTTTTGATACGACCACATAATCAAAGGGTAGTTAGTTTAGGCTGTGATGAATATGCTTTCAAAGGTATTATGAAAAAATTAAGTACGACCTTTATTTTGCCATATAATATAATTTAACAAGAAATGTACCACTACACTATAATTAGGTAAAAAACTTAAGTAAGTCACCTGTTGTATGTAGTTGTGACGTGTTCGAAATAGACATTTGTTTTGTTTGTGTGTGTCTTTTAAACATGTATTGTCTATTCGAACACGTCACAACTACATACATACAACAGGTGAGTTACTTAAGTTTTTTACCTATACTTTGTTTTAACTCAAAACGTCGCATTTAATGACGCGCCGTCACAACTGTCACAAGTGACCATCCATGATGTACGAAATACATCTCCGCTCGAAAAATATTCAAAAATTACTTAATAATCTCTGGTACATAAAGCTGTAAATAAAATAAAAACTAACAAAACTCCCTCACGCTAAATGTACAAGGCGTCTCACACCATCCTGCTTTCTCAGCTCGAAAATGCTCGAAGCGCGACCGTATGGTGGTATTTCATCGTGATTATGAGAAGATTGAGAAGTCTTTGAACAGGTTGTTGGATGGGCTTGTTTCAAGACAGTGATCTGAAGTGGACTCGTTTAGAATGCGGGGCAGATTTGCACGTTACACTTGCAAGTTTTTTGTAATAAGTCTTGAGTACCATGTAATAGAATGTGTGCAGAATCTTTCTTAAGAACATTATACGGACTTCAAGTTTTAACCCTAATATGTTGTAGCTTGGTAAATTAATGCTTACAAGGGAGGTATGGATGGAAAGACCGAAAGTATCGAAGGAATATCACTACACCTTATAAAACAAGGTCCTCCGCCGCGCCCCGACTGCATGTTCGCGATAAACTCAAAAACTACTGAACGGATTTTCATGCGGTTTTCATTTATCAATAGGATTATTCTTGAGGAAGGTCTAGGTATATAATTTGTAAAGGTTCTATGAAGGTTAGACGAAGCTGGCGGTACATTTTTCATTTTTTAAACGATTGTAGTTTTAATTTTAAATTAAATTTTGTAAAAGACATAAGTTTTGTAAGTAAGAAAAACATTTCTGTAAATTATTTATCGACGTATTTTTGGGCATGTATAAATAAAACAATGGTGACAGCGACACAACGCGAAGTTAGTCATGAACGGCGGCCGGCGCGCGCGCCGATGATTGCTCTAAATTGTACGCCTCGTTCCGCCCATCAGCGCTAATTCCACACTAAAACTATAACGCATGCCCTAACCCACTGTTTTTGCTCTCAGTAAGGAGCAAACAAAGGCTTATGATAGAAGAACTTATGGTGCAGTTGGTTCTCAGCAGAGTTTTTGAATAATCGTAGGGTGTTTTTAGATCATAATTTGGTTGCCAAAAAATATGAATAGCAATTTTGAGGCCTCCCTCTAGTAACTTCATCGTTTCGTAACTTGATTGAACAACATTCGCTCTAGAAAAGAAACAAATACTTTTAATGAAATAATACATGATATCTCTAAGTAGTTATCAGATCAGGCCGCGTAGCCAACGTGCAAATCGCTTACGCTCCGTAGCGATCGAAACGCAACTGTCACTGTCGCACTAATATGGAAGAGTGATAGAGAGACACAAAGCGTTTCGCTATCGAAGGGATAGCGATTGTCACCTCGGCTAGGCCTGCAGGGGACCTAGCCAAGATGATAAAGACACATAGTTCATTTTCCAAGCAGGCATATTACAATGCGCTTATGAACGTCAAATAAAACTACTCTGGCTCTAACCCCACACCTCTGACCCGAGATTTAAATCCCTCCTAATTCGTAGGAGGGTATCCCAATATGGGACCGGTAACAAACTCGGCGGGACACATGTATTAAATAAAAAAAATACAATTTAAATTAATATGGAATTTAAAAAAAAACATAACAGAATATAATGATGAAAATCGTACATCGACAAACGCCAAACAAAACAAAAGTATTGGGATGATGCTACGAAAAGTTACGTAATTATTTCCCTAACAAACTGCTTTTCACGTCACAAATTATTAATATTTCGAAATATTCTTTAAGGTAAAAAAGATGTATGCAAAAAAGTAAAAAAAACTAGTGTCCTAGAAAAGAAAGGTATCACTTTGATCCCACATAGCGTAGGGATTACCAGGGCCGGATTTAGGGGAGGGCAACCGGGGCTACAGCCCCGGGGCCTTCACAAAAGAGGTGCCCCCACAATAGAGACTTCGGAAAATTTACCATTTTATTTGGAAAATAATTTTGGGGCCAGGGGCCTCGACTCCTTTATTTCCCGAGGCCTCCAGACCGCTAAATAAAAATTACGGATAGGAAACTTCAACTGCATCATGCCTCTTAATTGCTAAACTCACAAACAATCATTAAGTGTTTATAAAACGCAAAAGTTGATATGTTTTTAATGATTTCCCGATCAGGCAGTGATTGTATCGAATCAAAACGATGATACCTCAATGACCACTTAACATCAATTCAATATCGGTGTACTGCGAAAGTGAACCAGTAATGCTTGTTATATAATTATATCATAGATAACTTTTGCTTAGAAATACAACGAAAAAATTAACCATACATGTACATGTATGGTTAATTTATTCTTTAATGTGGTTAAATGTTACATGGCACGCAAGTTACATGGCACGCAACACACAAGTTACTAGATATCTTGTAATGTCTCATAATATTTTCAGTACATTGCTACTCGGTAAATTTTCAAAAATTAATCACAGGGTCATAAAAAGTGTGACTTAAAAAAACTTTTTAATTCATGATTACACCATGATTACTCATGGTCAAGAGCACCCTAAACCGACGAGCGTGTATGAGGAATGTCATGAAAGTGAAGGAAGCGAAAGAGGCATGTGAGGATCGTAGCAAGTGGAAAGCCGTGGTCTCTGCCTACCCCTTCGGGAAATAGGCGTG